>NC_081416.1:98245885-98545885 GCF_949786415.1 Peromyscus eremicus | reverse complement strand
ATGGGCCTGTCTGGGTTTCTGGGATGGCTCAGCAATTCTTGATGTTTGAAACTGACAACCTGGAACCTGCATAAAGGTGGGAGACAAGAGCTGATGCCCAGAGTTTCCTTCTGACCCCTAAACACATTTCAAGGTATGAACACACACACACCAAGCAATATAGTGATGATAAAATTTAAAAATTAATATGCTTATCCATGTCCTTAAAGATGATGAAAGTTATTGAAATAGGCTGATAGATCTCAGTAGCTGGCTGTATTTTTGATGTAGAGTAGGGAGTGGACTTTATCTAGGGCAGCCCTTACATTTATGGTCCACTCAATTTGTCCTGCAGGAGGATCTGAGAAATGTACAACATGAACTTTCTCAATTGTATCAATGCAGGCATCAGACCTCATGCCTTAGGAAAGTTTCTCAAACAAATTGTTCAACCTATAAGAATACCTACTCACAGAAATCAAGGTGTGGTTATAAACAGTTTATTTCCTAGATTGTAACATTCACCACATACTGCATGCTTTAAAACTGTCACAGCTGACCATACAGACAAACACTGCTTTTTAATCATAGCAAAGTGTCAAGGGGTAGTAAATTTGAAGTCAGAGCATAAAATTTCACCCACAGACCCAGCAGGTTCCTTGGGTGTCTATGGAAGTCATGAACACTAAAGTGGATCTCCCCCAAAATGATTGCACCCTTCATTCTACCACAGACCTTAGAGAACCACCAAGTTCTTGCCCCTGGGCCTCCCTTCAACACTCAGACCCATGAACTGCAGACAGGAGAGGGCTACAGCTCAGCAAGAGGCAGCAGCTGGACCAGGAGACCAGGTAGCACCACAAGCAGCAGGAATGCCCGGCTGTCTCTGGCTCCTGTAGATGGAAGGAGAAAGAGAGTTTTCATATGGGCTATCTCAAGACAGGGATAGCTCCCCTAAACATTCAGAACTTTACATCCAGCTCAAAGCTCAAGAGAGTAGGTTCTTGGGGGCCAGGATTCCTAAAGTACTCAAATACCAGGACGTAAAAAAGCTGATAGATCCCCACTATTTCCAGAGTACTGTGCTCTAAGACACTGACTGGGGTTAAAAGCCTTTCCTATTAAGAGTCTTCCTGGCCTTCTAGGGAGCCCCACAGGCTTTTCCTTCTTCACCCAAAAGGAGATTTCTGGGTCTGAACCTTCTATAAGTCCATTGTTGCATCAATGCGTATTCCTTCTGTGCCAGCTAATGTGAACTAGAACCTACCTGTGGCTCTCAGACTGCTTGGACATCAACCATTTGGCCCAGAAGGGCAGCATCTTCTGACTGAATTTTGGACCTGGGTAGGGGTCATGCTTTTTTGGGGGCTTGACATAAATTCCAAATTGCTCTATGCAAATTCATGAAGCCCCTGTGATCACTCCTGTAGTTTCACTTCCTGCTCCAAAGACTTCCCACGTTTCCAGAAACAGAGCTAATTTGATCTAAGATTGCTCTGTACTCAGTAGTCTAACTGTAGCTCATTTCAGGTTCTCCCTGGCCTCTCACTCAAACGTAACTTCCTAGGACAACATTTAGTGCAGCCTGGATGTAAGTAAGTAATCCAGACACTGTGCAGATCCTAAGTGGTGGGCATAGGAGACAAGGTCTCTAGACTGTAAGCAAGTGATTTTCCTGTGAATGTCAAAACCCAGTATGAGTTTGGGTCAGATGACTGACAGGTGTACATGGTTTCTCATATTTAAAAATAAAAGGCATTTGTCGATTTATATCTACATACCAATCATATGTCTTGAATGCCTCTCTCTTAATTCTCAAAGCAATACTAGTAGAATAATTATCATTTGGGTCTTTATGGTTCATACAGGGAAACTGAGGCACAGACATTTGATAACTTGCCAAGAGTCACAGAGCTAGCAATGTTTGAACCAGATTACCACGGAGTCTGACTCCAAACCTATGACAGAGAGCATAGTACAGTAATTTTCTCTGGAATATTAAGGAAGGAGTACTATGATAAGTGATATTTGAACTATGCCTTAAAAAATAATCACCAAACTAAAATTGATGGTGTCTTCGCTCCCATAGACTGAGACATGTGGTCAAAGGATGAAGAGAGAAGCCAAACCACACGCAATGATGGGTATACAGTCATAGAGACCTCCAAACACGGGGAATTTTTGGTTTGAAAGGATAAAAACTCGCTGATGGGACTTCTCACTCCTCACAGGGCTGGACCTGGTAATATCATTTTCCTGAAGTCCCTCACTGTGTTGAACCATTTCTGATACGCCTTCACTGACGCATGTGCCCCTTGGCTTTACCAACGCTACCCTTCATCCTTCTAGGTACCTCACCTTTTGCATGGTCTACCAGGTGTCTTCTGGTAGGGAGCACTCCCTCTTCCATTTCATGATGTCCCCCCACTAGCTCCACCTCTAACACAGACCCAGACTCACCTGAGCTGCTGAAATCAATGTCTATTTCAATAAAACCACTGTCTGTTTCAATAGACCCACTATAGTAGCAATTGAAGTTGCTCTTCTTTCTTTTGGGGGATTCCAGAAAAATTATGTCGGACCCTTTTGCATTTTGTGTTACAGTTACTTTGTGATAGACTTCATAGACTGGAATTAACACCTCCTCTTCATGAGTGTAGAAGGAGAATGCTTTGATATCAACTCCCAAGCAGGTTTTGATGTTAAATAGTGTCCCTTGTTCACTTAAAAATGTTGAAGAAACAGCAATTTTCCGAGCTGAAGTGGAGGAAGCGAATTGCCCAAACCGGACAGAGCCGTCCCCTCTGTAATGAAACTTGTTCTTGGTTCCTCGATAAACTGAGTGACAACTCTGGTTACTCAGAAGCTGAAGGGCTCTTGTTAAGTAGTAATGGAAGGCCTTGTAATGGAAGTCACCGGGATTTTTCTTGAATTCTCTAACAGCTCTGTTAAAATCTTTGTGGACGTTCCCAGTGTAAGCCACTACAGCCGTTCCGTGGAAGTCATGGAAACCTTTGGGAGTGCTTGTTGCATTTTTTATCTCCTTCCATAGTTTCTCTGACTTTTCCCACTCACGTTTTAAATCCCCATTCATGTTGAAGTCTTCTTGTAACAGCTGGGGTGCTTTTCTCTCCATGTCTTCGACACAGCCCTCATACTGATCATCAAATGCATTGGGAGCCATGTCCAGGTTGGGAGGCTCAGTCAGGCCTGTCACCTGAAAGAAAGAAGTAGGTTCTTTGTGACCTGATAAGTTTGCTAAGTTGTCAGCATGTGCTGGGTGCTGTCTGAGATGCTGCATATGCCATCCTCACACATGGCACATGCATGGACACATTCTCATTATGTTATGAGGGGGTGCAGAAAGGCAAGGCTGAGATCTCTGATTCTTTTTTGTTTATGGATACTACAGTTTTTCTTCTTATTCAATTCTTTTTTAGCCAGCATTCAAAGTAACAGGACTCATCATCACATTTTCATATACATACATCATTATATATTGCTCATAATCATTCACACACAATGTCCCCCCTTACTAATATTATCTTTACAATACTTCTTCAAGATTCATGCTCTCTAACATCCTCTAGCCACAGACTCAACCCTGGCCACTGTAATATCATGAAGATGTGGGCAGGTGAAAGCAAGGTCAACAGGATGTGGGTTGAGAATATTACCTGCTGGGTGAAAAACCAAGTCAGGAGGAGTGTGTGAACTTTTAAGTCTAGAAGAGAAGTCATCTTCAACTTCAAGAACATCTGCAAGCAAATATTAGACAATGAAAGTGGGATCCTACTCAGTTCCTGCAAGAGCAAGTCTGGATCCAGAACCTCTCTGGCTTCCTCTCTTGCTATGTGTTCCCTTCTGCACATGGCAATGGCTTCCCTGACATTGTGATAGAGAATATTGTGATTCTGCCAGGAAAACCCTAACTAGTCAGCACTTTCATGATATTAAGACTTTCCAGCTGTCAGACTGTGAACTAAGTAAGCACCTTTACTTTATAAACTTTGCAGCATCAAGCATTTTGTGATAGTGATAAACACAAACTGAGAAAGATCAGTGGGTAAAGGACTTGCCTTGCAAACAAAGACCTGAGCTTGATCCTAAGAACCCATGGAAAAACAGGTGTGATGACATTCACTTGTATTTGAGCACCAGGAGGTGGACAGAGATGGGTCCCTGAGATCCCCAAGACTCACTGGACAGCCAGACCAGCCTGCTTGGTGTGTGTCCCAGGCCTATGAGAGACCCTGTCTTTACAAAAATGGTGGACAGTGCCAGAGGAATGACACCAGATATTGTCCTCTGACTTCCACATGTGTGTACCCACACACATGCATGTGCCCATGCAAATAGATATGCCCACACATGTGCATGTGCTCACACACAAAAAAAGAAGAGAAACGTAAAACAAAAAGGAAGGGAAGCAGACTAACACAATCAGCCTTATTAATTCTTGTATCTTATGAGAATGTATTGTTTTCAACTCTTTCAGGGGTGGAAATTTTAAGTATACACTGAATGGCAACTCAAGGAATGAGAAGCAAGATCACCCTCGTTGCTGTGGACCCATCCCTTCATTCCTGCCTATGGCTTTCAGAAAATCGTGAAAACTCTCCCCCACTTATCTAAGCTGTTGTGTTACTGTCCACAGAATTTTGACTTAGTCTGTCAAGATAATCCTCTCCTCACACCTTGAGAATGGCAGAATGGAACTGCATGCTGTGGCTGACTAGTTGTTCTTGGGAAGGCTGGGACTCCCAGCTCCTCCACAGCTTGGCTTCTCCTGCCCTGAGCCTTTAGGGGACACTGTAGAAACAACAGACCTAGGAGTTCAGCACTGCAGTGAAGGTTCCCACCTTCTGTACACCCTCAACTTTCAAAAATTATTAATTTTTGTGAAATAACTACAATCAGCTACATAAGAGCTGAGCTCACTGACATCTTTGCTTACAGACAATCACTACTCTCAAGGACATTAGAAAATTTGCTTCAACTTGATGTCAGGATAGATTGGACAGTACAATGGTGGCACTGAGCACTTGGGATACAGAGGCTAGTGGATCTTTGTGAGTTTCAGGCCAGCCAGGACTTCACTGTCATACCCTTCTTCAAATAAAAGATATAATGTACAAATAGCTACAATTAAATGGACAAAAATAGCCAAAAAAAATTATGTTGGACCAGGCATCAGAAACAAACAAAAGCCTGGTGGTGGTGGTTCACAGCTTTAATCCCAGCACTCAGAAAGCAGAGACAGGTGGATCTATGAGTTCAAGGACAGCCTTATCTACAGGGCTAGTTCCAGGACAACCAGGGATAAGTGAAGAAACCCTGTCTTGATAAATAAAACAAAGAAGAGGATAGAAGCTAATGTTTGCATGGCGCTGGGAGGAAAATGGGATTAATTAAGCATATCCTTGTTCTGTTCTGAAAAATCAAGGCAGTATAGGAAGGAAAAAGTCTATATACATAAAAGACTATGTACATGGATGCCAGTTGCTTCCTATACGTCCTGGGAGGTAAATTGTGTGGTCCTCATCGTATTTTTAAGTCTCTAAAAAGATTGATAGCCTCATGTCTGTCCTTCCTTTATCTGACCCCATCTCCCTACATGGGCTATTTCTTGCCCAGAACTGGCCTTCTGGCTTTAACCCTTGAGTCATAGACCACCACCACCCCACCTCACCCTGCGACACCCACTGCAGCCCTCAGATTGTTCTCAGGGTCCCCTCAACGTTAGAGGCCTTCCCCTTCAGAGGACAAAGTTCAGAGTTGTCAGGTACCTGAGCAGGTCTTTGGTGGCTGGGTCTCTGGCCTCTTCTAAAAGCAAGTGTTGCAGAAGGCAGTGCTGTGGCCTTTTATCCTGTTGACAATACACTTTCAGTTTCAGATTAGATTTGAAAGGAAGCCAGCGAGTTTATGAACTACTCAAATTAGTTAAATTATATTTTTTACTATACCTTTTCTGTTCCCCATCTCTTTTTTGAGTTTTTCATTTTTGCTTTTGTTCAAAACAAGTTCCCTTTAGCCTGGATTGGCCTCTCCTCGCTATGTAGCTGAGGATAACCTGGACTCCTGATTCTCTGGCCACAAAACTAGATTTATTTGTGCAAAAATAGAACCCAGGACCTGGTGCTTTTCACAATCAGTCTACCAACCAAACTGCATGCCCATCCTGTGTCTTTTCCTTTGTCTGTACCAAAATGAGTCAGGACCTTTCTGTTGTTCCCCATTGGATTGATGCGGGTTTGGGCAGGGACTGTGCATGTGGTATATAGATAATGCAAAAGGCAGAAGTTGGTTGACTTTTGCCCTATACTCCAATTTTACAAATTAGCAGAAAGCCTGTTGTGGTGGTTCACACCTTTAATCCCAACACTTAGGAGGCTGAGACAAAAAATCTCTGTGAGTTTGATACCAGTCAGGTCTACACAGTGAGACCCTGTCAACAAAACTACCACCAAATCACCTGAGCATTTCAGGGGAATTAGGTAAAGGTGAAGAGAGGTGACCATTTTGTTTATTTTTGTTGGTTGGTTGGTTGGTTGGTTGGTTGGTTGGTTGGTTGGTTGGTTGATTGGTTTTTCAAGACAGAGTTTCTCTGTTTAGTCCTAGATGGCCTGGAACTCACTCTTTAGCCTTGGCTGGCCTTGAACTCACAAAGATCCTCCTGCCTCTGCCTCCTAAGTACTGGGATTAAAGATGTGCACCATTGCTGCCAGACTTGAGTGGTGACCAATACTAAGGCTCACTTTTACATCCTTAGTTGCTCCTGGCTACAGTTTTCTCATACGCTGACTAGAGCATATGAACAAAGTGTTGATGTTAGAGTTTCCTCTGAGAACTACCTGCTTCTTTCAATCCAAGATCTTGTAACGAATCCATCTTCTTCCTGGGTCTCTAGACACAGCCACCGGGTGACATATTTGGTAAAAAATGTCATAACAGACCAGGTGGCCATAAATCTATAACCTCCTGTTCTGTCATGTGAGGGGAAGAAGGGGGAAAAAGAGGCTCCCCCAAAATAAATGCCCTGGGACCTTTTGCGCATCTAGCTTTCATAACTGAACTTTCCCAGAAATAGAACTAGGAAGAGTGTATGCTTATGCTGCTGTATATTTGGAGGATCCTACAAGTAAGAAACCTAACCCCCTTCCTCCTCTTATTTCCCTTATCTATTCCTCCCTTCCTCCTCCTCCTCCTCCTCCTCCTCCTCCTCCTCCTCCTCCTCCTCCTCCTCCTCCTCTTCCTCCTCCTCCTTTTTTGGAAACAGGGTCTTGCTATGTTACCCAAGCTGGCACAAAGTCTTGGTCTCAAGCCTCCTCAGTAGCTGAGAATAGTAGATATCATTGTCCTGGATCTAACTCTCCCTTTAATCAAGATCTCTCACACAATCTTGGTACAACCGGCTCCAGTGCTTTGGCTAGTTCCCACACTACTGGATAATCCCATCATGTTATATTAGACAAGACATTGTCTGGTCCTGATGATTGATATTGGACTAAAGGCACAAAACCCTACTGGCAGAGAAATTCAAACCTGAAAATTGTGGAAGTGTTCCCAGGTGTTCCCTATGTGCCTGAAATCCCAGCACTTGGGAGGTGGAGGCAGGTAGATCAGGAGTTCAAGGATAGCCTTGAGTACATAGCAAGTTTGAGACCAGCCTGGACTACCTGAGAATTTATCTCAAAAATAGAATTTTAGAAAAAGGAGGGTGGGTGGGGGATGTTAAGAAGGCCACTGCACAGGAAGATGCTCAGAGCTTAAATCAGAAATCTCTTGGAGACGGGGACAGGGTAGACAAATCCTTTCTATGCCAAGACTGTGAGAAAGAGGAAGGTGGCTGTGAAAGAAGGGGGTGACAAAAATGCCATGAGTGTGTTTTAACACTCAACACACTGCGTGAGGCACACCTTAACTGGTGGTGGGAGCCATGCTGTGGGTGATTAGGCACAGGAGTGGAGTTCAGCTGCTTCAGTGGTGCAGGCAGTTAGATTGCAGGAAGTTCACATCGAATTCGGCTCACACTTAGCCTGTCTATCAGAACTTTTGATCAGCCTTGTTAGAGCTCCTTCTTGCCCAAGACTGGCTCAGAGGGACTGTCCTTCTATAACTCAGTGTAAGGGCCATCTAAAGGAAGACTCCCTCTTGGTGGCAGTGTTCCTGGAGGACCGACCAGTTGGTGCATCTGTTGGTGTGTTGAGACCAGCCTGGACTATACTCCGTCCTCCAGATCCAGCATCTTAAACATAAAATGCCTAAAACAAAAAAGGAGAGATATCAATGTGAAATATCCCATTAAAGTAAAAGTTAGAACCCAAGGGAATCCAGAAAGTGGATTCTAAGAGGTAGATAGATGGAGATCTTTTGATTCAATGGCACTGCTGCTTCCTGAGCTAAGACATTGAATCCCTGATGAAGCTGTCTTGATTACTTTTCACATGGGAGAATGCATAACCCCAGCATTTTACCTAAGAGCCCAAACAGCAGCCTGTCCGGTTGGAAGTCCATCCCATCTCAGGCTGCAGCATTGATGGTCCTTTGGGTATATAGGGAGTCTTTAGACTGTAACCTGCAATGATTCTTAGGTCCTAGGAGGGAAAAATCCAGGGACAGGATAATTTAGAATCTTCAGGAGGATCTGAGCTGTCAATTTAGTTGTCACAGACGCAAGATGGGAAAGAGGGAGAAATACAAGAAACTGAATTTGAAAAACTACAGTCAGATACTGAGGGAGATTGGAAGAACTGAAAATCTGGTGGGTGTTGAAGGTCAGGTTGTGGTGGCACAGGCCTTTAGTCCCAGCACTTGGAAGGCAGAGGCAGGCAGATCTCTTTAACTTCCAGGCCAGCCTGGTCTACATAGCAGTTCCAAGCCAGCTGTGACTACACAGTGAGACCCCATCTCAAAAAGACAAAAGTATGGGCAATTTGGGCACGGTAAGAAGACCCCGTTCAATTTATAGGCAGATACCAAAACTAGTTGCTCCATTGCAGAAACTAATTACATTTTACAAGATAAGATGGGGCTTCTATGTGTATCAATGATCCACAATTGATAATGGAAGAAATAATGTAAAGACCGTTAATAATGTCAGAATCTGGTTATTTCAAGGTGTGGTCTCATGTAGCCCAGGCTGGCCTTGAAGTTACAATGTAGTGGTGATGAGGTAACTTTAAATTCCTGGTCTTCTTGCCTTCACCTCTCAATAGGCATTTGTCTCAGCTAAAACTCTCTTATCAATTCTATAAAAAAGCCCATACAACTTTTTTTTGTTAAGAAATTTCCTGTTCATTTTACATACCAACCACAGATGTCCCTCCCTCCTCCCGCCCCCCCAGCCTTCCCCCTCAAACCATCCCCCATTCCCACCTCCTCCGAGGCAAGAATTCCCATGGGGAGTCAGCAGAGCCTGGTACATTCAGTTGAGGCAGGTCCAAGCCCCTCCCCCTGAACCAGGACTGTGTAAGGTGTTCCACCATAGGCACTGGCCTCCAAAAAGCCCGCTCATGCACCAGGGATGGATCCTGATCCCACTGCCAGGGACCCCTTAAGCAGGTCAAGTTAAACAACTGTCTCCTGTTTGCAGAGCACCTAGTCCAGTCTCGTGGAGGCTCCACAGCTATTGATCCACAGTTCATGAGTTCCCACTAGTTTGGTTCGGTTGTCTCTGTATGTTTCCCCATCATGATCTTGATGCCTCTTGCTCATAGAATCCTTCTTCTCTCTCTCTTTGAATGGACTCCTGGAGCTCAGCCTGGTGCTTGGCTGTGGATCTCTGCATCTGCTTCCATCAGTTACTGGATGATGGCTCTATGATGACAATTAGGGTATTCACCAATCTGATTACTGGAGTAGGCCAGTTCAGGCACCTTCTCCACTATTGTTAGTAGTCTAAGGTGGGGTTGTCCTTTTGAATTCCTAGGAACTTCCCTAGCACCCTGTTTCTACCTGTTCCCTTGATGTCTCCCTCTATCATGGTATCTCTTTCCTTGCTCTCCTACTCTGTCCCTGTTCCAGCTTCACAGTCCCATTCCCTTATGGTCTCATGCCCCATCCCCTACCCTCTATTGCCTCATCTCACCCCCAGTTTACTCATGGAGATCTCATTTATTTTCCTTTCCCAGGTTATCCATGTGTCCCTCTTAGGGTCCTCCTTGTTAGCTAGCTTCTCTGAAGCTGTGGGTTGTAGTCTAGTTATCCTTTGCTTTACATCTAGTATCCACTTATAAGTGAGTACATACCGTGTTTGTTCTGTGTCTGGGTTACCTCACTCAGGATGATATTTTTTAGTTCCACCCATTTGCCTGCAAATTTCATGATGTCATTGTTTTTTACTGCTGAGTAGTACTCCATTGTATATATGTGCCACACTTTCTTTATCCATTCTTCAGTTGAGGGGCATCTAGGTTGTTTCCAGGTTCTGGCTATTACAAATAATGCTGATATAAACATAGTTGAGCATGTGTCCTTGTGGTATGATTAAGCATTCCTTGGGTATATGCCCAAGAATGGTATAGCTGGGTCTTGAGGAAGATTGATTCCCAATTTTCTGAGAAATGACCATACTGATTTCCAAAGTGGCTGTACAAGTTTTCACTCCCATCACCAGTGGAGAAGTGTTCCCCTTGCTCTGCATCCTCTCCAACATAAGCTGTCATCAGTGTTTTTGATCATAGCCATTCTGACAGGTGTAAGATGGTATCTCAGAGTCATTTTGATTTGCATTTGCCTGATGACTAAGGATGTTGAGCAATTCCTTAAATGTCTTTAAGCCATTTGAGATTCCTCTGTTGAGAATTCTCTGCTCAGCTCTGTAGCCCATTTTTTATTGGATTGTTCGGTATTTTGGTGTCTAGTTTCTTGAATTCTTTATATACTTTGGAGATCAGCCCTCTGTCAGATGTGGGGTTGGTGAAGATCTTTTCCCATTCTGTAGGCTGTCATTTTGTCTTATTGACCGCGTCCTTTGCCAAGCCCACATGACTTAGTCCATTCTATGAGTTTCTTTTGTCTTGCTTTCTACAGATACTTCTGTTCATCCAGTTGCATCCTAAACTTTCTTCTTTTGCATTCTGAAACAACTTGACATTTTACTATTATCATTTCCTTCACAAAAGCACTTCCTGGACACTTTATCTACGAAGTTAGTCTATGCTCATGCACATGCTTGTGTGTGTGTGTGTGTGTGTGTGTGTGTGTGTGTGTGTGTGTGTGTGTGATGTATTTGTTTGCCTCTGTTTGCCCAGGTATGCTCACATGAGCATATGGAGGTCAGAGGTTAATGTCAGATCTACTGCTCTGCACACTGTATTTATCTGAGCCAGTCTGTCACTAAGCTTTTGAGACTGCCTTTGTTTGTTGTGTGATCTATAGAGGCTGTGTGGAAGTTTCCAGGGAGGGATGCAGGAGAGACCAACCAGCTGTCCCGGAATCTCAAAGGCATCTGAGCAGATAAAGCCTCATGCTTGTTCCTAGCCTCTCCTCAGCCACAGGTGTGAGCTCTTGAGGAGTGCCTGAATAAATGTGGGAGAGATGGCTTTCTGTCTCCTTGAACTAAAAAAAAAAACACATTATTGCTAGTCTGTACAGTCTAAAGAATGATCTATGATAGCCATATTTGGTATTTTGAATCAATTAGTTTATTAAGTGTACAGCAAGCCAAAGGATAACAATACATGGCAAGTAGCAGTCAGGTAGGTAGGTGGGTAGATGGATGGATGGATGGATGAATAGGTAGACAGATAGAAATAGATATATGATAGGTATATTGATAGATAGATAGATAGATAGATAGATAGATAGATAGATAGATAGATAGATAGATAGATAGATAATATATAGATAGTAGATAGAGATAGATACAAAAGCATCCATCAAAATGGATGTTCAAAATATCCAGCAGAAATTAGCTGGAGAAACCCCATTGAGGCCCTATAGAGATCAACTTCTCTGTCAACATAAACACTAAACTTGGCTTATTTAAACAGGGTCAAAATGGAAATTTTAACAAATATGAAAGGAGGGGCTGGAGAGGTGGCTCATTAGAAAACCATAATTTTGGTTCCCAGCACCTGTATTGAATGGCTCATAAGGATTTGTAACACTCCAGCTCCCAGAGATCTGATGTCGTCTTCTGGCCTCTGTGAATACCACCATCCCCATGTGCATGGGATACGAGAGAGAGAGAGAGAGAGAGAGAGAGAGAGAGAGAGAGAGAGAGAGAGAAGAGAGAATTAAATAAAAATAAAATAAAATATGTACCAGGCGGTGGTGGCACATGCCTGCACTCAGGAGGCAAAGGCAAGCAGATCTCTGTGAGTTTGAGGCTAGCCTGGGCTACAAAGTGAGTTCCAGGAAAGGTGCCAAAGCTACACAGAGAAACCCTGTCTTGAAAATAAATAGATAGATAGATAGATAGATAGATAGATAGATAGATAGATAGATAGATAGATAAAATATGTAAGAAGTACTAGAGATAATGAAATGTGCTTCAGGTTTCACAAAGCCATAAGAAGGTTTTTGAACACTTTACCATAGAGAGGCAATGTTCAAAGGGATATCTGTGCTTATCCTATTTAAATGTTATGCTGTGTATACATGTAACACTGTGCTTTAGTATGTGATTGGTCACAAAAGGGGAGTTATCAAGGATGAGTGACCTATTGCATTGCTTGCAGTGGGGTGTCCACAAAGCTCAATGCAGACAGGGATGCAGGTTACTAAGTGCATTGTTGGGAAAGGTAGCTTGAGCCGAAAACTGACCCCTGGCTGCTGAGCTTTCTGACAGTTGTCTGCCGCAGCCCCACTAGTGGCCGTGTTTGGGTAGTTCCATGAGATCCCAGGGACCTGCACTTCTTGAATTGGCATGATTCCTCCATCCTCTGGCAAGACTTCTTCCGTGGTCATATGGGGTCACCTGTGTTCCAAGAAGCATGACAGAAAATAGAAAATCAAGAAGAAAAGTGAACAGCCACCGTCTTTTAGGGGTGAGGCCTATAACTTGATCACATAGCTGTACCTAACTATAAGGGAAGCACAAGGCCCAGGTTCAATCCCTGACACCACAAAAATCTCCACCTGTCCTCTGCATGATGCTCAGTGTGTCTCATCTACATCTGTTAGACAAAGATTACTAGGACCAGGAAGCCAAGAAGAAGCCAGGGTGAAATTATAGGAACAAGTATTTGTTTGTTTGGAGACAGGTCTTGACATAGCCAGGCTGGCCATGAGCATAATATGTAGCTGAGGGTGACCTGAAACTCCCGATCCTCCTGCCTCAGGACCCAAGTGCTAGGATTACAGGTGTGTATCACCAAGCTCAGCTTTTTCTCACAGCAGTTGCTTTTTGTTGTTGTTGTTGTTGCTGCTGTTTGTTATTATGTTTTGTTGGCTTGTTTTGGGGGGTTTTGGTTCTGTTACAGGTTTCACTCTGAAGCCCACTCTGGGCTTGAACTCAGTATGTATCACATGCTGGACTCAATCTTGAGAGCGGGGATGACAAGCAGCAGTACCATGCCAAACTCTGAAGCCTGTGCTACTAAACAAAGAGCATCAGTAAAAGTAATTATTCAGGTAATTATTCAAGAGGCATACATATGTTTCTTTCCTTAGTGAATTAGTTGCAAACCTACGAATATAAAGTTGAACTTACATAAAAGCATGGTATATGTAACAATCACACAATGGAGGAGGGACACCAGGAAGCTGTATGTGAGCAGGAAAATGACATTAGATGGTAACTCAAGTCTAAAGGCAGAGTGAATGGGGCTGGAGAGATGGCTCAGCGGTTAAGAGCACTAGCTGTTCTTCCAGAAGTCCTGAGTTCAATTCCCAGCAACCACAGGGTGGCTCACAACCATCTCTAAAGGGCATACATGCAGACAAAGCACTTGTATAATAAATAAATAAAGGCAGAGTGAAGTCTCCTAGAAAGAGCAGACATGTTGCTTAATATAAGACTGTATAAATATATTTTGTCCTCCTTTTAGCTTTTCTGAAAGACATAGATTGTATAAAACAATAATTATAACACTATTGTTGAGTGTTAAAGAGAGATGATAAGTATCAATTACGGCCCTGGGACCAGCTGCCCAACAGGAATTGTGCCTCTGTCCCTAATTCCCCCGCACCCTGGAGATAACAGCTGCAAAGACTCTGTGAGTGATTTGGCTTAATAGAGGGTGCTTTCCCTCCAGCAAGGGCTACACAGTGAGGCTCAGATAAAAAAAATTAAAATTAAAATTAAAAAAAAACAGTGCTGGGGATACAGCTCAGCTAGTAGGGTGCTTCCTAGCACATTTCACATTTGTGAAATGCCACATTCACAAATGCACCACACAGAAGTGCTGGGAAATGACTGTGCTGGTGGAGCAACCCTGAGTGATGGAAGAGAGGACCTGGTGATAAATGCTTTCCCCATTTTTCCCCGGGATGGTTAATATTCTTTCATTAAATAGTAGACAACCAGTCACTCACAGTGGCCAGTTCAGAAAGACATCTCTGTTCCCACTTCCTTCTTTACATTTTCTCTATCATGACCTTCGCTTTCTGGAATGAAACTCACAAATAAATTACTTGGATATAAATCTATGGTTCGAGCTCTACTTTCAGGAACTCTAGCTAAACAATTGACTCGTTTTATTTAAGTACAATCTCAAGTAATTTTCTAACAGAGAAGGTTTGAAAAATATTGTATCTTCTACATTTAAAAATATTTCTCTCCTATCCCACACAATATTGTTTAGTTGGGTATAAAATTGTCGATTAAAAGTAAATTAAATTCCCCTTAGGAAATTTGTGCAAACTGTTCAGCTTTCTTTTCATTGCAAGTAGTTTATGAAAACCCTGTATAAGAATCCAGCCATCAGGTTGGATGGCACTTGCCTTTAATCCCAGCACTCAGGAGGCAGAGGCAGGCTCTGTGAGTTTGAGGCCAGCCTGGTCTACAAAGTGAGTTCCAGGACAGCTAGGGCTGTTACACAGAGAAACCCTGTCTCAAAATAATCACAAAAAAAAAAGAGAAAGGAAAGAATCCGGCCGGGTGTAAACCCTTTAGCGCCTTCAGTTCCCCTTCTCTATTACCCTCTGGGAACTTCCAGAATCTTCTTTCGATTTCTGAATTTTAATAATGATATATCTTGATGTGAATGAGTCTTTAAATTCTTTGTTCTGAGAAATTAATGGACCCTTTTAATCCGTAGACTGACTTTTTAACATCAAGGAAATTGTCTTCATTCTTTGATAATGTCTTGTTCTTGGCTTTCTCCCCCTCCTGTGTGTGTGTTTCCTTGTCTTTGTTCTACATCCCAGGAAGTTCACAAGAATTTATCTTATGGTCTCTTGTGTCATTAAAAGCTTGAAAAATTTTTTGGCTGTACAGGAGATTGATTCTAATGTCTCATTCATGTTTGTACGCACTTTACCACTGAGCTACAGCCCTAGCCTTTGACAAATATTTTTAACCCAAGACATCCTTCTAGGCTTCTAATTGTACCTCTCCTGTACACCACCATCAACATGTTAAGCTCTTTATTTTCTTAAGAGCAGTTTGGGTTTCACAGACAAGTGCAGAGGCATAGACACAAAGATCTCTTAAACCCTATACCCCTATAACCTCCCCCCAGTTCTTCTGTTTGTATAGCATCCTATCATCATCCCACATTGGTATCTTAGTTAAGTGCTAACTCCTCCCACCAGCTCTTTTGTTTTATATAGCATCCTGTTATCATTCTATATTGGTGTCTTAGTTAGGGTTTTGCTGAGATGGAACACCATGACCAAAAAGCAAATTGGGGAGGAAAGGTTTTGCTTGGCTTACACTTTCACATCACTGTTCATCATCAAAGGAAGTCACGACAGAAATTCAAGCAGGGCAGGAACCTGGAGGCAGGAGCTGATGTCAAAGCCATGAGGGGTGCTGCTTACTGACTTGATCCCTATGGCTTGCTCAGCCTGCTTTCTTAGATAACCCAGGACCACCAGCCCAGAGATGGCACCGCCCACAGTAGGCGGGGCCCTCGCCCATCAATCACTAGTTAAGAAAATGCCCAACAGGCTTGCCTACAGCGGGGTCTTATGGAGGCATTTTCTCAATTGAAGTTCTCTCCTTTCAGATAACTCTAGCTTGTGCCACATTGATGTAAAACTAACCGGCACAACTGGTCATTCTCTTTATTCTTGCAGACTTTCTTCATGTGTCTGTTTATATGTAAAAATAAGGCCACAAGGAGCTGGCATTGGAGCTCTGGGTACATAGACTGAACTCACTTGTTGGGGGATATTTGTTTACACTGTGTGAAGATGTGTCTATGTTTTGCTTCACCTGCCTAAGGCACCTGATTAGTTTAATAAAGAGCTGAATGTCCAATAGCTAAGCAGGAGAGAATAAGCAGGACTTCCAGGCAGAGAGAGGAACCTGGGGTTAGGATCTGGCATGGGAGGAGAAGCCAGTGAGACACTGAGGAAGTTGGATGTGCAGAAAGGAGAAGAGGCAAAGAGCCACGTGGCAGAACATAGGTTAATAGAACAAGTTAATTTAAGTTATAAGAGCTAGTTGGGAACAAGCCTAAGCTAAAGGCCAAGCTTTCATAATTAATAATAAGTCTCTGTGTCATTATTTGGGGGCTGGTGGTCCCAAAAGAAACTTCAGTGAGAAAATCCAACTACACTCACTCGTTCATACTTTATCTTAATATGACCCAGAAGCAAGCCAGCCAAAGGCAGACTGTCCTCTTTGGCCTCACAATGTCAGTAGCTCTTCTTGATCCTGATCAGCTCCATCATCGCCATCAACTTTATTAGTCCTGGAGAAAGCCAGAGGAGAAGGGTTGGAGAAGGGTCAAAGACAACTTCTTCAATTGAAATGAAGTAACACCGGTTGCATTACTCACAAATGTTTGCAGGGGCTCCTCTGCCCCCCACTCCCCCACTCTGCTATGTCACCCCACTACTTTTCTGTGTGAAGGACAATCTTCGTTTGTGATCTCACTCTTCCAAATGCATTCCATCAGAGCAGGGCTAACCAGACCTTGCTTGTTTCTCTCAAGATTTTGGTCTTAGGCATAAAGGTTTATCAAAAGCTCTGAACATAATCACAGACCAAAGATTAGGAAATATTCTGTACCATAAGTAATTCAGATATTTGCTCGTGGTCATCCTTCTTTGGGAATCTCCCCATCACATAGCTGATGCCGATTAATGTTCACCTTATCAAAGACTATTGGATAGGAGCTGCTTAAATAACTCGACGTAGTGGTCAGGATTCATTGTAGAAACTGGAATTATACTAATACATATAATAATAAGCAAATGGCAAGGAACGAGTATCTAGAGTTGGAGAAATAGAACCTCTTGTTGAAGGTGTAGAAGACAGAAAAGTTACTTACTAGAAACCTTGCATACCTCTCTCTCTCTCTCTCTCTCTCTCTCTCTCTCTAGCCCTGGATTTAAAATGACAAAGAACATAACTGCACAAAATGTTCATAGAACATTCTTTATAATAATGAAAAAATCGCTGGGAAGTAGTGGTGCACACCTTTAATCCCAGCACTCAGGAGGCAGAGGCAGGCAGATCTCTGTGAGTTCGAGTCCAGCCTGGTCTACAGAGCAAATTCAAAGACAGCCAGGACTATACAGAGAAACTCTGTCTCAAAAGACAAATAAATAAATAAATAAATAAATAAATAAATAAATAAATAAATAAACAATTACGATGATGATGATGATGATGATGATGATGATGATGATGACAAAAATCCAAAGCGTCATGAATGCTTAAAACCAGAACACACAGTCATTAAGTGATGACTGCAGAGATGGCTCAGTGGTTAAGAACACTGACTGCTCTTGCAGAGGACCCAGGCTTAGGTTCCCAATACGCACATACTCCACTTACAACCATCTGTAACTCCAGCTCTGGGAGATCTGACTCGGTCTTCTGGCCTCTGTGGGTATTTCATGCATGTGGTACACTTACACACATGCAAGCATAACACTTAAATACATAAAATAAATCTTTTTTGGGAGGAGGGAGGGCCTTTCATGTAGCCTTGGCTGTTCTGGAACTCTCTGTTTAGGCCAGACTGGCCTCAAACTCAGATATTCTCCTGCCTCTGCATGGCCACTACACCTGACTAAATAAAGTAAGTAAATCTTAAAAAATAAAAATAAAGTGGTGACTATAGGCTTGGGCTATAGTTCCATGGTAGAGCACTTGTCTAGCTTGGACTTGGACTTATGAGTGAAATATAGGTTTTTCTTTTATATGATGATCTGAGTTGGTTCTTTTATAAATATTGAAAGTATGGTTTTTAACTCTCTCCCACGCCTGACTAAGGCATTGTTAGAAAGAAAGCCTACAAGCCTGACCCCCAAACGGAAGACAGAAACCACAGGTTGAGCTCGTCTGAGATCTCGCTGCACCCTCTGAATTGTGGGTAAAGGATATCTGTTCTGACCTCTTCATTTCCTGCCCCGACTTCATTCTTTGGATTGAAATCAGTATTTCCACCATAGAAAGGGAAATGTTGTTCTGGTTTCTATCCCAAGGTAGCTGACTGGTCACTGAGAGGAGTTCTTTGCAGAATCTGGAGATGAACTCTTTGTGAACCTGTGGGTCTCTTCTCAACAGTCTTTCTCAAGTTCTACTTCCCTTTCATCCAGCTGCTGAAATAGCCCAGGGAACCCAGCCCTTCACTCTGCTCTATGCTTGCTTTGTTGGTGTTTGTTTGCTTGTTTGTTTGTTTGTTTGTTTGTTTGTTTGTTTTTCAGACAGGGTCTCCCTCTGTAGCCCAAACTACCCTGGAACTCACTATGAAGCCCCGGCTAGGCTTAGATTCACTGCAGTCTTTCTGTCTTAACCTCCCAGATGCCAAGGTTACAAGCATGTGCTACCGTGTCTGGCCCTTTACTTTCCCATACGTATTTTAAAGGCACCTCACATACATCTTGAAAGGCATCTTCGTTCTGTGCTAACTCTGCTGAGATATTTATTGGAATCACATTAAGTTTGCAGATCGGTTTTGGGAGAACCAGCCTCTTTATAATTTCTGAAGCAGAAATTTTGAAGATTTCCTTATAGATCTATCAAGTCCCAAGGGCTTGAGATTCTCAGACACGCCTGTACCGTTTCTTCTCGTGTTTCCTGGGGCTTGCTGCCGCTGTGGAGAGGGATTGTCTCTGCCAATCTTACGTCTCTAACACTGGAATACTTGTAGTGACTTGGTGGCACTGCTTGTTGGCACTTGTTAGTCACGGACAATGGAATTCTCATGTCTTCTTTATCAGTATTTCAACCCTAATATCCTTTTTCTTTACTGTGCTGCTCTGGCTAGAGTCTCCGACATGCTAACTAGAAGCAATGGGCGAGGGCTTTCCTGTGCCCCCTCCCTGACCTCAGAGGAATGCTTCCAGAGTTTTTCCATTTAGGATGAAGCTCACACTTTTGCACATTTCTAAATTATGTGTATGTCTGTGGAGGGGTTGTGCATATGACTGCAATGCCTTCTTAGGCTAGAAGAGGACATCAGACACTATGGAGCTGGAATTATAGGTGATTGTGAGCCTCCTGATGTGGGTGCTGGGAACCAAACTAGAAGGTTCTCTATAAGAACAGAACATGCACTTAGCAGATGAGCCATCTTTCCACCCCCAAAACATACACCTTTTTAGAGACACAATCTCATGTAGTGCAGGCTGGCCTTGAATTCACTGTGTAACCAGTTCCTAATCTGCCTGTCTCTCACTCTCAGATGCTGATATTACAGGCCTCTGACTTCATGCCTGGCTTTAAACTTCTGAATTAATACTTTAAAGGTATTTTTAATTCCTATTCATGAGTAAAATTGACCTATAATGTTCCTTTTTACAAGTATCTTTGTTTAAACCAGATTTGGTGACTCATGCCTGTAATCCCAACACTTGGGAGACTGAGGCAGGAGGAGTACTGTGAGTTCCAGGAAAGCCTGAGCTACAGAGTTAGATCCTATCTCAAAGAAAATAACAGAAGTAATAACTAAATAAGTAAGACATGAAGAAATAGCTTTTAAAATTTTTAATAGAATGGCTGTTTGGGTCTCAAGAGAAAGAGAATCAGCAGACTGCTGTGGAGGAAGGAGGTGGCAGATAAGGGAGAGAGGTAGATGATAGATAGGTAGATAGATAGATAGATAGATAGATAGATAGATAGATAGATGTAGATGGATAGCTGTAGATAGATCACCGGATAGAAGTTAGATGGACATGGGTTGGGGATTTAGTTCAGTGGTAGAGCACTTGCCTAGCAAGCGCAAGGCCTGGGTTCGGTCCTCAGCTCTGGAAAAAAAAAAGACAAAAAAAAAAAAAGAAGAAGTTAGAGGGACAGATGGCAGATAGACAGATAGATAGACAGATAAATAGATAGATAGACAGACAGACAGGAGACAGACAGACAGATAGGGAATTCATTTATTTGTTTATAGAAGTGGGCAAGTCCTGCCGGGTGATGGTGGCACACACCTTTAATTCCAGCACTTGGGAGGCAGAGCCAGGAGGATCTCTGTGAGTTCAAAGCCAGCCTGGTCTACAGAGCAAGATCCAGGACAGGCACCAAAACTACACTGAGAAATCCTGTCTTGAAAAACCAAAAGAGAGAGAGAGAGAGAGAGAGAGAGAGAGAGAGAGAGAGAGAGAGAGAGAGAGAGAGAGAGAGAGATTGATTTTCTCTGTGTAGCCCTGGCTGTCTGGAACTTATTCTGTAGACTAGGCTGGCCTTGAACTCAGAGATTCACCTGCCTTTGCCTCCCAAGTGCTGGAATTAAACGCATGCGCCACCACCACCTGGATTTCTTTCTCATTTTTAAATAAATATAATTATATCATTTACCCCCTCCTTCTCCTTCTTACAACCTCTCCTGTGTTCCCCCAATTAACACAAACACACACACACACACACACACACACACACGCACGCACGCACGCACGCACGCACGCACGCACGCACGCACACATATTTTCCAGCTAAGTCCATTTAGTGTTACTTGTATGTGTATGTTTTATAGAGCTGATCACTTGGAATTGGATAACCATTAAGGAGGCTCATCCCTGGGGAAGACTAATTCCCTGTCTCCTAGCAGTGTTGAAATGCCTTGTAGCATCTAGGGATAGATGTTGGGGTCCTGCTCTCACTCTTCCGGGTCTAACATCTTACATCATCAAAGGGGAGGGCGACTGCGTACTGCCACGTGGTCACGCAATCCCCGCCTTAAAAAGTCAGACCCGGATCCCCACCCCTCTCTTTTCTGTTTCCTCTCTGCTCTGCTCCTGCCATCTTTCTGTCTCTCCAGGCTTGGTTTCTTTCTAATAAAGCTCTTTCTAACTCTGCCATGGCCGTGACTTTTCTGCCAACCCACCAACACCGTTCATCTTTCAGTGGAACCTGTAAAATTGCCCGTCCACTTTGGCACATTGACTGGTGTTGTCTTTGTTCAGGTCTTGTTTAGGCATGTTGTTGAGATTTCATGGGTGTAGCTTACCTGTCAGATCTAGAAGACAGTCTCACAGCAAACTTCCTGGCCCTCTGGCTCTTACAATCTTTTCTACCCCCACCCCTTTCTGAGATGCTCCCTGAGCCTTAGGTATAAGTGTTGGGTTGTAGATGTATTGTTTGGAGATGGGCACCCACAGTCTTTTATTCTCTGTTATGGATGGTTGTGAGACACTAAGTGGGTGCTGGGAGTTGAACCCTGGTCCTCTGCAAGAGTAAGTGGTCTTAACCACTGAGCCACCTCTCCAGTCCCTTTACTTTTTAAAAATTATTCTATGTATAGATGAATATATGTAACTTTCCATCCATTTTCCTTTTTTTGTTTTGTTTTGTTTTGTGTTGTGTTGTTTTTTTGAGACAGGGTTTCTCTGTGTAGTTTTGGTGCCTGTCCTGTATCTTGCTCTATAGACCAGGCTGGCCTCAAACTCAGAGATCCACCTGGCTCTGCCTCCTGAGTGCTGGGATTAAAGGCATGTACCACCACCACCCAGTCCCATCCATTTATTTTTAACTTGCCTAAAGTATTGTATTTGAAGTGAGTTTCTTGTAGAGAGCATATAGTTGGGTCATATTTTATAGCCTACCCTGGCTATTTATGCATCTTAATTGCTGTCCTTAAATCATTTCCATCTCATACAGTTACTAACATGTTAGGACTTAAATCTACCATTTTGTTTGTTTTCTGTATCCTGCTCCTCTTTTTCTTATCTTCCTATAATTACTTGAAATGTTTTTCAGATATTTATTTTTATTTGTTTACAGTACTTTTTAAAAATTCAGGTGGGGCTGGGTGACCAGATAGGCCTCAGACTTGCTATATTTTGTTAATCCCTGTTGTGGAATATTAGTTGAAGATGTGTTACATTCATTTATGCTGTGGAATATTTGTTTAATGATGCAAATATGTATTGCATTTGTTTAACTCTGTGTTACTTTGCCTGTCCAAAACATCTAATTGATCTAATAAAGAGCTGCCAATAGCTAGGCAGGAGAGAGGGACAGGTGGGGCTGGCAGGCAGAGAAAATAAATAAAAGAAGGAGAAGGGAAGAAGGGGGAGGAGAAAAGAGGTAGGAGAGAAGGACACCAGGGGCCAGCCACACAACCACACAGCCACACAGCCAGCAACAGAGTAAGAAATAAAGAAAGACTAGAATAGAGAAAGGTAAAAGTCCAAGGGCAAAAGGCAAATGGGATAATTTAAGTTAAGAAAAGCTGGCTAGAAACAAGCCAAGCTAAGGCCAGGCATTCATAAGTAAGACTAAGTCTCTGTATATTTATTTGGGAGCTGGGTGGCAGACCCCCAAAGAGTCAGAAAGCAAAGAGTTAAAAAAAAAAAAAAACAACTACAAATCCCACCCAAGAGAATAAGACCACTATCACAATCTGAGCCAAATTTGAAGCAAGCTCGATTTTTAGTGGAGTGCACACAAGAGCTGGCCAGTGACTGCCTCCTAAGTTAGGTTAAAGAGAGCAGTCCTGAATCCATTTCTTGAGCCCCTTTAAGGAGTAGAATCATGAGTAGTTGCAAAGCAAGTTTACAGAAGAAAGACAATGGAGCAATAAAGAAAAGCAGGGAAAATCTCAAAAAACGTCATGTGGTCACCATATGATTAGGGAGGGTTCAGGGGGGATCAGGGAGGGTAAGGGTGTTCTCAAAAACAAGGCAAGGTCATGGGTTAGGGAGGTCAGGAAACAGACAGCAACTCAACTCTCACAGTAAATAGAAACTTGCTTTTAACAGTACAGCATAAAGGCTCCAGCTTCAAAATGGAATCATATCCTAGGATGACAAGCTTTTGATCCTTCTGTTTCTGTCACTCAAGGCCTAGAACTACAGGTATGCAGTCGCCGTACTTAATGTGGTGCTGAAGACTGACGCCAACATGTCATGCATGCTAGGCAAGCACTCTACCAACTGAGCCACATCCCCAGTCCTGTTTACAGTGTTTTGAGTCCATCCATACCTTTGTACAGCTTGTTTGATGTTTTTCTGGACATTATTTATGTCTATACATACCATCACAGTCTACTGGTGTCATCATTTTATCAAGTTTGGGTGTAGAAATAATCTTGCTTCACTTAAATCTGTTTATTTCCCCACTTACAAATATTTCAAATATTTCCTCTCTATGTAGAGAGGGAACTGAGTACTCACATAAGCCCTGGAAAAAACAGGAACATTAATCATGAAAGGTCGTCTCCTCAAAGGAGGAAATGAATACCCATTTTCCACTCAGATGTTGTTAGTGACCTGATGACCTTTGCTCTCTATAAAGCCAAACCTCACCCAAATCCCCTAGAGTGTTTATCCGAGACTCTCCTTCTCTGGACCTTTAGCTTTAGTTTTGTTTCTCAGTCAATAGGACCCATCCTTAGGGGAGATGTCACATGTGCTTCATGGCCTGCTGACCTCTATGCTATCATGGTCAGGGACCACACCAGATCCTAGGCTTTTAAGTTATAGAACCCATCTTCATGGTAGAGGTCACATGTACTCTGCAAAAGAGTTTCAATATAGTCATGCCTTAAGCTTTATTGTGTGCATAGGATTGAAATAATTATTACCAGGAAAACTTCTTCCAAAATTGTACTGGACTTAAATATATCTGAAATAAACAGGCCTGGAATCAGATTCTAGAAGTTTGAACAAGTTGGGATGGTGGTGGCACACGCCTTTAATCCCAGTACTCAGGATGCAGAGGCAGGAGATTTCTGTGAGTTCAAGATCAGCCTGCTTTACAGAGAGAGTTCCAGGACACCTAGGACTATGCAGAGAAATCCTGTATCGAGGAAAGAGAGAGAGAGAAGGGGGTGGAGAGAGGGAGGAAGGGGGGGGGGAGAGAGAGAGAGAGAGAGAGAGAGAGAGAGAGAGAGAGAGAGAGAGAGAGAGAGAGAGAGAGAGGTTTGAACCAGCACCTGCCTACCAAAGTCACACTGAACCGGGTTTCCTTCTTATCTCACAAAGATCATTTGCCTGCTGACACTTGCAGCCTAAAGAGTGAGTTCCTGTTTCCTCACACCCTTATATACCTTTCTCTGCCCTGCCATATTACTTCCTGGGATTAAAGGTGTGTGTGCTTCCCAAACAAAGGCATGAGATCTCAAGTGCTGGGATCAAAGGTGTGTGCCACCACTGCCTGGCTCTGTGTCTAACCTAGTGGCTGGCTCTGTCCTCTGATCCTCAGGCAAGTTTATTAGGGTATACAATATATCCCCCACAGTCTACTGAGAATAATACTCTCAAAGAAACAGCTATGATGACACTTTCTGCCATCCCTTACTCAGGAGGCTGAGGCATAAGGATCCCAACTGTGAGGCCAGCCTGGGCTACACAGGGAGACCTCTGTCCCAGAGTGAGACAGAGCATTGTAACCAGCTGAAGAAGTCCTGAGTGAGTAAAGCCCTGACGTGGGCAGGGCAAGTCCATTTCCCCTTAATGGCTAGGCTAAAGAAGAATGTCAAACCTTTCCTTGGGGGCCCCAGTGAGAGTGGTGTTACCAGTGTGTACAAAAACCAGCAACTGTGGCTTCCTCTTCCTGAATGTTTACAGCCTGAGACTGCTCATCTATACCTCCTACCCAGACTAGCTAATCCTGCCCCCTGTGCTATGCATAATAAACACACCGAGGTTTCAGGTTGTGGTTCCAAGTTGCTGGAAGTAGTAGGTGTGGCTCCATCAGTGCCCAGACCCCCACAGGACCCCAGCTTTCCTGTGCATGTGTCTGCATCCCTTCACCGCCCCAGTCAGGGTTCCAGGACCCGAGCCTCACTGGTCATGGCAGAACATGGAGAATCTGTTCTCTCTCTGGCCCTCATCGGAGCACAGAGTTACCTGGAATGGAGGCTCCAGCAAGAAATGGGTATCTGCAAACCAAGGAAGGGAGACTTGTGGGGAGCCAACCTGTCTTGCACTTTGCTCTGGAGGTGTCACAGCTACCATGACTGAGACATAAATTCTAGTGTTCGTGGAAGATGGTGGCGCACGCCTTTAATCCCAGCACTCGGGAGGCAGAACCAGGCGGATCTCTGTGAGTTCGAGGCCAGCCTGATCTACAGAGCAAGATCCAGGACAGGCACCAAAACTACACAGAGAAACCCTGTCTCAGGGGAAAAAAAAAAAAAAGTTCTAGTGTTTGTGACACCTAGGCTGGGGGGGGGAGGGTATTTGTAAGTGAAAATCTGAGCAGGCAAGCATATCATAATATAACGAGTAGGTGGTTTAAACTTAGAAATCTTGGGTGTTTGCATGCTGAGACTCTGAACCTGTGCTAGCAGCATAAGGGGCTACAGGTTCCACCTCATTATTGCCAAATATGGATAAGAGGACAAGTCCTCCACCTAACCTCCAAACCTCAGGTTCCTTCCATGCAAGAGGAGGAGGGCTTCCCATGACTGCCTGTTGGGAAACAGAAGGCCAGGCTCCCTGCACGGTCTATATACTAACTGCAGTGTGAGGGGATCTTATTAAGGCTCAACAGGGATGAAACTCCCAGCTCACTACTCTGCCTTTCCTGCTGTTCCCCCAGCAGGGAGTTCGGTGCCTCACTGCAGATGAGGGTGGAATCTACACTCCCACTCAGCGTTGGCTGCCATATGGGTGATGAAGTCGTGGATTTTTCCCTCCTTTGGTGCTTGGCTACTGTACAGCAACTGCCATTAGCACTAAGTCTTTGAGATTCATCTGTTTTTTCATATATATTAGTTGTTCATTATTCCTCATTGGTGATTAGTATTTCTGCCATACTTGGCATTTTAAGTATACCCCAAAGGCCTTGTCTCCAGGTAGTGTCATTGATGCCAGTAGACCTCTAAGAAGTGGGACTTAATGAGCGGTCTTTAAGTCATTGGGAGCATGCCCTCCAAGGGAACAATGGGGCCTGGGCCCTTCTTTTTCTTTTTAGTTTCCTGGCCATGAGGTGAGAAGTTCTGTTCTGCTGCATGATGTGCTGTCATGGGTACAAAGCCACTAGCCAGTCAATCATGGACTGAAATCTCTGAAACCATGAACTAAAATAAACCTCTCTCTCCCTCCCATGCTCTACTCCTGCCCATATATACAGCCACACCCTTTTACCTTATACTAAGTTAACTAGCTTAGGTATTTGTTATAGTGATGGAAATATCTATAAATAAATATGTATGATTTATTGATATACTGTATGTATACAAATACTGATACACTTGGAATATTTAAGTAGTCTGTGGCCTCTCTTTTGCTCTGTTAATGGTGTCTTTTGATGTACAGAAGTGTTGTGGTATATATGTTTAACTATGCAATGATGTGTTGCATCTGTTTAATTATGTAAAGAGATGTTGCTGTTTTACCTTGCCTGCCTAAGGCACCTGATTGGTCTAATAACAAGCTGAATGGCCAACAGCAAGGGAAGAGGTCTAGGTGGGACTTCCAGGCAGGGAGAATAAGTAGGAGGAGGAATTTAGGCTCAGGGAAGAAAGAAAAGAGACTCCACTCCAGGGAGACACCAGGGGCCAGACAGACAGACATGGAGGAAGTAGGAAAGTAAACATACAGAAATGAAATGAAAGAAAGGTAAAAAGCCCTGAGGCAAAACGTAGATGAATAGAAACAGGTTAAATTAAGTTAAAAGAGCTAGTGGGACAAGCCTATGCTAAGGCTGAGCATTTGTAATTAATAATAAGTCTCCGTGTCTTTATTTGGGAGCCGGTTGGTGACCCAAAAAACATTCCAGCTACACTGTTCGTTTGTTTGTTTGTTTGTTTGTTTGTTTTTTGAGACAGGGTTTCCCTGTGTAGCCCTGGCTGTCCTGCAACTCACTCTGTAGACCAGACTGGCCTCGAACTAACAAAGATCCACCTGCTTCTGCCTCCCGAGTGCCTGTGTATAGAAGTTCTTGATGAAATTCAACTTACCCATGTCCTTCTTAGTAAATCTTTTCCATCTATGTTTTCCAAGAAACTTGACTACTTGGTTTTAGTTCCACATTGGAGTCTATAGCCCACTCTAAATTAAATTTTGATGACTGTGTAAAGGGGTCAAGTTTCTTTTTCCAACATAGTTATCTCATCAACCATTTTTTTTAAATAGCCCAACAAAGTGGAGTGGATTCTGTCATAAATACCATGTGGATCTGCTGCTGGGCTCTTTATTCTATTTTTAGGTTGATTTGTTCTTTGTTGGTGTTGGTGGTGATGTTCCCAGAACAGCAATAAAAAGCTGTATAGAGGAAATGTGGATAAAGTCCTCCCACCTTCTCTCTCTGGGGTGACCACAAAGCCACTGGGGAGATATTTATCTCCCCTCCATGTTTTAGCAGACATAAATGCTCACATGGTCTGTGTTTACAAAGAAGTTTTTAATGTGGAGAAAAGTTTACTTGTAAAGTGGAGACAGTCAACTATAAATGTGGAAACGGAATAATTATACAATTATTGCAAGCTGTAAGGAGCACCATGAACAGCGGCTCTAAGTGTTTAGATTGGCTAACTCATCTAATCCTCACAATGGCCTTAAAGGATGGGGCAATTGCTCCCAATTTACAGATGATAAACATGCCCGGTGACACACCCATGTACAGTGGACAGAGAGTTCAAATCCAGGCAATCCAATCCAGAGTCCATGTTGATAATAAAACCTGTGAGAACATCAGCTGTGTTTGTCTCCATGATGGGTTTGTTACTTACATCCGGCTCACATCATTCTCCTCTTCCAGGACTCCCCACTCCGTTCCTCTTGCCTTCTAGTACACAGCACAGATGCATCAGGACTTCTGGAGTGGGTTATTCAGCATCTGTCTCCTTCTACATCCTTACTGCAGGCTCCATGAAAGCAAGGTCTAGTCTATCTGTTCACCTTCAGATGCCCAGAGTGGTTCCTGCCGCACAGCAGGTGCATGCAAGGGTCTTGCCACACAGCAGATTGTCAGGGAGACAATGTCAGAAGGAGACATGAACTCAGGTTCCCTTCTTTGTGTTCCAGTATGATACAGTGGAAGGTGCTGGAAGCTGATACATACCCCTTGAGTTTAGACATGGACTTGGTGACCTGTGCAAGCTTGGACTTTAATGCTCAGAGATACTTTCTTGTAATATTGGGTTAAGCAGGGTATCTCACATCTACAAAGCTGTCATATAGTAGATATTCAACAGTTACATGACTTTCCTGAGTATTTTTGCAATACTTAGGTGATTTTTAATATTTATTTATTTATTATTTGCTCATTTGTTGCTGTGCTGGGGGATTGAACCCATGGCTTTTTGTATGCTAGGCAAATGTTTTACCACTGAGCTACATTCCCGTCCTCAAGTTTCTTAATACCTCTGTACTTCTTAGGTTTTGTTCATTTGTTTTTCTGTAGAATAAAATAATGAATAATGAATAATTCTGCCTTTAGGATTATTGTTAGAATTCAAGATGATAACTACACATTACATAGAACTCAGGGTCTGGCATAGAATAAATATCCAGGAAAGGTTATCTGCTTATTATTATAGGTGAAATATCTTCTGCAGTGCCTGGCACACAGTAGGTACTCTGTAAATAGGTGAGGCCCAACCTATCATTTTGGTCTGGACAGAGTTTTATCTGTCTGCTTCTGGAGAGAGTGTTGCCTCTGCCAGAGTTGGTGATGTACAGACGCCACCCAGTGGCTAATATTTGCCACTGCACCCTCAGCTTCTGGTAAGACTTCCTGGCTCCATTCATACCTTAAGGATACTCTTCCCTGTACAATTCCTTAGGAGACCAGAGACATTGGAAATAGAGAGGAAATGGAATTTACAGTTAATTCAACAAAACTTAGTGATCAGTTACATATCCCCGTGGGAAAGATGTATGAGCTATCTAAGACAGTGGTTGTCAACCAGGTGTGATAAATAAAAATACCCATAAGAGGATATTTATTTGACAATATCTGGAGACATCTTTGACCATCATAGGTCCAATCTAGGTCCTCTAAAAGAGCAGCAAGTTCTCTTAACTGCTGAGTCATCTCTCCAGCCCTAAGTCCGAGATCTTAGGTTCACCGCCAAAAGTAAATTTATGTAGGCTGGAGAGATGTCTCGGTGGATAAGAGCAGAGGACCTAGGTTTGGTTACCAGCACCAATGTGGTGGCTCAGAGCCATCTGTAACTCCAGTTCCAGGGAATATGATGCCCTCTTCTGACCCCTCTGGACACCAGGCAGGTACATGGTACATATACATACATACAGGCAAAACACTTATACACGTAAAATAAGTAAATCTAAAAAGAAATTTTTTAAGTAAATATATGTGTCAACTGTGAGAGCTACAACCTTCTGTGCAAGAAAAACAATACAAAACACTATGAACCAAGGAGAGATTCTACTTCTCACGCTCTCTGACATTTGTAGCAAATTTAGGAAGACGTGAGGTCCCTCCTTCTCTTTTTCATTTGTTCCACGTTGAAGAACAATGGACAACGAACATGCAGAAGAGGGTCCACGCAGCAGGTGAGAGAGCTGAGGGGGGAGAACTGTCTAGCAGCATGTTCTCTCGACCCTGGGAAGAGAATAAAAGGTTCAAACTATGGACCTCTCAGACCTTTCCAGCACTGCACTGTAATCAATAAAGCAAGCAGAGGGGCTCCCCACCCCCACCCTGTAGACGCCTAGCTGGATTCTCCTCTAGCTACCGAGGAAATCCTTGGGGTCATAAAAACCTCGAGTGTCCAGCCTGATGGGTACCTGTCCCCACTGCTGACTCTGTGTTTGGCCTCCCAGCTCTCAACCCTGTACAACCTGGATACCCTGGAGCGGCCCCGTGTGAGGTGAGAGATGCCATCCCTCTGGCTGGGGAAGGGAGTGTGCTTTCCAAGCTCCTCATTCTCAAGTCTCTAGCTCAGGAAATCAATAAACTTGTGCTGACAGATATTACTTTGAGTTCTATTCATATGTTAATGGATGTTCTGCTGCCTGGTGAAACCTTGCTTCTTTTTGGTATCTGGTGGGAATCATTTGATCCACACAGGCTGGGATGGGAGGCATCTTTGCTCTCCTTGCCTATTTACCTGATCATTCCATTTCCTCTAAGGCATGATGTGAATTTTCAAAGATTGTAAAAGTTCCTTGGAAAAGCTCTCTCTGGAATCATCCTTTGAATTTTTGTTTCCTGTTTCTACAGTGCTTCTGTTTTCCGGAGAAAATTCAGAAAAAGACCATGGAGAGAACCCAGCTATCTCCAGCTGTCAGTTCTCATCTCTCTACCTTGTCCAGACAAGGTCTCCCTGCTACTGTATAAGCCAGGGTATCTGGTTCTTAAGAGTCTAGAGATTCTGGGGCTGGAGAGATGGCTCAGAGGTTAAGAGCACTGGCTGCTCTTCCAGAGGTCCTGAGTTCAATTCCCAGCAACCACATGGTGGCTCACAACCATCTAAGAGATCTGGTGCCCTCTTCAGGCATGCAGGGATACATGCAGGCAGAACATTGTAGACATAATAAATAAATAAATCTTTAAAAAAAAAAAAGAGTCTAGAGATTCTCCTGTGTCTACCTCCCACTTCCCATAGGCATGCTAGGTTTACAGATGCCTGCACTACTGAGTCTGGCTTTTATATGGGTTTAATGGGTCCAAAGTCAGGTCATCGGGTCTATATGGCAAGTGCCTTTTACCCCAGAGCCATTTCCCCATTCCCACTCCCATCCCACCCTGTTTTCTGACCACACCCTTCAGTCTGTCCAGCTCCCACTTGCTTTATCCTAGAGCATCTCATAGAGGTGCTTGGTACCCAGACCTCTGCCTGTCACCCTGGCCTTCTGCTCAGTTCGGGTGCCTGGATACTTGCCCAGAAAACTCTCGAAGCCACATTCTTCTACCTGGAAACAGGTCTCCTGACTCCCATGACCCTCTGATATGTCCTTAGACATACCGGCAGCTTCAGTGGCTCGTTTCAAGTGGTATGCAGACCTTTCATTCCTTTCTGTGCAGTAGGAATCCAGAGCTCTGCTGGACTAGAAATGGCCTGTGTCTTGTTTTGTTCTGAAAGAATCTCATCACGTAGCCCAGTCTGGATTTGAACTTGCTTTGAGGTCAAGGGTAACCTTGAGCTCCTGATGCTCTTGCCTCCACTTCTTCCGTGTTGGGGTTGAAGGTGTGCACCACCACGCCTGGGTTGGCCTGAGTCTCTCAACTGAGCTCTCATTCGGAACCCTGCTCTATCCCGTTGCAGCAGGCCTGCCTCTTAGAAACCCACTACTCTCCAGCAGCGAGCTCACTGCTGGCTCAGTGTTCTCTGCCCTGGGGGCTTCTGGTAGAAAACACCCCCTCTTCTACTCCCTGACGGCTCCACCAGCCCCATCTCCTCCATAGACCCAGACTCACCTGGAGATGCAGTGGGAGTTACTGGCAGTTCTTTCATTTGTCTGTTTGCTTTTTCAGAGTTAATATTGTATATTTCCCTTTGTCTGGTCGTTTGTTTGCCTGACATTCCAAAACGCCTCATGTTCTCGGGAATCAGTACCTCAAGCTCCTGCAGAGCAAAACCACATTCTTCAGTAGAACCCCTTCAGAAGACTGATGGCCAGGCCTGAGCCTGGCCACCAAATTATGGTGGGTGAGTAGCTATTTGTTGAAAAATAGATGTGAGGTAAATCACGCACAATGTACATTTCCTTTCTCACTGTAATGAAACTTGGTCCAAGGGCCTCGATAAAATGTGCCCCACTTTCCTGGAGGGCGAAACTGAAAAGCTCCTGTCAAGTAATAATGGGAGGCATTGAAGCAAGAGCAGGGTGATTTGATGGAATTTTCTCGAAGCTCTGCTAATTCTGTCTCAGTACGCCCAGCACACGCAGCCAGAGCTGATCCAAGGAAATGGCTGAATCATTTATTCTGCTTTGGGTTATTTGTGTTGTTTCTTTTTTTCCTCCGAGCTTTCAAGCTCAGTTTAAATTGTTTCATTTGCTTCCTATTGCCTTTTTTTTTTAAAATAGCTAGAATACATTTTTCCATTTTTTCAGTACAGCCCGTGGGCTGTGAGATGTCATCAGTCATGCCTAAATCCGCCTGGCTGCTCACCTGTGAATAAGGAACCACATTCCTTCATCCAGTGTGTGCTGGAGGCTGGCCAGAGGCTTCAGCATGGACTTTTCTCCCGTGCAGCCTGAAATTCCACATTCTCCTCTCACTGAGCTCATGTCCGAGATGTGCATGGTGACTGCACAGTGGTTGTCACAGGGAGAAATAAGTGTTATGGCTTTTATTTAACTTTACCGTTTCAAAAACTCATCTTATTTGAGATTCACAGTCTCCAACAGACCCTAGCTATCTGTCCATCCCAGAGGTTATCTTTAGATGTGAAGAGCCTCAGAAAAAATGAGGGTCCAGGGATGGGAAAACTTTACCTGTGTACTGTTAGCTAAAATAGTTGAAACCAAAAAATGATTGGCATGTCTAAAATCCATGTCATCTACAGTTAATGATATCATTTTTAGTTACTGTGTCATCTATTAGTTGAGTGAAGATTTCTTTTTAAAAGATTTTTATTATAGTTGTTTTGTTTTGTTAAGACAAGGTCTCACTATGTAGTGTTGGTTGTCCTGAAACTTGCTATGTAGACCAGGCTGGCCTCGAACTTACAGAGATCTGCCTGCCTCTGTCCCCAAGTGCTGGGATTAAAGACATACACTACTGTGCCTGGCCCTCAAAGATTTTTTATTAATTGTGTATAAGTGTGGGAGAGGTGTGCATTCATGTATGCCTTTAGTATACCATTCCATAGCACTTCCAGGCCAGTGGGGTCTGCATGATAGCATATATCCTAGGACCAATGAATTTATAGCATAAACCTTCTTTCACTATCAAATGAGCTTGTTGGTCGTGAGTTATGGGTGGGGTAACATTGTAAGAGAAACTGTCTTTGTGAATCTCTGGACAGTGATTCTGACAGGAGTATCAGGAGCAAAAAAGAAAAATCTGGAAATACATCTATTCCCACAAGTATTTCTGTCTCCAGTAAAGGAAGCGTTCTGATTTACCACTAGATTCCTTTGGCTAATCCCACTAGGGAATGGTGCCATGCTGGGGACAGAGTGTCAGTTTCTGCTGTGGCCACTGGACATTCACCAGAGTGGGAGTCACACTAACTTTGCTGAAGGGTTGTACATGTTTAAATTGAGCCTGGTGTTCATTTCTGCCACCCTGCCGTTTTATATCTGTTCCAGTGAGTAACCACTGGCACAGCTGGAGGAAAAAGCCAGCTGATATGTACATGCCAAGTCATCCTGTCTATCTGACTTTTGAGTTTATTTATCATGGATGACTGTTGGGTATTTCAGTGGGATATGATTGTCTTTATACACTAAGCCTGTTCTAATAGGCCCTTCTATAAACCTCTTATCCTGATCATCTCTGTCATGAGCTATAGAACGATGAGCCAAAGAAGACAATAAATAATGAATTGTGTAGCCAATAAAGGAATTCAGCCAATTAGTATAGCTACTTTATACATGTGGGACATAAGAAAATAACCGGGTCCACTGTGCACACAGTCAGGGCAAAACTCCATGTATCACATGTATCCATACATCCACATTCTTACCCACAGGTCATTTTGTGCCACCAGTAAATGAGATCAGCACAGAACCATTGTCTGATAGTTCCCCAAAAGTTTGGGTATTTTACCCTCTGGATACATAGTTTCTTGAGCAAGATACTGCAAACCTTTTAGGGTTATACTTGTGGCAACATCCCAGGTCCTTCTCTAAATGGATGCAGCCTGCCTTTAATCAGTAATCTGTAGCCTGGGAGCTGCTTCCTTTGATAATTGGGTGTAAGACAATGAATTCCTGCTATGCTGACTTTGTCATATAGACAAAGTCATCTTTGTAGATTGTCCATCTGCTCCTGCCTAAGAGCCCTATGATCAATCAGCTGCTACCTCAGAGCTCTAGAAACCAAACGCTCTAATAGGCCTTCTGTCCCCCGAAATATATTATGTATTTTATCCACCTTGATTCTTAAGGAGCCACTACCTGGCCTTTGCCCATCCAGAATCCTGTTATTTCCAAAAAGCCCAGTTCTCAAGTGGGTCCCCCGTGCTGTCTTAGACATTGCTTTCCAGGGGTTCTCTACATGGTGCTGTGGTAAACGAAGAGCCTTCTCTGGGTGGCAAGTGGGGGCAGCTGAGGAAACCACAGATTTAGGTCCACTCTGCTTCCTGGCTCCTGATTTCAGAACCTTGACAATTTGTCATTCTAATTGGCTGGAGGCCACCGCTGTCTCCAAGCTTCAGAAGACTTGAGAAGTGAACTGCCAAAGGCACTTGTGGGCACTCATGGTAAATTCTATAGTGCCGATCCCATAAATACATTCCTGCCAATCATTTTATGCCAATCAAACTCAGAAGTTCTCCTGCTCGGTCTGATGCATTCCACACATGCTTTCCAGCTTGCCCCGATTAAATGCATCAGCTCACAGGCTAATGTCTAAAAGAATGTTTATAACTTTAAAAATAACCGATGCAGCCAGGCGTGGTGGCGCACGCCTTTAATCCCAGCACTGGGGAGGCAAGGGCAGGTCAGCCTGGTCTACATAGTGAGTTCCTGGGCTGGTACACAGAAAAACCCTGTCTCAAAAAAGAAAAAAAAAAAAAAAGACTGATACAAAATTCTTACTTTTAAGTTTTATTTATTATCATTGATTATACAACCTCTTGGAGTCAGTGCTCTCCTTCTATCTTGGTGTGGATCTGGGACTCAAACTTGGGTCTCCAGACTCATGTGGGACGCACTTTAACCATCTCAACACCTGACCCTACAGTGTAAAAATTGGAATGTGCCCCTAAGTCCCTTCGGCCAGGGTCCTTCTCTTTAGACTCACGTCTAAAGACTCACTCCTCTTGTTGTTCTCAAGCCTTTCATGGTTACACTGAAGAACCCTCTGTTCTCCTAGCCTTTGGATAAGGGAAGCAGAGTGCCCCAGAGGAGTTAATGCTTTAGCACAGCACATCCTGACGCACAGCGGGAACATAGAAAAGTCATTTACAAAAGCAGGAACCAGGCAGGCAGGGCATGGCTTTATTTACATCAATGGTTCCTCAGTCTGTTTAGGTAACAAATCCATTGCGAGTCAGATAAAAGCTGTGACTCCCCTCCAGAAAAACTGCTTTTATTTTGTTACTGATTTTGTAGTTAGCATTTAAAGGGATTGGCCCAATGTATTACTGCAAGTATGTAAAGAATGTCCATCAGAAAGAGGGTGGCTGGTTATGCACAAAGACCCGCACCACCTGTGTCCAAACAATTATCAACCATTTGAGAAGTGCATCAGTTGGCTGGTCCCAGGAGTGGGTAGGCTGGGAATTTCATCTTCATGAGGAGCGGTTCTCAATCTGTGTGAACTGGGGTCTTTCCAGGGGTCACCTAAGACCATCAGAAGACAGAGATATTTACATTACAATTCATACAGTAGCAAAATTACAGTTTGAAGTAGCAACAAAATTAATTTTATGGCTGGGGTCACCACACCATGAGGAACTGTATTAAAAGGTAGCAGCATCGGGAAGGGTGAAAACCACTGTTCATGAGGCTTAAACCCATCAACCATTCGCATAATCAAATCCTCTTCACTTTGAATTCACATGCACTGTGCTGGCTGTGTCAACTTGACACGAGCTAGAATGATCTGAAAGAAGGGAACTTCAGCTAAGGAAAAGCTTCCATAAGATTCAGCTGCAGGGCATTTTCTTAATTAGTGATTGATGAGGGAGGGCCCAGCCCACTGTGGGTAGTACTGCCTCTGGGCTGGTGGTCCTGGGTTCTACAGAAAGCAGGCTGAGCGAGCCATGAGGAGCAAGCCAGTAAGCAGCCCCCCTCCATGGCCTCCGCATCAGCTCCTGCCTCCAGTTTTTGCCCTGTTTGAGTTCCTGAACTGACTTCCTGTGATAATGAACAGTGATGTGGAAGTGATATGGAAGTGTCAGCTGAAATAAACCCTTTCCTACCACGTGGCTTTGGTCATGGTGTTTTAGCACAGCATCAGTAACCCTCACTAAAACAAGCACTAAACAGACTTCTGATTATAATTTGTCTTCTTGGGGACTCTGTCTACAGGACAAAACTGATCAGGGAAGAGCTAGATGCCTCTGGCAGAAAGAGTCCTGGTGTGAGCTGGCCAGCCTGAACCAACTGGAGCTCCCCCTTTTTCTTCTTGAGACAGTCTTGCTCTGTAGCCCAGGTTGACTGACCTCAGGTTACTGACGAGTAGGATTACAGCTATGTGCCATGTCTTGCAGGGATTTTAAAATGCATCCTTCTCTGAGATTGGCTAGTGGGAATCTACAGATTAAAGATGATTCTAAGCTTCTGAGTATCCACAACGGAGAAATAACCTCTCTGCAGAACTGTTCTGAGTTCCTAAGCCTGTAAGTCAAAATGAACATGAAGAATTTGCCACACTTCAAATCTAAAGCTCTGAAATGTCTCGTCTCTATAGTCTGCCAGGGTTATTTTGACTTGGGAATAAATGAGAAGAATCATATGTGGGATGTTCAAGGTCTCCTGCAGAACAAAGGCACTTCGGTTATTTATATATGGGGTTGCAGACATCAGGCAGAGTACACCGGTTTCCCCTGACGACCAATTACTGCACAACATTTTGGGATTCAAAATGTCTTACCATAGGAAACAATGTTAAATTTTTGAAGACCTAATATTTTCGAGAAGACTTTCAGATAGTCTTACAAAGCCACTTTTTTAAAAAGGAGATAAAATATTGAACAGGATGACTACACATAAAAATCCCCCATGCCAGCTACAATCTCCAGACCATTTTCCTTTCATCTTTTCCACACAAGGCCTTAGGACTGGCTTCAGAGTTCTGCATTTTATCTGTCTTACACCTTAATAACACTCTCTCCCTAGAATTTTTTCTTTTTTCTTTTTTTCTCCTTTAGCAACTGAGAGATAAGAAGGCTTTATCTTCAGGCAAGATTTTATTAGCCAGAACTCAATGGGTAATGCCAGGTTTATAGAAACCTAGGAATTAATAACTTGAATGTGGAAATAATATGTTCTTTAAAAATGTATCAGTCACATTTCACCCAGCATGTAAATTGTCTCCTAAATCAAGTCTAAACTCTCAAGCTGAATTTTAATCCCTTCCAGAAATTGCTCTCATCCATATATTCATTTCGCCCTCAATCCCAGCTCTGGCAAGCGACTGTCTTTGTAGAGGTTCAAGTGCAGGCTGTTAATTTCATTTTGAGAAAGGGTCTTACTGTGTTGTCCAAACTAACCTCAGACTCACTATGTAGCCCAGACTGGCCTTGAATTCACCATCCTCCTGCCTCAGCTTCTCTGTGCTGGGATTACAGGTCTGCATCATCATGCCTGGCTCACAGAAAGTTTATTTGGGAGACACAGGGGCCACCTGCAGGAGAGAAGGGGAAAAGACATCGAGAAATCAGCCGAGAAGGAACTGCCACAGAAAGCAGCTAGAGCTTAACCCTATGGAAGTGCGAGATGGTACAAGATGTACCAGACTCGGACCAGCAGGGAGGCGGGGAGCTGAGTCCTTCCCGCCCACTCTCATCGTCACTGGCTGAGGGCCAGCTCGGGGAATGTCATTTCTTCAGAACCCCAACTCGTAGAGTTCAGAGTTCATGTTCTGAAACAGCCCCCAGAAGAGTGATGTACCCAACACGGAAATGGTAGGATCAGAGGGGTCTAGGCAGGGCACTGAGAATATTTTCCAGATCTGGCCCCTGCCCTAAATAAGTCTGTGTCGCTCCAGTTTTCTTTCCAGACAACCATCTTCTCATCCTTCAGCTTCCCTGCGTAGCCCTCACACAGCTGCTAAGCTTATGTGCCATGAGTGAACAGGAGAAGCTGTTTAAACAAAAGTGCTTTCCTCTGAGAAAACACAGCCCTTAGGGTCCACAGACCGTCAAGGAAAACACATCTTTGTCAGAAAATGAGGGTGGTAATCCTAGCATTTGGGAGACAGACGTGGGAGGATCAGAGGTTCAAGGCCAGCCGGGCTTATATAGAAAGTTTGAGGCCAGGCAGAAATAAATGAGACTTTGTATCAAAAGCCAAACCAAAACAAGAGCAGAGCCCTCCTAAAGCAGCTCCTGCCTGTGGGCACAGCTTGGGGAGCGAAGTAGGCATTGGCCTTCAAATGGGTAGACCCCCCACAGCCACTCATCTTTATCCAGGACAGAAACGGATCAACAGTATTATAGAATCCTACCGACTTCGGTCATCCCTCTCCTCTACAGCTATCCAGGACTTCTACATAGTAGAGCCTGCCAGCAGAGTATGATTGCAACAGATACTGGGCAGCAACAACTCGATGTATTAAAGAGTTTTGTGATTCCGGGGAAGGAGAAATCAGGTGTTTCAGAACCAATTAGTGGGGGAAAAAAAGCAAGAAAGTAGAAATTCGAAAAAGAAGTGTTGCCTGTGTTCCCAAAGCCTGTCGGTATTTCCGTCCAGCGGGCTGTCCAATCCTCTTCTCCTAACTTCCAAGACAATAAAGAGGAGCCCTGTCCATTTGGCATGCCCAACATCCATTTTATGGCGTCTTCAAAATGACACAGGAGAAGGTGACAAATTAAGAAGAAGTGGGCTCCTGTTCAGAGCCTTCGTAAAACCTAGACCAGAGAGAGCACTCTGTATGCGGACTCTGGGTTCTACTGTCAAGTTCATGGACAATGCAATGTGAAAATTCGGTAGATTACTTCTTTTCTTTAAACATTTAAAATTAGGGGCTGGAGAGATGGCTCAGCTGCTCTTCCAGAAGACCTGAGTTCAATTCTTAGCACCCTATGGTGGCTCACATTCCCCTGTAACTCCAGTCCCAGGGGATCTGATGCCCTCTTCTGGCTTTACCGGTACTGCATGCACATGGTGCACAGACATTTTATGCAGGCAAAACACACATAGACATAAAATAAAATTAACAAGTAAAGAATATTTAAAATTACATTTATACTGATATAAAAATTAATTAAAACTGAGACTGGAGTGGTGGTACATGCTTGTTATCTTAGCACTTAGAAAGTGGAGGCAGGAGAATTAGAGTTCAAGGTCATTCTCAGCTACACAGCAAGGTCAAGGACAGGTTGGTTGGTCTGTATGATATCCTGTCTCAAAGAAACCAAAATAATAATAAATAGAAATAAGCATGGTGCTATGTGCCTGTAAGCCCATCATTCAGGAGGCTGAGGTAGAAAAATAGGCACAAGTTTGAGGCCAACCTGGTCTATGTAGTGAGATTTAGGCTAGTTAGGATAGCTAGATGCTGTTTTAAAACACAGATAAGCCGGGCGTTGGTGGCACACGCCTTTAATCCCAGCACTCAGGAGGCAGAGCCAGGCGGATCTCTGTGAGTTCGAGGCCAGCCTGGGCTACCAAGTGAGTTCCAGGAAAAGGAAGCTACACAGAGAAACCCTGTCTCGGGGAAAAAAAAAAAAAAAACACACACACACACACAGATAATAGGGCTGGTGGAATAGCTCAGAGAATAGAGGAGACTATTTGAACCTAAAGGGCTGAGTTAAATCTCGTAGGACCCACATGATAGAGGAGAGAACCAACTCCTAAAGACTGTCCTCCATAGTTGTATAGCTTGGTCTGTTTGCGGGGCTCCTACAGTGGGATCAGGACCTGTCCCCTGGTGCTTTAAGCTGACTTTTGGGAACCTATTCCCTATGCTGGGTTGTCTCACCCAGCCTTAATGCAGGAGGAGGAGCTTGGTCCTGCCTCAGCTTGATGTACCATGCCTTGTTGATGCCCATGGTTCACATGAGTGACCTTGAGTAGATGAATAGAGGTGGGAAAATGGAATGTTCCTGCTTGTCTTAGTTACTTTTCTGTTGCTGCGATAAAACACCATGACCAGGGCAACTTATAAGAGAAAGCATTTAATTGTGCTTACAGTGTCAGAGGTAAGAGTCCATGATGATGAGCAAAGGCATAGTGGCCAGAAGAGCTTAGAGCTCACATCTTGATCTTAAACAGGATCAGAGAGACATATTGGGAACAGCTTGAGTCTTTTGAAGCCTCAAAGCCCCTCCCTGCCTTGATAATCTTCCTGCAAGGTCACACCTCATAATCCTTCCCAAATAGTTCCATCAACTAGGGACCAAGAATCCAAACATATGAGCATATGGGGTCCATTCTCTTCCAAACCTTCCAATTACTACTCTTTCCACAGATACTAACCCTTTCTTCTTCCCCTAAGTTCTCATTTTCATAAGAGGACACGGATTAATTTATTTATTTATTCATTTTTTTATTGCCATCCCTCATTCCCAACTCTAGGTACCCTGTTTAATATATTGGGTGTTCATCCTTTTCATTGTGTGTTGGTTTGTTTCCTTTTAAGATAGGGTCTCATATATCCCAGATACAGCCTAGATTGGTCTCACACTCCTGAAGATCCACCTGCTCCCACCTCCTGAATGCTGGAAGTACATGTATACACAACATCTGGCTTAATTATGCTTCTTATAAACTATATTATCTTGGGTACATGAAATTTTTTATTTGTAAGATGACCTGTGCCATAGCTCATTTTTTTTCTTCTCTTGTTTTATTTTTGTACAAGGTCATCCTCACTGAAGGGTTTGTCAAGTATTACAGGTTGGCCTTGAACTCATGTCAATGAGGATGACCTTGAACTTCTTATCCTCCAAAGTACTGATATTACAGGTGTGTGCCACTGTCCCTGATTTATGCCACCCTGGGAACTGAACTCAAAGCACGATGCATGCTGAAGGAGACCCCCATACAGTGGGGGCTTCCTCCCAAACCCTGGGTTAGACACAAACCACACCCAAACACCTGTTTTCACAGAGAGATCCTTTAGTAAGCAGGGAAGAAAAGTTAAAGTGGCAGCTTTCTGACTCAGGCAGAAAACAGCAGCAAATGGCCTTGCAGGTGTGATTTTAAGAGGAGAAGAGGGGAGGTCTGTGTTAGAATGGGCTAGGATACAGTGGTAAAGGAGGGAAGGGAAGGGGGACAAGGGAAAGGAGAAATGGGTATTTATCATGAGACAGACACGGCCCATAGGCAAATAGTGGTTTATAAAGGTAAAGGGAGAAACCCTGTGTTAGGACGAGGTGTTAAATTTTAACTGGGCATGTTAATTAGGTAAACCAAAGGGGGCCTTTGATTGCTGGGCTTTGGTAGTCAGCCTCAGGAGGAGGAAATGGCTAGACCTTGGTGGCTAGCTTTAGGAATGTAATCTAAAGGTTTTTAGCAAGGCAGGGGGAGTTTGGGGGAAGGGCAAGGCCTGCCAGAGCCACATGTTCAAGTGGGCTAGTGTCCCTTCACATGCTAGGCAAGCACTCTACTAACTGAGCTACATCCCAGCCCCCTCCTTAGTTCTTTTGTTTACCTACAATGTTTCTAAGACCTTGCCACAGTGCTGAATACTCACCCCATTTGCTGCTCCTAATGGATGCATAATGTCCCACACCCCATATTTCACCTACTTAGTCTCCCAGGGACAGGTCAGTAGATTGCCTCCAACTCACTTCTTTTAAAAACAAAAACTTGCAATGTGCACTCTTGTACATCTCCCACTTGGACATGTGTGAATTTCCCTCAGATGCGCACCCAGGAGGAAAATAATTGGGTGGCAGAGCACACGAGCTCTCTGTTTTAATGAGTCCTGCCAGGTTGCTGGTAGGAAAGATGCACCAGTCTGCTCTGACAACATTTAGAACTAATTAGCTTTCTAATTTTTGCCGGTTAGCAGGGCAGAGGCGATCCTTCCCTCAATCTAAGCCATAGATTGGCACACGGCGGTGCTGCAGATGGAGCCAGAGGTCATCGATTCGGCCGCCCCCTCACATCTCACACCTACCGAGCTTTGAAATCTGTCAGCTTGTGGCTCCACATCTCCCAGAGCCGCCCCACTCCCTCTTTCCCCCTTTCCACCACAGTCTAGGAGAAAGATTCCCTTCTCACTGCTACAATCACACCACCAATATATTCTACATCTGTTACCAAACTAATATTCTAGCAGCACCGCCCTTTAAGGCAGGGATGAGGAGGTTAAGAAGAAATAGAGGTAAGAGTTTTGGGTTTTTTTATTTTTTAATGATTTGTTTATTTTTATTTCATGTGCAATGGTGTTTTGCCTGCAAGTGCATCTGTATAATAGTGTCTCATCCCCTGGAACTGGAGCTACAGACAGTGGTGAGCTGCCAAGTGGGTGCTGGGAATTGAACCTGTTCTCTGGAAGGGCAGCCCGTGCCCTTAACCACTGAGCCATCTCTCCAGCCCTGAGGTGAGAGTTTTTAACCTCAGACTCTAGTGCAGGGGTTAGATTTTCTTTCTAGAGAGGAGTCTCTTTTCCTAATTAAATGTCATCAAAGACATTATCCTTAGGTAAATCTCCATACAGGACCCACGTTTGTTGTTATTTTGTTTTGAGATCCTTTTGTTTTGTTTGAAGCAGGGTCTTACTCTGTCACCCGTCCTGGCCTGGAACTCACTACATGGTGTTGACTGACTTTGAATTCATGACAGCTCTCCTGCTTCAGACTCCCAGATGCTGGGACTGCAGGTATACGCCACCATGGTCAGCTAGAATTCACTCTTTTGAGTAAAGGAAGTAGATAAACTAGATGTGGGAACATGTACTGTTAGTCCTGGCAATCAAGCTGAGGTGGGAAGACTGCCATGAGTTCCAGGCCAGCCTGGACCACAAGGTAAACTCCAGGTCCCCCTGTGCTAGAGTGATGTCCTGCCTCCATGCTCCCATAAAGGAAGTAAGGAGGACCAGGAGTTCAAGGTCATCCTCTGCTACATACAAAGTTCAAGGACAGCCTAAATGACATGAGATTCTGTCTCAAAAAGTCAACAAACAAAAACAAAGAATGGAGGCAGGGGTAGGAAGGGATGGGAAAGAGGGTGGAAAGGACATTACAAAAATACTGAAGTGTCTCACAGAGCCCAAGGAGGAACGCCATCGGAGGGGCGTTTGGAAGTCCTCAGCATAAACTGCAGCGTCTCCCCACCTCTATTCCCCTCTCAGCCTGCATGGCAAATTCCCACAAATTCTCCCAATCAGTGTTGTAAGTGTCACAACCCAACATGACCAAGACCGTCATCTCTTGGCTTTAAGATTAAAGGTGACTCAACTTTAATCCCAGCACTCGGGAGGCAGAGGCAAGTGGATCTCTGTGAGTTTGAGGCCACCATGGGCTACAGAGCTGGTTCCAGGACAGCAAGGGCTGTTAAACAAGGAAACCTCGTTTCGAAAAAGAAAAAAAAATACCTCCCTTTGCCAAACTCCCTGTATTTCTGTCACCCAGAAACCTGCCTAATAAAGAAACTGATGGAAACAAAGCACCACGGGTGAGAGCCGGAGGGAAACACTTGGTTTGTAGCTGCTGGATGGTCTATAAATGGTCAGAGCATGAGAAATAATATGTACACTGGATGCAGACTGTAGCTGCATCCTGAACTGGGAGCTGGATGTAGAAGACACAGGTGACTGGATTGTCACCCAAAGCGAATGTGAGGTGATGTGTGGCTTGTGTCTGTGGGGGCACCTGGAATTGTACCTAAGAAGAGGAGAGAGAAGACAGCTGTGTGACCTGGGCAGTGGGGCAGGTGTGTGTGTGCCCTGGGCAGTGGGGCAGGTGTGTGCCCTGGGCAGTGGGGCAGGTGTGTGCCCTGGGCAGTGGGGCAGGTGTGTGCCCTGGGCAGTGGGGCAGCTGTGTGCCCTGGGCAGTGGGGCAGCTGTGTGCCCTGGGCAGTGGGGCAGGTGTGTGTGTGCCCTGGGCAGTGGGACAAGTGTGTGTGTGCCCTGAGCAGTGGGACAAGTGTGTGTGTGTGCCCTGGGCAGTGGGGCAGCTGTGTGCCCTGGGCAGTGGGACAGGTGTGTGTGTGCCCTGGGCAGTGGGACAGGTGTGTACCCTGGGCAGTGGGGCAGAAGTGTGCCCTGAGCAGTGGGACAAGTGTGTGTGTGCCCTGAGCAGTGGGACAGGTGTGTGCCCTGGGCAGTGGGATAGGTGTGTGTGTGTGTGTGTGTGTGTGCCCTGGGCAGTGGGACAGGTGTGTGCCCTGGGCAGTGGGGCAGGTGTGTGTGTGCCCTGTGCAGTGGGACAGGTGTGTGCCCTGGGCAGTGGGGCAGCTGTGTGTGTGTGCCCTGGGCAGTGGGGCAGCTGTGTGTGTGTGCCCTGGGCAGTGAGGCATGTGTGTGTGTGTGTGTGTGTGTGCCCTGGGCAGTGGGACAGGTGTGTGTGCCCTGGGCAGTGGGACAAGTGTGTGTGTGCCCTGGGCAGTGGGACAGGTGTGTGCCCTGGGCAGTGGGACAGGTGTGTGTGTGCCCTGGGCAGTGGGACAAGTGTGTGTGCCCTGGGCAGTGGGGCAGCTGTGTGCCCTGGACAGTGGAGGATAGGCTGACTGAACAAAATTGTATATGTTTCGCCAACTTCCCTTATACAAGAAAACCTTGAGATGCCAAACATTACTTCTCAAATTCTGCTGGTCAGAACTCAGTCCTATGGCCACACTCGTGCAAGGAAGAATGGGAAAGGAACCCCAGAATATGACCAGAAGTAGAAGAAAGAAATTTGCTGAACATCTGGACACTCTCTGCCACCGAGGCCTTCCACTCTGTAGAAGTGGCTCCAAAACTCTTTGGATTCCAGAAAGCCAGCTCTGTTCCCTGTCCACCATTTCCTGTCTTCTGGACAGCAGAGCATCCCAGCAAATCCTATACCTAGCCTGGGCACAGGAGGCCTAAAACTCACTTGCCCTTGTCCATGTTCATGGTCTCATCCTACACAGCAGTGGGAGGCGGGGGAGGTTCATTGCTGGAAAGAGGGGAAACTTCCTGCCTAGAGAGAGAACATGAGAAATGAAGAGTCACATGGTGTTTATCCCCCAGCTACATCAAAGAATCTACAGTGTGTTAACAATCTCTAGGCTCAGAAATGGAGAAGAATCTTTCCTATCTGAATCTGCAGCACCAGATACATATTTATATCCCTCTCTAAATGAGGGAAGATGAAGATAGCAGAAGAAATGTCATTCTACTCAAACCAATATATATATATATATATATATATAGATATAGATATATAGATATAGATATATATATATATATATAGAGAGAGAGAGAGAGAGAGAGAGAGAGAGAGGATACACACACACACACACACACACACACACACACACACACACACACACATTCCACAGGCTTCCAGAGTCTGCTGTTGGTTCTACCCACTGTTTGGGAGTTGGTGTTTGGGAGTTGGTGTAGGGGTGCTGTTTATCAAAGGGTCAATGAAAAATAATGCAAAGTGGGCAAAGCTGCTTACTTTATCATCACAGCACTAAGCTGTGGCATAAGGATCGTGAGACCCAGAATACCTAGACTACAGATTGAGACCTTATATCGGATAATAAAAGAATAGATGATACTAAAATAATTCACAACAGCCAAGGTACAGAAGAACTACCCTAGATGTCCATCAACAGATGAACAGATGGGTAAATAAAAAAATAAAATGTGGGGGGTCAAGAGATGGCCCAGTAGATACTCTGCAAGCCTGAGGAGCTGAGTTTGAATCATCACAGCACCCATGTTAAGGGGAAAAAAACAGCAACAAACAAACAAAAAATATGGCATGGCTGAGAGTATCTGTAACCCCAGCACTGGAGGGCAGAGGCGGTGGACCCTGAGAGATCACTGGCCAAATAGCCAACCCAAACAGTAGGCTTATGGTTTACTAAGAGACCTCATCTCAAGACATAGGGCAGAAAACAATAGAGGAAGACTGCTGTGGGAACACACACACACACACACACACACACACACACACGTACGCTGTGAATATGTTTCAGCACCATTAGTTAATAAAGAAGCTGTTTGGCCTATAGCAAGGCAGGATAGAGCCAGGTGGGAAATCCAAGCAGAGATACAGGGAGAAGAAGGGCGGAGTTGGGAGGAGGTGCCAGCAAGCCACCAGAGCAACAAGATGTACTAGAGAACAGGTAACACCACAAAGCCACGTGGCAAAATACAGATTAATAGAAATGGGTTAATTTAAGTTGTAAGAGCTAGTTAGTAATAAGCCTGAGCAATAGGCCAAACAGTTTGTAATTAATATTAAGCCTCTGAGTGATTATTTTAAAAGTGGCTGTAAGCCGGGCAGTGGTGGCGGCGCACGCCTTTAATCCCAGCACTCGGGAGGCAGAGCCAGGTGGATCTCTGTGAGTTCGAGGCCAGCCTGGGCTACCAAGTGAGTTCCAGGAGAGGCGCAAAGCTACACAGAGAAACCCTGTCTCGAAAAACAAACAAAAAAAAAAAAAAAAAAAAGTGGCTGTGGGATTGGGCTGAACAGAAAAGCCTCTCTTTACAGAGGACACCTGGGCCTTTCAGCCGAGGACTCAGAGGCATTCAGTCTGAGGATTCGTGGAGGAGTTGGCGAGGTGGGACGCACCAGAACCTACCCGAACATTCTGTCTGAGGCCAACCCAGGGCCCAGCTGCCGATCCTGTGAAACCCAACAACTTGGAGGTGTTGGTGAGATTGCCCTACTGAACAACCTGCTCAGCTGAGATCCATTTGGGAAAGGTTTCAGAATCCTACAGTCTGCAGTCTGAGGAAACAAGATCAGCTGAGGAGTTGATGAACGAGCAAAACACGATCTGAGAACACAAAAGAAGGAGCCGCCCAGCCACCGAACCAGATCACCAGAATCATAAACCCACCCTACACCGACTGGGAACAGGTAAGCCCCCATCTCCAGACTGGCAGACCAGGGCTCTAGCCCCTAGGCCCTACCCATCGGAGTCCCAGGGACCAGACAGCTACCTTTCCCGGCTCTCCCACCAAAAAAAAAAGGAACCCATACGAACCCAACAACCACTGGAGCCATAAGCACACCCTGCACCAACTGGGAACAACTGCTCCCTGAGACAGAACCCACTAACACTGATTGGACTAAGCTGCTCCCGGAGAAATAGAGCCTAACAGCACCGATTTAACCAAGAACTCCTAGTGGACCAAGACTAACAATTAGAACAAGAAGAGGCACCCTCACACAGACAACGCCTACACCGAGCAGAGGAAGAGATGAGTAGACGCCAGTGCAAAAATACAGGCAACATCATAAAGACCTATATGACAACATCAGAACCTAGCGATTCTACACCTGCAAGACCTGAACATACCAAGGCAGAAGAAGCAGAAGAAATCAATCATAAAAATGACTTTAAGAAGATGATAGAGACCCTTAAAGAGGAAATGAAAAACTCCATTAAAGAGGAAATGAAAAACTCCATTAAAGAGGAAATGAAAAACTCCATTAATGAGGACATTTAAAAAAACTCCATTAAAGAGGAAATAAAAAATTCCCTTAAAGAAATGGAAGAAAAAACAAACAAAAAAACTGGAAGAAATCAAAGAAAGCCAAGAAAAAGTAATTAAACAGATGAAGGAAACAATTCAAGATTTGAAAATTGCAATTGAGAAAATAAAGAAAACACAAACTGAGGGAATGCTGGAAATAGAAATCCTGACTAAATGAACAGGAACTACAGAAGCAAGCATAACCAACCGAATGCAAGAGATGGAACAGAGAATCTCTGACATTGAAGACACAATACAGAGGACACCTGGTATATTGCTCTGGCATCTGCATGTATGTGCACAGGCACATACATCCACATATTCATGTGCATTCAACACACACATAAATAAAACAAATTTTAAATGGCATATATACACAATAGAATTTTACTCTGTTACAAAGAATGCAATTGTGTCGTTTTCAGGTTAAGCGAAATGAGACAGATTCAGAAAGACAAATGTTTTCTCCCTTATGTGGGAATCTATATTTGAACACATATATGTTATATGAACATGTAAGTGGGGCTTTGAGAGGGAGGAAGAAGTATAAAGGGATGGGTAAGAGGAACAAGAGGGTGACGGAGAAAAGACAAAATATCTCATGCTTTCTCTCATATGCACAATGTACACATCTGTATGTATGCATACAGGACAAAAACATAGAAGGGAGACTATCCAAGGGGGACAGAAAACCTCAAGGGTGGGAGTAAGAGAGGCAAGGGACAGCAGTGGTGTGGGAGTGATTAAGAATTAAGTATGGCCAGGCAGTGGTGGCACACGCCTTTAATCCCAGCAGGTGGATCTCTGTGAGTTTGAGGCCAGCCTGGTCTACAGAATGAATTCCAGGACAGCCAGGACTGTTACACAGAAAACAGAGAAACCCTGTCTCAGGATTAAAAAAAAAAAAAATTAGGTATGATATTAAAAAGCAAAAGCAAAAAATAAACTATTTCAATGATGTGTGTGTGTGTGTGTGTGTGTGTGTGTGTGTGTGTGTGTGCATGTGTGAAAATGGCATATTGAGCTGGGGAGTGAGATATATCTTTAATCCCAGCACACAGGAGGCAGAGGTAGATGGATCTCTGAGCTTGAGGCCAGCCTGGTCTACAGAGCAAGCTCCAGGACAGCCAGGGCTACACAGAGAAACCTTGTCTTGAAAAACCAAAAAGAAAGTGTTATACTGAAATCCATTATTTTATATTAACAAAATACAGTAAATAAGTCTGGCAGTGGTGGCTCACACCTTTAATCCCAGCACTCAGGAGGCAGAGGCAGATGGATTTCTGAGTTCTAGGCCAGCCTGGTCTACATAATGAGTTCCAGGACAGCCAGAACTGTTACACAGAGAAACCCTGTATCAAAGGGGGGGGGGGGCTTGGGGATTTAGCTCAGTGATAGAGCGCTTGCCTAGCAAGCACAAGGCCCTGGGTTCGGTCCTCAGCTCCGGGGGGGAGGGGAAGGTAAATAAAATAAATTTAACCATATCCTTATTAACTCAACATAGTCTTTGTATTTATTTACATTTCTTAGCATGCTTATTCCCAAATGCATGTTGTCAGAACACAGACCCTGTTTAAGACTACCTTATGACTATCATCCCAGACAAAAGCAACCTGAGGAGGCGTGGCAATGAAATATAACATGGCAGCCTCGATGGGATCCCAAAGAACGTAGGACATTAAGTGAAAATGAAAGAAATTTGAAGGGCAGACTTCAATAATAAGGTGTCCATATTGTCCACCATTGCCACAAACGTCACACAGACGTAAGACATTTGAGGTCGTTAAAAGAGGAGACTAGGTCCGGGTACATGGGAACTCTCTGTGTTCTTCCCCATTTTTCTGCAAATCTGAAACTGTTCTAGCAAGTCGAGTCTATTTTTAAAAAGACCACATTATTATTCCCTCAACTAGCTGTTTTTCTAGCATTAGACATTCATGCTGGTTCTGGTTTTCCACTGCTAAAAATAGTGTTCTAAGAACAGCCTGTACAGAGACCTTTTAAATGAGTTCAGAACCAGAGTCAGCCTCCAGGAGACCCAAAATGGTGGTGAGCTACCGTGTTCACTTTTACCTCTTCCGAGCCCTGAACCACAGCGCTTCCCAGCTTGTGAGATGCTTAGCGCATCTCACCACAGCCCGCATATGGCAAGCACTGTTCCAGTCTCTGCCTCTGTTCCCATCCCTGACCCGAGACAAGGGTAGTAAGCAGTTCTGGTCAGACACTCACTGAGCCTGTGAACTTACACAGAAGCATCTGTGATGTCCTCCAAACTTGGGAGGCTGAGACAAGAAGACCACTGGGAGTTTGAGGCCAACCCAGGCTACATCAGGAGAATCCTGTCTCAAAACAAAGGCAAAAGAGAATCAGCGCTCTCTATGCACACAGCCATTTTACTCTAAGTATTTCGTGAATTCCTGTTAGTGGCACCTACACTTGAGGGTTTGCATTTTAAAAGTGACACTGGTTTCATCCTCTGCTTGGAGCACTTTTCTCCAGATGGTTTCCTCTTCTGTGATACAGAGACAAAATCCAGAATTTACACAACAAGCATTTTTTTGGTTCAGGATGTATCAAGAATAAAAAGCCATTTTATACGGGGCAGTGGTGGCGCACACCTTTAATCCCAGCACTCAGGAGGCAGAGGCAGATGGATCTCTGAGTTCAAGACCAGCCTGGTCTACAAAAGCAAGGGAAAAACATAAAACAAGACCCATAAATCAGAGAATAAAACTATGATTTAAATATGTGGCTTGGAGCTGAGCACAGAAGCTATAATCTTAGCACTCAAGAGACTGAAGCAGGGAGATTTTGCATCTGAAGCCAGCCTGAGCTGCATAGTAATACTCTGTCTCCAAAAATATTAATTAATTAATTAAAATAATTTTAAAACGTATGGTTAGCATTTTTATATCAGTGGTGGTGGGAAAAATGGAAAAATTATCAGCCAGAAAGAAAATGAAAAAAAAAACCTGGACATAGTGGTGCATACCTTTAATCTTAGCACTCGAGAGGCTGAGGCAAGTGGATTTCTGTGAGTTGGAGACTAGCCTGGACTGCATAGCAAGTTCCAGGCCAGCCAAGGCTACCTAGAATTGGGGGAGGAGGGTGGCTAGTAATACCTGTCAATGGAGAAAAGTAGCAAGAACGTTGGTAAAGGAACTCGGACCATGACATGATGTGTCTAGGACGTGATGCACCCTGACTCCTTCTAAAAAGGGCAGGAAGGAAGAGAAGAAACTGGGAACACTGAAAGCTACCCGCCTTCTGACTGGTGGTGAATGGCACCAGTAGTGTGCACGACTCAGCCCCAGATTTTGGCGCGGATACTTTTCTCTAGGCACAAGAGCTAAGACTCTGAGGGAGAAACTGGTTTCAACTCCTGAAGTAGAAAATGCCTCATCCAGAGCCTGGAACATCCTGTCATTCAAGCAATCGAGAACACATTCAGAGATTCCAGGAGCAAACTGACAAGATCAGAAAGGTCAGCCTAAAAATAAAGCATTGGATGGCCAGAGGGTGACCACAGGAACTCCAGAGAGGGAAACATGACCCCAAGATGTCAGGACTGGCCAAGCCCACTAAAACAGGGTCCTAAACATTTGGGAAGACTTCAAAAAGAATACCAAGAAGTGGATATGAAGCAAAACACTTGCAACATAATGGACTTAAACTCCCATTAATCAGCACAAATTATGTCAGTTAAACGCAGGAGTATAAATGTCAGTGGGCTTTGAGGGGCTTGGGATGTGGCTCAGTTGGTGGGATCCTTTCCTAGTGTGCACAAAGGCCTGGCTTTGATTCCCAGCACCACAAAAACTGGTGGTGGGCATGGTGGTGCCAATACTGTGAAGTGGAAACAAGAAGGTCAGGAGTTCAAAGTCACTCTCAGCTATATAGGCCCTATTAAACACACACACACACACACACACACCAGAATTGTCTTGGAGAAGAAAAAGAAATCTTTGACAGATGTGTATCAGCTGGCCATAATACTTTAGACCTGCAATGCCAGAAAGTTAGAAGGTTAAGGCAGGAGGATTGCTACAAGTTCAGGCCAATCTGAGCCATCTAGTGACAACTCTAAGGCCAAGGCCAACCAGGATCCATAGTGAATCCCTGTCTCAAAGGAATGAATAAATGAACCATGAAAAACATTTATAAAAGTAAGAGAGCGCTTGTAGGCGGCAAGTTATTTGTGGAAAGCTAGGGTAGTTTTGCAGATAAGGCTGCATCAGAAGTTGAGAAACTGTAAATAAAAAGGGGAGGTATGTCAGATGGGCCAAACTGGGCGGAAAAGCAATTTTCTGGGTTAGAATGAAGGAGGAAACTAAGCTCAATGAACAGAAAGGATAAACCCAGGGGCCTGGGGAGATGGCCCTGTGGTTAAGAGCACCTGCTGCTCTTGCAGAGGACCTGCATAGTGGCTCATAACTGTCTCTAACTCCAGTTCCAGGGAATCTGGATGCCCTTTTCTGGCCTCCCTGGACATCAGGCACACACGTGGTACATGAACATACATGCAGGCAAAACACTCATAAACATAAAATAAAAACTGAATGCACAAATCGGTAAATTCATGGTTTTGTGTACAGTTCCTTAAGTCCCCCTCCCCTCCTCCCAAAGAGTGACGCCGTCTGCAGCAACTGTCAGGCTGAGGGAGCTCAAACAGGGCCGTGTCAGCTGAGGTAAGAGAGGCCGACAACGTATCAGAGAACAATAGTTAGGAGGGAGATGTCAGAAAGTAAAAATAGATGCTTCATATGAAGATAAAGAGTGGGAATTATATAAAATGGGTGAGGGAATGAAACGGAAAAACAGAAAGACATGAAAGTTTATCTAAGTTCAGTGGTGTCTTAATAATAAGTAGACAGGGGGCTGAAGAGAAGCTGGATGGTTAACAGCACCTGCCACATTTGCAGATGACTCCAGTTCGGCTCCCAGCACCCATGTCTGGCAGGCAGCTCACAACTGCCTACAACTCCAGCCCCAGGGGATCGGACACTCTCTGCTGGCCTCCTCAGGCACCCCAACTCACACACATACACAGACACACACACAGACCACACACACACACACACACACACACACACACACACACACGACACACACACACACATTTTAAACTTTTTGAAATTTTTTATTTTATGTGTATGGATGTTTTGCCTGACTGTATGTCTGTGCACCTCACACATGCCTGGTGCCCAGGAAGATCACAAGAGGGCATCAGATCCCCTGAAACAGGAGTCATAAGCAGATGTGAGCTGCCATGTAGGTGCTGAGAATTGAATCTGAATTCTCTACATGAACAGTGTTCTTAACGGCTGACCCCTCTCTCCAGCTCCAACATACACAATTAAGGAAAAAATAATATTTTTTTACGTAGAAAGAAGTAGACGTGAGCCAAGTCCAAGAAAAAAAACAAACAAAAACCTAGTCCTCTGCCTGAGAACCGAAAGAATGGGAAGATCACAATGGGCCGTGTTGGCAATGAGAACGACCAGAGCTCAAAGGACCATGCCTTCCTCCTTCATGGGCCGGTACTGTCTTGCTGTGGGTTTCCACTACGTACTCTGGAAGTCAAGGTCTGGGAATAGTTTGCATCCTTACTTCTTTCCTAAATGTTCTCTTCATCCTCTTGTTCTGAAGAGGCTTCTTTCTTTATAGTCCTCTCAAGGTGGATGTTTGCTGTTCCTCAGACCTTGTATCACCTGGCCTAGGGGCTTAGCGATGTCCTTGTTCATGCTCCTTGTTCCTCATTGCTAATCCCTAATGTACCCCCTCCTCCATAAGACAAGACTACACTATGTATAACTGCCGTGTATATAGACACCTGTCCTCACCTGCCCCATGCCTTGAAAATTCCAACCACTGGGCTAGAATAAAGCTCAGTTGACAGAGTGCTTGCCAAGTATGCACCGAGCCCTGGGTTTGATACCCAAAACTGCATAAACTGAGCACAGGGACTCATGCTTGTAATCCCAGCACTCAGGAGGTAGAGGCAGGAGGATAAGGAGTTCAAGTCCTTTCTCAGATACATAGTGAGTTTGAGGCCATTCTGGGCTACATGCAATCCTGTCTTTTTTTTTTTTTTTAAATTATTTATTTATTACGTATTCAGTATTCTGCCTGCATGTGCCCTTGCAGGCCAGAAGAGGGAACCAGATCTCACTACGATGGTTGTGAGTCACTATGTGGTCACTGGGAATTGAACTCAGGACCTCCAGAAGAATCAGTGCTCTTAACCACTGAGCCATCTCTCCAGCCCACGATCCTGTCTTAAAAGAAGGAGAGGAGGAGAAAGAGGGGAGGGGAGGAAGAGGAGGAAGGAGTGGAGGTGGGAAAGGAAGAGAAAAAGGAGAGGAGGAGTAATCTGGTTACTGGACCACTCTCTCCAACACTCCACCATCACTGTGAGGATGTCCATGTCCAGCCAGATGAGTATTCCAGAGACCTGAACGGATATTCTCTTCTCCACTGAACATGTTATCCATTCTACCCAAGACATTCCTATGCATGGTCAGTTTCAAGAATCTTATTCTGTTCTCACCTCTTTTCTAACCCAAGTTCCCTAGAACACAAAGCCTGAGGAAAGAAACTTTGCTGATGCTTTGTGGACAGAAGCAAGAGAGAGGGAAAGGGACAGGCAGGCAGGGAAGCCGAGACAGCTCTTTACCCAGCCCACAACATCTGCACGATATCCAGCTGGGTTGAGAGTCCAGATGGGTCCACTCAACAGTCCAAGAACAGTCTGACAGGAGAAGCAGAAGGAGCCATTCATCTCCTGTCCCTGTCTTCTCGTGTGTTTCCTCCCACTGCTCAAAATCGTTCCCGCGGGGCTCACAATTTGACCACTCTGGAGAGTCCCTGAGGGAGCCAGAACATCATGGATCCAGTCAGCTCAGCCCTTACGCTGGAGCTGTTAGAGTTCCCGATGAGGCAGCTGTGACAGATGCTGTTGCAGACAAGCTGGACAGCCTGTTGTGGGCAGACTAAAGACAGAAGGAAATGAGCCATCTCAGGAACCAATTCACCTATGACATAAAGGGCCCAAGCCAGGAGAAGGGGGTAAGCCAGTCAGGTTGGGCACACTGCATCCTTACCTTGACCATGCATATCCATCATCCACACCATATGGGTCTATCCTTACCCTTTCATACTGGATCTTCAGCAAGAAGAAAAGAAAAAAAAATTTCATTTTTTTCTCTAAGAAGGGAAGTTTAAATTCAATTCTGTAAGCACATGCCCAGTTGCACTTAGTATCTTAAAAAGGAGGCCTAAAACATCAAGTTATTACATTACTAGAGCTGGTAATGGTTGACAGCACTTTTTTTTTTTTTGAGACAGTGTCTCCCATAGCCCAGGCTAATCTCAAACTTACTATATAGCTGAGGACGATCTTGAACTTCTGATACTCCTGCTTCTACCTCCCAGGTGCTGGGATTGTAGGCATGCACCATCATGCCAGGCTTTATGCAGTTCCAGGCTACTGAGCTACTTCATCAGTCCAGAGCTGATGGTCATTGATATCCAAGGCCATAGTTGGTAATTATTATCTTCCTCATCTACCAGCCATTCTCGGTTTGGTAAACACTTCCATGAGCCTGAGTTACCGCACGGAAATGTCTTTCATTGTCTGCTGACCCACTGGCATAAGGAGTCCAGAGTGGTCACACAGCTCCCAGGTCACACCATACACACACACACACACACACACACACACACACACACACACACACACACAGAGGAACTTGTCAGGTAAAAAGTTACTGGAAACATGAGTTCTACAAGGGGGTCATTAAGAAACATGGTGTTCATGAGCAGTATTTCCACCAACCTGGAGTTGCCAAGACCTATTTATCATAGGTATTTAGGGAGACAAAATCATGTCACTCAGTACCACAACAGTAATGCACCCCTGAGGGAACTACAAAGATTGGTACCATTGCCAGAGTTTGAAAGATGCCTGGTAATTATTTTGCCACACTCTTATTTAATTTGTCCTTTTGGCAGATGCAGAATCTTGATGAATCTTGAAGAATGACAACAGATCACTATCAACATAATTGGGAAGGGAATCCAATTATAGCTGCAGCCTTGATGTTGTGTCTTTATTGGAGCTAATCAATACAGCCCCTGGCATCTGGAAAATGTCTCCTTTTCAACCTAAAAGCAAACTGCTTTCATGTGGCATGACAGCTGTATTCCTTCACTGATTTACCTCAGGGCTACATCAACCTTCAATTTCCAGTATCACATAGTTACAAAGGAGCCTCAGTTGTCTTGATGGCCTGCAGAACATAAGGCTGGTTCCTTTTATTGATGTTAGTATGCTTATTGGACCTGATGAGCTGGAAGTATCAAGTATCCCAGGTACTTTGGTAGAACACACGCATATTAGGATATGAAAGATAAACTGTAACAATTAAAATTTTTGATGTATAAGTAAGTTCCCTTCAATGGCTGGAGGATTCCAAGGCCTGGGACATATTGAAATTCAGCTTTGAAAATGAAAGGGCAGGTTGCTTTAATATGCATTGTCCACTGTGAGCAAAGAGGCCCACAGCTTGGTAGACCTGTTAGGATTTTGTGGGAAATGCACACACACACACACACACACACACACACACACACAAACACACACACACACACACACACACACACACACGCACGCACGCACGCACGCACGCACGCATGCACGCACACATGTACTCATTTGCATCATTTGAATTTGTTGCATCAACCTGATGGCTTGCAAACATAAGGCTTAAAGTTTTGAATGAAGCTCTGAGCAAGAAAAGTCTCTGTAGCTGGTCTAAGTTGCTCAAGTTCTCATACCCTGCTGTTTGGTATGAGAAGTGTCTTGCAACAGACAGAAAAAGTGTAGGGGTGGGCAGGGAGGCTACCAAGCACTCACTGAAGAATCACAAGCAGACCTTAGAAATCTACCATGGGCCTTGATTGAATGCCTCTGCACCATGTGCATGCAGGAGCCTGAGGAGGCCAGAAGAGGGTGTTGGATCCTCTGGAACTGGAGTTACAGATGTTTTTGAGACATCCACCATAGGTGCTGGGAATTGAACCTGGGTCCTCTGTGAGAGCAGCAAGTGCTCCTAACCACTGAGCAATCTCTCTAGCCCCATGGATCTGATAAAGTTTAAATATGAAAACATGAAACCTTAAGTGATGGCGCCTGCAAAGGGATGCTGCTGTCTATACGAGTTGGAATCGCAGTCATAAAAAGTGATCAATTACTACAGTAACGGCTAAAATCCAAGAGAAGCTAAGTAGTTTTGACACAGGGCATCTCAGACTCTTGTATAGTCAGTTAGTTTTTCCACCATTAGGTGCTCTGTCTATCTATCTATCTATCTATCTATCATCTCAACAGGATCTCATTATGTAGTCCTGGCTGATCTAGAACTTACTATGTAGAATAGGGTTGCCATGAACCCAAAGAGACACATCTGACTCTGTCTCCCAAGCACTGAGAATAAAAAGCTGTGTCACAATGCCTGGCTAGGCTCTTTTTATCTCATATCCATTTTATTAAACCCAGACAGTTAAAGATGGTAGCTATCTACAATTTCTATAAGAGCTTTAATACATAGAGGTTATAAAAGCAAGCTGTGGGATGGAGAAATGACTCAGTGGTAATCAAACCCAGATCCTCTAAAAGAGCACTGGCTGCTCTTTTAGAGGATCTGGGTTTGATTACCAGGACCCACGTAGTGGCTCACAACCATCCTTATCTCCAGTTCCAAGGGATCCAACACCTTCTTCTGGCCTCCTTGGATACATGGTACACATGTGATACTCAGACATACAAACAGGCAAAATCCTCATACACAAAATAAAATAAAAGGGCAGTGGTGGCACATGCCTTTAATCCTAGCACTTGGGAGGCAGAGGCAGGTGGATCTTTGTGAGTTCAAGGCCAGCCTGGTCTACAAAGCAAGTTCCAGAACAGCCAGGACTGTTAACACAGAGAAACTCGGTCTCAAAAAAACAAAACAAACAAACAAAAATAAATAAAATAAAATAAAAGTAGAAAAAAAAAACAGTAATCCTCCTGGCTGTAACCCAAGTAGTAACTGATTTTACTCTCTTTCTCCTCTGCTATGTCCTCCTCTGCACCTGTTCCAGCACATCATCTCATTCAGTTTTCAGCCTGGTAGGGTGCCACTGGCCTTCGTTTCTCAGGAATAAAGCTTTGTATCCTTCATCAAGCAGTGGTCGCTACTGTTGCTCCTTTGGTTATTTCTAGGTAGAAGTGCCAAGACATGCCATTGAGTTCTGCACTGCAAACGTTCTCCTCGGTGCCTCCATGTAGCTAAAGTTTTCCTGCCTTGCCCACAGTCAGGACAAATCTTTGTCACCGGCCAGTCCCACAGCTGCTCAGACCCAACCAAGTAAGCTTATATTGGTTACAAACTGTATGGCCGTGGCAGGCTTCTTGCTAACTGTTCTTACAGCTTAAATTAATCCATTTCCATAAATCTATGCCTTGCCACATGGCTCGTGGCTTACCGGGATCTTCACATGCGGCTTGTCATGGTGGCGGCTGGCAGTGTCTCCTTCACCCAGCTTCCTGTTCTCTCAATTCTTCTCTCTGTTAGTCCCGCCTATACTTCCTGCCTGGCCACTGGCCAATCAGTGATTTATTTATTGACCAATCAGCAACACATTTGACATACAGACCATCCCACAGCACCTCCATCTATCTCTGCTTGCTGTGATTGTCAGGGTCAGTAACCCGAATCAGTACAGCTTTCAGCGCCTGCGGGATCACAGGCACAGTGACCAGATGTCTACTGTAGACTCAGAATGGCTAGTGGCTTTATGGTGTCCCAGTGGAAAGTCCTCCACCCCCGGGAATACACTGAGGGAAGGAATACTTCTTTAGGGGTTGGTTATTGGAAGTGATGATGAGAGGAACCCATTTCCCTACCCTACTTTCTCTCCCTCCCTGCAGATCAAACATAGAGCTTCCTGTCCTCAGTAAATGCTCTTCCACTGAGCCACAGCCCCAGCCAGAGAGGGCTCATCTTAGTCCAACTCCAGACACTGGCTAGCAGATAATGAATACACTTCATCTTGGAAGGCAATGTCTTGCCCACGGAATATTGCCCCCAACCTGGCAGCTTGGCTGAGCGCTTTCACCAGCGGTTCTGCTGGCGGCCTTCAGATACATAAAATATGGTAGGACACCGAATCTTGTGGTTATTGTTATGCACCTTCTTTGCCATAAGACAGATTTTTGGTCAAAGGCAAGATTATTTGAGATCTCATGTCAGTTCAGACATCTAAGTCCAAGCTGCTCTGGTAAGGAACGATGTGGGGAAAGACACTTAGGACAGGAGCAGCAACCATTTCTGAGCAGGGGTCAGTGTCGGTAGTGAGCGATCACTTCCCTTCCCACCAAGCAGTTCTAGTAACCTTGTCACCTGTATTAGTCAGCGTTCTCTGAAGGAACAGAGCTGACCAAATGAAACTGTATTTAAGGGGGGTTATTAGGGTGGCTTTCAGGCTGTGGTCTGGGTAGTCCAACAATGGCTGTCTCTTGACCAGAAAGGCCAAGAATCTGGTAGTTGTTCAGTCCATGAGACTGGATGTCTCAGTAGTCCCAATGTGGAGCTGGAGACCCAGGGGATTCCTAGGGAGCTGCTGCTCTTCAACCTGCATTGGAAACCTGAAGAAGTAGGTTCTAACACTAGTGAAGGAGAGCCTCAGCAGTAGCATAGATTAGTGTATCAGCTAATGAGGACAAGCAGGCAAAAAGCAAAAGCTTCCTTCTTCCATGTTTTTTATGTGGGCCACCACCAAAAGCTATGGCCAGCTCTAGATCAGGTTTTTCTACCTTAAGTAACTCAATCAATAAAATCCCTCGTGGGTATGTCCAACTGTTTGGTTTTAGTTGATTCCAGATGTTGTCAAGCTGACAACCAGGATTAGCCATCACACCATCAGACAGGGGCAGCTGACCCAAAAGAATGATACCACATGCAGGACTCAGCATCAGTCACTTGTGTTGACATATCAAGCATTCATCAATAGAAATACCGTATCTGTCTGATCCAAACTCTACAACATTGGGTTCTTGCACAGCTTCCACCCCCCACCACTGTAGCTAATCTGTTCCTGGGCCTACTGTGAGAATCATGGCTGTCAGAGACAGATATTTTCTTAGAGTCATTCTTTTTTGTTTGTTTGTTTTTGTTTTGTTTTGTTGGTTTTTTCGAGACAAGGTTTCTCTGTGTAGTTTTGGTGCCTGTCCTAGATCTCAGTCTTAGACCGGCCTGGTCTCGAACTCACAAAGATCCTCCTGGCTCTGTCTCCTGAGTGCTGGGATTAAAGGCGTGAGCCACCACCGCCCAGCTTAGAGTCACTCTGAACACCTGGTTGAAGAGTATCATCGCTAGAGTACACAGTGGCCAGTGACGGTCCCCAAGACCCACTTCCACAGATCTAGCTACATTATTCTTCCCTATGCCACTCTGTCACCAATTTTCTAATCTTTCCAGATTTCGGCACAACTGGCTGAATCATGCATAACTGCTAGGAAGTGGATGTATGCTCTTATTTCAAGCTATTATTTTTCCTCTATTATTAGTGACAGAGGGCTGGAGAACAGCTCTGTGATAGAGCACTTGCTCTGTGTATGAGGCCCTGGGCCAATGTCCAACACTAAAGAAAATAATAACAACAACAGTGACAGTTCAGCTGCTCCTACGTCTTCTAGGTCTCCTTAAGTGAACCATTAGTGTAGCAGCTGCCCAGTCTGGGCTAGCAAGAACTAGTGCACTGGGCCTCAGCACTTGGAAGACAGAGGCAGATGGATCTCCATGAGTTCAAGGCCAATCCTGTTCTATGTAGTGAGTTCCAGGACACAGAGATGGTATCTCAAAAAAAAAAAAAAAAAAAAAAAAAAAAAACGAAAAAAAAGCAAAAAAAAAAACCCTAGCACACTGGGAATAGAGAGATGCTCCAGTAGTTAAGAGCACTTGCTGATTTTCCACAAGACTCATGTTTGATTCCCAACACTCATTTGGTAGCTCACAACCTTTGTAACTCATTCCAAGGGATCCGATGCCCTCTTCTGGTCTCTACAAGTACTGCACTTACTTTTACACAAAGACATGCATGCAGGTAAACACACTCATATACATGAAATGAAAATAAATAAATCCTTAAGGAAAAAAACTAATGCAGTCATATAAAAGTGTTTCCTCCTAATAACTCCCTCCCTACATACATACATCCCAAAGCTGCATGTATGAATCAAGAAGGACTGGCAGCAGTTCTGGACTACACCCTGGCTACCAGGCTAGCCAAGGCTACAGAGCAAGACCCTGTGCCAAAAAGAAAAATTAAAATCATTCCTAAATTACTGCTTGCTCTCCAGAGCTTAAAGAGCTCTTTCATCTGGATAGCTCCCTTCCCTGCTTTAAAGACCCCTGTGTCTACCCTCTTAGATTTGTGGTCTTGTAACAGCCCCCCAGACTTTAGCACAACTGATGCTGTGATGGAAGTACCATTCAGGCTGTAAAACTCAGCACCTAGGCAGCAACATCTGCCAAAATGAGAACAAACACCTAATCCATCGAAGTTCTTAGTTCCTGGAAAGTCCCCAAATGGACTAACCTTGCTTTTTGGCTTCTGTAGCTCTGCTTCTGGCTAAGTGTTCTTGGCTAACTGAGGTGTGTCATCCTGGGAAAGGCTTGGGACTGCACTCTGGTCCCAAAATCCCGGTGTAGTTGCCAGCTGGATAATAGAGACTTTCTATTGGCTTGAACCCATGTCCAAAAGATCTTCTCTAGTAGATACCTCAAAATAGGCTTTGCATGTATAGTATTAAAAAAAAAAAAAAGATTCCTGGTACATTGACTCAGGGAGATAACAAAATGCAACAGAAGAACAGGCATTTAGAGACCAAGATAAACCCAGAGTGTCACCGTGGATGGAGAGTGGCAGGGTGCCACTTACACAGGGAAAAATTCAGTAGAATGGAAAGGATGTGGAGTGAGGGATAAGAAAGAAAGAATTGAGAGACCTAATGCGAAACATTTCTTGGTAAAAGCTCAACTACAATGAAGCATTAGTGAAGGCTGCCCACACTAGAGCAGTGACCCTGTCCAGACCCTCTCACCATCCTCTGAACTCACCACCCCCTACTCTCTAATCATGTGGCTCCCTCTAGACTAATCTGGAGGGCAGGATCTCCTTCTGCTTCATCATCCCTGTATCTGTTCCTGTCTCCCAGCAACCGGCACAGTAGCCAGCACAGAGTTCACTGGACAATTGATCAATGAAGGACAACGTGCAAGGTTTTGGTAGTCATGGTGACACAGTGTTCAGATCCTCCTGGTCAAGGACTTGCTGCTCACAGTCAGTGAGTGTAGCTCAGCGACAACAACAACAACAAAAAAAATGCCACTTACTGGTGATTGTGCTGGGTGGGGGAAAAGGGAGAGTGAGCAGAGCATCCAAAGGCTGCATCATTTCAGTCTGACCTGGGCCACTCTTACAGCTCTAGGTGGGAGAAGGCTTGACCAGGTCAGCTTAGCCATTCATCTTCTTCCCCTGCCCAGGCCTGCTTCTTCCCTCTTATCTGCCCAGATGTTGAAGTCAGTGATATCTGTAGACTGCACTAAGTGCCTAGATTAGTAAATCCCACCTTAGGAGTGTCATTCGTGATGATATTTTCAGAGATGATTAGATCCTGAAGACTCTGGCCCAATGAAGGGATTAGCCCCTTGATGGAGTCTAACTACAGTGGTTGTTGGTGGGAACCAGGAAGAAGAGCCCTAGTTAGAGGAGGCAGGTGGTGGTGAGCATGCCCTGACCTGTTCCTGTAGTCCTCTTTCTCTGCTTTTTTGTCTGCCCTCAGGCAAACAGCTTTCCTCTGACACACACTCCTGCTACTGTGATGTTTCTGCCCAAGTACATGGTCCAAGTGACCAAGGACTGTATCCTCTAAAGCCATCAGCCCAAACAAATTCTCTCTCCCTTGTTTCTTTCTCTTTTTAAATGTATCATTAATGTGTGTGTGTGTGTCAATGCTTCACAGACTTGGAAAGAACAATACTCAACTTCATATGGAAAAACAAAAAACCCAGGATAGCTAAAAGAAGCCTGTACAATAAAGCAACCTCTGCAGGCATCACCATCACTGACCTCAAGCTCTACTATAGAGCTACAGTAATAAAAACAGCTTGGTACTGGCATAAAAACCAATACACAGACCAATGGAATCGAACTGAAGACCCTGACATTAAACCACACACATATGAACCCCTGATTTTTGACAAAGAAGCCAAAACTATACAATGGGAAAAAAGAAAATATCTTCAACAAATGGTGCTGGCATAACTGGATGTCAACATGTAAAAAATTGCAAATAGAGCCATATCTGTCACCATGCACAAAACTCAAGTGCAAGTAGATCAAAGACCTCAACATAAATCCAGTTACACTGAACTTGATAGAAAAGAAAGTAGGAAGTACTCTTGAACGCATTGGTACCAGAGATCACTTCCTAAATATAACACCAGTAGCACAGACACTGAAAACAACAATTAATAAATGGGACCTCTTGAAACTGAGAAGCTTTTGTAGGGCAAAATGCACAGTCAATAAGACAAAAAGACAGCCTACAGAATGGGAAAAGATCTTCACCAACCCCACATCTGACAGAGGGCTGATCTCCAAAGTATATAAAGAACTCAAGAAACTAGACATCAAAATACTGAACAATCCAATTTAAAAATGGGCTATAGAGCTAAACAGAGAATTCTCAACAGAAGAATTTCATATGGCTGAAAGACATTTAAGGAAATGTTCAACATCCTTAGTCATCAGGGAAATGCAAATCAAAACAACTCTGAGATACCATCTTACACCTGTCAGAATGGCTATGATCAAAAACACAAATGACTGTCTATGTTGGAGAGGATACAGAGCAAGGGGAACACTCCACCACTGTTGGTGGGAGTGCAAACTTGTACAACTACTGTGGAAATCAGTATGGCAGTTTCTCAGAAAATTGGGAATCAATCTACCTCAAGACCCAGCCATACCACTCTTGGGCATATACCCAAGGAATGCTCAATCATACTACAAAAATACACGCTCAACTATGTTTATAGCAGCATTATTCATAATAGCCAGAACCTGGAAACAATCTAGATGCCCCTTAACTGAAGAATGGATTAAGGAAATGTGGTACATATACATAATGGAGTGCTACTCAGTAGAGAAAAACAATGACATCATGGAATTTGCAGGCAAATGGGTGGAACTAGAAAATACCATCCTGAGTGAGGTAACCCAGACTCAGAAGGACAAACATGCTATGCTCTCACTCATAAGTGGATACTAGATATAAAGCAAAGGACAATCAGACTGCAACCCACAGATCCAGGGAAGCTACTTAGCAGGGAAGACCCCAGGATGACTATGGCTTATAATAAGTTTTGATTTTGCCCAATCACTGAGCAAGCTTTAGTGAAACATTTCACTATTAAAATAAGAATTTGTACCATATCAAGCTGAAAAAAAAAGTATTGTTAATAAAAGAAAAAAGAAAAAATGTGTGTGTGTGTGAGAGAGAGAGAGAGAGAGAGAGACAGAGACAGAGAGACAGAGACAGAGACAGAGACGGACAGACGGACAAAGATGAGACAGAGAAACAAAGAGAGAGATCCATGTCACAGCACTCATATGTGCAGGTCAGAGGAAAACTGTCAACCAGTTCTTTCTTTCTTTCTTTTCTTTTTTTTTTTTTTTTCTTTTTCCGAGACAGGGTTTCTCTGTGTAGCTTTGCGCCTTTCCTGGATCTCGCTTTGGAGACCAGGCTGGCCTCGAACTCACAGAGATCCGCCTGCCTCTGCCTCCCAAGTGCTGGGATTAAAGGTGTGCACCACCACCGCCCGGCCAGTTCTTTCTTTCTATCAAGGCTTCCAGGGTTGAACTTAGGCAAGTGCTTTTACTCACTTAGCCCTCTTGCTTGTTTCTGACCTGTTGAGCAGCAGGCCCAGGCCCAGAGCACAGAGTAAGATCATCATGATGAGACTGAGAGGAAGCCCTGGGTTCAGATTAGCCTCGGGTTCAATGCCCAATCTTCATAATGAGACTGAGAGGAAGCCCTGGGTTGATTAGCCTCGGGTTCAATGCCCAAAGTCTGTCAACAGGAGTCTTGCTGAGAGAACCTAGTAAGTCGCTCCCCTCCCCCCCCCCCCCACCTCCGCTGAGTTCAGCTACTTTTCTCACCCTTTGGCCTCTCTGCTTCACACTTGGGGCTAATGAACACTCGGGGCTCTCTAGAGGAACAGAACTGATAAAGGGTACTTCTTCCAGGAGGCCTTCCCTGACCACTCAGCCTCTGTGGTCTCCCCAGAGAAATCTGATCTGTCTCCATGGTGACTCGGCACTCTGCGTTAAGATTGCCTGTTGGCTGCAGGGCCGTATGGCAAACCATTGCATGTCTTGTTCATGACCATAGCTTCAGTATTTACATGCTCTCTGAGGCCCAGTAAATGAGGCTGAATATTATCAAAAGTGTGTAAGTTTTGTTTGTTGTTTTGAGACAAGGTCTCTCTACATAGCCCTGTCTGTCCTATGGCTGTTCTACTCGCTCTGTAGACCAGGCTGGCCTCAAACTCACAGAGATCTCCCTGCCTCTGCCTGCAGAATGCTGGACTCAAAGGTGTGTGCTACCCCACCCTGAAACACTTTGTTTTAAAGGTAGGCAAAAGTCCAAGATGGATATTCAGTGCATATTCATTGAGAGGCGTGGAGCAGAGCAGAATGTACAAATTCTCACTTTAGAGATATTCAGCTGTGATAACATAGATGCCCACAAGATGTCAGTGTTTCTACACAAGGGAAAAAAAAATGATCTGCCAGTTTGGATGATACTGATTTACTAGGATGTAAAACATCAATAGTGAACATTCACGCAGAAACAACAGAGCCTGTTTGGTTAGAGAGGATGGGTGAGACATACTCAAAGTACATGCTTCAAGTTCACGGGAGCAATTAAACTCCCCTTTCTTTCTGCTTGTCATCCTGATGCCCCAGCTGCACTGTGACCACCACAAGGACAACTATTTTTATCAGGCATAGGGTAACCCTAACATTTGTGAAGTAGAGGCTGGAACATCAGGAGTTCAAGATCATCCTCAACTATACAGAAAGTGCAAGGTCAGTCTGGGATATACAGAAATGTTATTCAAAATAATAATAATAATAATAATAATAATAATAATAGTAATAATAATAATAAGACCAAGTCAGGCAATGGTGGCACATACCTTTAGTCCCAGCACTCTAGAGGCAGAGGCAGGCAAATCTCTGAGTTTGAGGTCAGCCTGGTCTACAGAGTTTCAGGACAGCCAGGGCTACACAGAAAAACTCTATCTTGAAAAACCAAAACAAACGAACAAACATTTCTTATTTTATGGGTGTACCAGTGTAATTCTAACCTAATTCCAGTGTTTTGCTATGGCGAGTTAGCCTACCACCGAGCTTTTTTTACACTCTCGCCAGCGTCTTTTTCTTCACAGGCTTGTCACAGTTATTTTACACGTGTAAAACATTTTTACACACAAGTATATGCAACTATTGTAACAGGCCCCCAGACCTTAAGAGGCACAACTGACTCATGATGGAAGTATCATTCATGAAACTCAGCACCACCAGCCGAAATGAAAACAAAGACCTAATCCATCCAAGTCCACACAGTTCTGGGAAGGTCTCTAAACCTTGCTCTTTGGTTTCTGTTGTTCAGCTTCTAGCTAACTGTTCTTGTTACCTGAAGTATGTCAAACCAGGACATGGTTTTTGTGCTTAAAAGCTCACCCTGAGAAAGGCTTGGGACTGTACTCAGGTCCTGAACACTCAGTGTAGTCACCAGCTGGCTAATAAAGATTTTCTATTGGCTCACACGCATGTCCAAGTAGTCTTCTCTGGTGGATACCCCATAACGCTATACTATATACAATACGTATTTTCCAATGTGAAAAGTGAACTATGTCACATGTTATAGTTTTTGAAATAATGTCATTGAAGTATAAATCATTTCATACAATAAAGTTCATATTTAGGGGCTGGAGAGGTGGTTCAGTGGTTAAAGAGTATTTGCTGCTTTTGCAGAGGACCCAGGTTCTATACCCAGCACCCACATGTTGGCTCACAACTGCCTATAACTCCATCTCCAGATGATCTGACACCCCTTCCCACCCTCTGAAACTCACTTCACATACCCACAAAGATACTCTTGCAAATAATAAAAAAATAAATAAATAAATTTCCAAGTCTTTTTTAAATAAAATAAGCTTCACATGTAAAGTGTAACTTCTGAGGCAGGTGAGATGGCTCAGCAGAGGGAGGAGCCTGTGTGCAGGCCTGACAACCTGAGATCAATACCCAGAGCCCAGGAGGTGGCAGAAGAGAATGAATTCCACACGCACACTGTGGCATATGCGCACCTGTACTCACAGGCACCACACAACACTCACAAGCACATGTGAGTACATGCAAACACACAATAAACAAACAAACCAAACCAAAATCAAAGCTTTTTCTTCTTTCTTCCTTCCATTAAAAAAAAATCATTGTGTGTGTGTGTGTGTGTGTGTGTGTGTGTGTGTGTGTGTGTAAGTCTGAGGACAACTTGAAGGAGTTGATTTTTCCTTCCACTGAGTGAGTCCCAGAGATTGAACTCAGGTAGTGACAAGTACCTTGAGCTACTGATCAGATGATCTCACCAGATCTGAAATCTCTCTCCCTCCCTCCAAAGTCAGATTAAACAAAATCTAACCAAAATATACCAGAATAAATTAGGTCAATTTGTAGCCAACCACATCATACCAAGTTGTTGGGAGCTATCTCAAGATGGATCCACCAGTGTTGGGGACATGGGATCTGTGCCACCCATGTCCACTGCCTGACCTGTCATCTGACGTCCATGTCCAACATGGATGAGGGGTCAGAGGCCTTGGCTCCTCCTTTAGTTCTTCTTAGGCTGGGGATGCTGCTTTGAGGGCTATCTAGTGCTGAAAATGGTTCCCCAATTTGCAGGATCCAAACCCCAGGGAAATGGGTTTCCTCTCTGGTGTCCCCAGCAGTGGCACACACCCATGAGCCAGGCACACTTCTCCAGACCTTTAGTGCTCTCACACAGCAGATCCTGGGGATGGGGCAGAGGTTTCTGGGACACAAAACAATAGACTAAGATCTAAACTGGGTGTTCTACACCACAGCACCAGAACTTTGTGCTATGGACAGGCAGCATGAGCCCAGAGCCAAGTAGAACACTTGCAAGACATGGTTAAGGAGGGAGGGGACACTCAGACAATGGGGACTCAGCAGCCTCATGCTCGAGAGAGCTACATGGTACAACGATGATGCACCAGAGGCCATGTCACAATGAAGACAGTGAGAAGACAACGTGTCTTACCCCACTAGTCATCAGCGGAAGGAAAACTGAAGCCCAAACCCACCCACCTGCTCATGCGTGGGATTAGCAAGCCTGGCATTGACAGGCCAGTGTCAAATGCACCACTTATTTTGGGAAACGGCTTCTTCTTTTTTCTTAATTTTATGTGTACAGGTGTTTTGCCTGCATGTCTATGTTTGAAAAGAATATTCTTGAGGCCAGAAAGATGGCTCAGCAGTTAAGGGAACATACCACTCTTTTAGAGGACCTAAATTCCATTTCCAGTATCCACACCAGGAGGCTCATAACCACCTGTAACTGGAGATCCAGGGAGACCCAACACCTCTGGCCTTTTGGGCACCTCCACCCACATCCACAGACTTATATACATATGTGTAATTAAAATAGTAATAAAATTGTAAAAATTAAAGAATATTGCTGACCTCACAATCTGTCCCAATTGGCTAATTTGAAATCATCATAGAAAATGAAAGAAATAAGGAGGGGCTGGCTGCCTCCTGGTCATTAAGTGACCTTTGTGTCAGTAAAAATTTTACCAGGTGGGGGTGGGGAAGATTAAAAGATTTGCATGAGAGGGGCTGGAGAGATAGCTCAGCAGTTAAGAGCTGTTCTTCCAGAGGACCCGAGTTCAATTCCTAGCACCCACATGGCAGCTCACAACTGTCTGTAACTCCAGTTCCAGGGCTTCTGACACCCTCACACAGACATACATGCAAGGAAAACACCAATGCACATAAAATAAAAATGAATAAATAAATAAAATGATTTGCATAAAAGTTTTACAAGATGGGAGAACTCTGGCATTTTGGCCCTTGTGCTGGGGAGGTCAGAAGACGGTGTCAAATCCTCTGGAACTAGAGTGACAGGCTGTTGTGAGCAGATGTGTGGGTGCTGGGAACCGAACTTGGGGCCTCTGCAAGAGCAGCAAGTGCTCCTAACCTCTGAGCCATCTCTACACACAGATACACACACAGTGGTAGTGGCTTCCTCTTCTTCCTTTATTTATTGAGACAATGTTTCATTATGTAGCTCTGGCTAGCCTGGAACTCGCTTTATAGACCAGGCTGGCCTTTTACTCACAAAGTTCCGCCTGCCTCTGCCTCCTGAATGCTGACATTAAAGGTGCGCGCCACCACATCCAGCCCCAACGGCTTAAAGTATTAAAAGGAAACGTCCCACACTGCTAAAATCCATCAGTTTTTTTTCTCTAGTATATTTTTCCAAGAGAGTGGAAACATTGGTCTAAACCAAGACCCACTCAGAAGAGTTTACATCAGATAAACGAGGACACAGGGACAAGTGCTCTGTTCCCTCACCTGTAGGGACAAACAACAACTAGGCAACAAGAGGAGAAGGACCTGCCACCTGTGGCATCGGCTGGACCTGGGGACCCTGCTCTGTTAGGTGGCAGAATCCAGGCTGAAGAATGCACACTGTGCGCCTCTTCTAAGATTCAGCTCTCTCTGAGCAGGCTGGGCTCACCTAAAGCATCAGAGGTCCGGCTAGCTGGTATGTGGGAGGACACTTGGGAAAGGGACAGGTTTCTTCCAGGGTCATGCAAATACTTACTGATTTTGGTGGGTGTCACAAAGCTTCTGGGCTTGTCTAAAACTCTCCAAAGGCACTTCTGAAATGGGCTCAATTTATTTTATTTTACTTTTTAGAGATTTATTTATTATGTATACAGTGTTCTACCTGCATGTTTGCCTACAGGCCAGAAGAGGGCACCAGATCTCATTATGGATGGTTGTGAGCCACCATGTGGTTGCTGGAAATTGAAGTCAGGACCTCTGGAAGAGCAGCCAGTGCCCTTAACTGCTGAGCCATCTCTCCAGCCCTAGGCTCATTTTATTGTGTGTAACTTTTGAATTGTGAAGTTAATTTAAAAAATAATAAGGATCATAACCTTCTATTGCACAATACAGACTAAGGTGAGGCAAGAATAGCACATTGTATCTGCTCTTCATACAGCAGAACCTCAGTGGAACAGATGATGCACTGAAGGACATGGTAGCCACTGTTGAGCCCAGCCCCTGAGGTCAGAAGATGTAGAATATACCAACTAGCCAATGGCAGATTCAGGAAGAGCCCAGGCAGGAGTGCAGAGGTCCTGGAGCCCAGGGGCAGTTCCAGGGACAGAGATGATGGCTTTTCTCTTCCTGAACATATAAAGAGAACATGAGAGCAACTGCTGTTGTTCAGACCCAACCACTCATTTAGGACCCTAAATGAAAAGATAGGCATCCATTGTTATGCCCGGATTTCAGGGACCCCTCAAAGAGCACCATGGAGATATCGAGTCTGTATGTAAAAGCAAAGAGCCTTTATTCAAGCTCGAGCTTGTACTCTCCATCTGTCCTATGCAGCAGTGAGAGCAGAGAGCACCGAGCCCAGGCAGGGTTGGGTTTTTTGTTTTGTGTTGTTCTGTTTAATCATAGTAAAGGTTGAAGATGAGGTTCAGGACCCTGATTAGCTGACATTTATCTAGGGGTATCTTGGCAAAAGAGAGATAGGTGAGTGGTAGGCTCAGGGACATCTGGCTATCTTATCTAATCTTATCTAACAGTTGTAGTGTTTGGAATGTCAGGTACTTCTCCTTAGATGCTGGCCCTCCCTGGTTGAGATCAGCTTATGGCTTTTCCTGGATCTGGGTGTTGCCTGCCAGTAAGCCTATCATGGCAACTGTGTGGTCAAGCTGTTTTGGGCCCCCTACATCCATGACTTAGAAAAATTAAGTAAGTAAGTACAAGAAACCTCTGCAGATTCGTTCAACAGAAAAAATGTAACTGTTCCCTGAGCCCCAAGCTCTACATGGGCATACTTCAAAAGTTTCCAAAGGGAAAATCCCATAACTACCCCCCCCTTGCCACACACACACACACACACACACACACAGGAGGAAGTGCTCTATTCCCTCACCTGTAGGGCATAGAGTGTGGCATAGAGTGTGGCATAGAGTGTGGCATTCCCACCACATTTAGGAATGAGACTAGGTAACCACGCATCCCATTTAACATCCCGTGGGAGCCCCCCCCCCACACACACACACAATAACCAGAAAGAAAGAGGCAGGCTGTCTCCACTGCAGACCACAGCTCTGGTAAACCCAAGGCAAGGGACCAGGAAAACACCACAAGAATTCACTCCTGGGGGAACAAAACATAAAGCAAAGTTGAGGAAATCAATATTCCTTAGAGAGACAAGACTCAGACAACAGTGAAAGGTAGCCTCTGGAGAGCTGGGGCCTCTCCCCTCCTCCCGGCCACAGGTAAATTTACTCTCCCTATGGGGAAAAAAAAGCATAAATAGGAAGAGTCAGGAGAGCCCTGGAAACCATTAGCAATGACAGGGGTGTGGGATTCTTTCCAGCACATGTTAAAAACTCTGAAGTGGGATGAGCATGTAGCTCAGTGGTAGAGTGTTCCCTAGCGTGCATAAAGTCCTGGGTCTAATCCCCACCACCACAAACAAAAAATAAAAAAACAAACAAAACTGCCATGTAACATTAAAAGGAGCTGGACCGATGACTCAGTGTTTAAGAGCATTTGCTGACTTGCAGAGGACCAGGCAGGATGTGGTTCCCAGCACCCAGATGGCAGCTTACAACCACCTGTAACTGTAGCTACAGGGGGTTCCACAGATTGGCTTCCTTGGGTTCCTGCATACACATGGCACACATATAGACACACATAGGCAAACACTCATACACATAAAAGAAATGAAATCTTACACACACACACACACACACACACACACACACACACACACTGAAGAGTTCATACCTAGTAGTGTAGCACTAATACAAAAGGAAACCAAAGGTGGAAGAGGCTAGAAGATCAACAACACATCCACACCATGAAGGAGTTTAAGTAACACAGCACTTCCAGCCAGAGCAACAGGATTTGTTGAGGGTCCTTGTTTGGCATGGTGCACTGCAGGGCAAACTCCAAGTACATCAGTGACCAGAAATAAAACATGAAGTCGTACAAGTATGAGAAGAGAAAAGTGTGTGATTACTTTATGATCTGGGCTTGGGAAACCCTCCCTAAATATTGTCCAAGATTTCTTGTAAGTAGAGGCAGTGTCAAAGCGGCAAATCGGGAAGAAACACATGCAAGCTTTAACACACACTAATTCAGTTCCTATGAGGAGTTCAGAAGTGGAGAAGGAAAAAGCAAAGAGCAGGGCAAGTGTCATGCACTGGCCTCTCTTTGGAAAATGGATGTTAGCTAGGGTGCTCCATGTACAAGTAAATGTAGACATGACCCTTGGGTGGAACAGACACAAACCAAGAGCTAACACCTGTTCTCTGTTCTCAACCATCAGATTGATGGAAACTCCAAAAGCCTACTGCAAAGTTTCAAAGAAGCCAGCTAGGCACCAGGGGACACCAACCAGCAAAGTGCCCGGGTCTGTCAGGAGCACTGGCCACCCAGACAAAGTCAGACTGTTCCCTTAATCCAGCCCAAGAGGCTCTAGTGTAAGAACAGAGAGCATCCTACCTACAAGACTTTCTCTGTAGCCTCTAGATCAGGAACAACTCAATAGAAAATACAGCTTTTGTCCAGGTGGTGGTGGTGCATGCCTTTATTCCCAGCACTCAGAAGGCAGAGGCAGGCAGATCTCTGTGAGTTCGAGGCCCGCCTGGGCTACAGAGTGAGTTCCAGGAAAGGCACAAAGCTACACAGAGAAACTCTGTCTTGAGGGAAAAAAAGAAAGAAAGAAAGTATAGCTTTGAACCAGGGAAAAACACACCTCATGAGACCCCAAACCTACTTCTGTAGTTCTGCAAAACACAACAAGCCAGACACAAATATGTAAATAGCTAATTGTCTACCAACTACAGAAGAAATAAATATAAATATAAATATATTGTAGTATAATTCACAGATTTACTATTTTGCAACACTTAAACAAGATGGCTCAACTAGTAAACACACTTGTTTTTTGAGACAGAGTTTCTCTGTGTAGTTTTGGAGCCTATCCTGGAACTCACTCTGTAGCTCGGGGCTGGCCTTGAACTCACAGAGATCTGCCTGGCTCTGCCTCCCAAGTGCTGAGATTAATGGTATATATAATATATATATATATATATATATATATATATATATATATATTATATATATATTCTTTTGAGAGAAGATCTCTCTACCTGGCTGTCCTGGAACTATGTAGACCAGACTCACCTCGAACTCACAGAGGTCTGCTTGAGTCACTACGCCGAGCTCTAGGCATCTTTTTTGAGAAGCCTTACCAACCTGAAACAAAGGTGGGGAGGGGTATAAGTACTTAACAAGTCTCCATCAAAGATACAGTTTTTTTTTTTTGTTTGTTTATTTGCTTTTGTTTTTCAAAACAGGGTTTCTCTATTTAATAGTCCTAGCTGTCCTGGAACTCGTTTTGTAGACCAGGCTGGCCTCAAAGTCACAGAGACCTGCCTGCCTGCCTGTGCCTCCTAAGTGCTGGATTAAAGGCATGAGCCATCCATCACTGCCTGGCCACAGATACAATTTTATTTAAACACTAGTGAGAAATTTCGTCGTGTGTTTCAACTAAAGAACTGGTTCTAGGATTCCTATATGTCTTGTTTTGATATTTTACACACCCAGGGCTGACCTAGATCAAGGTGACCTTGAACTCCGATCTCCCAAATTCCCCGCTTCCAAAAGCAGGGATTAAAGCTGTGTCAACACAGACATCAGGCTCTGGAATCTTGAATTCTAATGGCCACGCCCCACCAGAGTTTTCCTTTCTGCCACGCCCCTCTACTAGAACTTCATTTCCCAACATTCTCCTAACGCCGCTAAGTCAGCGGTCATTGTGACGTCATCCCACAGCCCTCAGGGAAATGTAGTTTGTTCATTCTCCAGTTAGGGAAAGATCTGGGGCCGTGGACTACCACTCCCGTGAGGTAGTGCGCAGTCCCACCCCATAAGCGGCGTCTTCGAACGCGCCGCGGCAGCCATGTTGATCGTGGCTAGCACAGGGGCCGGCACCAGCGGGTTTTAGAAGCAGGTGTCATGATGTTGTCCGCGGTGTTAAGGAGAACCGCGCCGGCGCCGCGGCTCTGCCTCGGGTTACTCAAGTCTCCATCGCTCCAAAGCCGGGGAAGTGCTTACGGCCGGAGCATAAACACCGGAGACCGCGGAGAGCCGCAGCGGCTGAGAGCTGCCGCCTGGGTGCGCCCTGGAGCATCATATATCTTATTCCCCGGACGGGGGGCGGCCACCTGGGGGCGCCGTGGAGAACGCACCGAGATCTCATGCCTGGCTGCCGCCTCGTGGGGACGCGGTAGTAGCCTCGAAGAAACACTCCCGGGACAGGACAGCTGGAATGGGGTTCCCAACAAGACAGGACTGGGCATGTGGGCCTTGGCCACGGCGCTGGTGGTTCATTGCTACAGCAAGAGTCCTTCCAACAAGGGTGATTATGGGGCCAGTCTGGGTTCAAGGGAGAGGTGGGTGGGGGTGGGTCCTGACTCCTTTGCGGGGTTGAAGGTGTTTGTAAATTTAGACCCGCGTAACCTTACCCTTGGAGAGACCAAGGTACCATCTGCTGCCAGGGGCAACATGTTGCTCTGGAAAGCTCACTGCTTGGAGTTAAATAATTTCCCATTGTAGGTCTAGTCCCCTCTTCTGGCATCAGTTTGTGTGTCTGTATAATGGGAACATCGGAGTGACTAATTACAGCCTAGTCCTTTTATGTACCAGTATTATATCTGGCCCATTAGTCTTTCAAGAGGTCTCCAGGGAGCCCCAGCAGCTTTAGAGATAACCTCTACATGTTTACCTGCATACAAGGGCCCAAAGAAGGAGGACAATTGGTTCTGGTGCTAGCTTGACTCCCATGCACCTGTCTAGTCTTCGTTTCCCCGCTGTATAGTGAAGGCAATTTCTCAGTACTCTGATAAGACTGACGCTTTGACCTCTCGGAGTTACGAGTCTGTTCAGCAGTTCCTTAGTGTTTTTGCTTTGCTTAGTGTCATACTTAAGGTGAGCTGGACATTGTGGGGGGTGGAGCCTGGGGGGACAGGGAGTTGGCAGAAGTCGGAGGGATAGGATAGGAGGTGGAGGTAGCTAACCCAGATTGGCATCTTACCTAAATGCTGAGAGCTGAGCAGGAGCTGGAGGAGTGGCCTGGCTGAACCCAACCTCTCAGGTCTCAGTTGCTGGTGAGGAACTTGTTAAATTTAGTGTGGTGCTGGTGGGTTCCATGCACCCCAAACTCTTGAGATTGTTGAACAAGATTGGAGACTGCCTTGACTTTCGTGTTTGTTCAGTAGGATGTGGCCACCTGAAAAGAAAGGGCTTTGGATGAGGAATGAGGACACCGAGGATCTTGTTTTGTACTGTCTTACTCGCTTTGTGAAGCTGGACTCGTGGTCTTCGCTGGCCCTCAGTTTCCTTTCTACTAATGAGAGTATTGAAGTAGAGCCCTGCTAGCTTAAACAGGAAGTGGTTATAGGATCTGCAGCTTGGGCGTTCGTGGAGGTGGCGGTCTCTCAGTTTAGTTTAGAACTAGGTGTTCAAAAAGCCCCAACTTAAAACCAAGCCATTTAAGGGGACTGTGCAGGCAGTTGGCCATGCAGGGCTAATTGGTACTACAGAGGATCAGCGAGCTAGTGGGGTCAGTCAGGATAGCCTTCCTGGAGGACTGCCAGTCCTTGGAAGATGGGGAGTTTAAACTTGAATTCTGAAGAATAACACAGGAAATGTAAGTGTTTGTGTGGGGATGTGTGATCTTGTGTATCCCATGATGGCCAGGCCTGTATCTTACCTGTATTTTATTAGTATTTCCCTAATACTAAGCATCTGTCCACAAGTATGTGGATCGTGGAAGGGGGATGCTTAACAAATGTGCCTTGGGTTGGATTATATTCCATACCCAGACTTCAACCAGCTTGGTGTGTAGGGGCTAGCAGTTTGGCCAGTGAGGGTGGAAGGACAGGGTCTTTGGAATGAGGTGAGAGAAGATGGCATGGGCCCTGCCTGCCAGGCAGGGGTGTTGGGAATTCTGTAGGTAGTAGAGAGCCAAAAAGGTTCATGAGTAGAGACTGCCCAGCAGCCATTGTGTTTGGAAGAACAGAAGAAATGTGTCTGAAATCTGGCCTGAGAGGTTACTGGGGGCCCTAAGCTGGATTTTGTGGCACATGAATTTCATTGATATCTACTTAATGAAATAGGTAATGACTCAAACTATGGCCACTTCCAACCCTTGCGACTAGCCTGCTCTGGGGTTTTGAGCAGAGTCGCTCAGTTCAGTGTTCTGAGAAACATTGGGTCGCTTCAGGAGTCAAGATGAATTCTGCTGTAGGTAGTAGACAGCCAAGGAAAGATTGTGAGCCCACAATGCCCCAGGTTAAATCTCAGCTCATTTCTCCCTCCCTCTGTGACCTTGGAGAATGAAGGAGAGTAGATAAGTATTGATAAGGAATGGTTTTCCTCTCCCAGCTGGAGGAGTGTGGATGAGAACAACCCATAAGAGCTAGGCATGATAGCATACACCTTTAACCCCAGCACTGGAGACTTAAGCAGGTGGATCTCTGTGAGTTCCAGGGCAGCCAGGGCTACATAGTGAGATCTTATCTTAAAAAAAAAAAAAAAAAAATCCAAAAACCAACCAATGAACCAAACAAAAACCAGAGAGAGAATCCGTAAGGTCAGTAGGACAGACCTGGCTCTAGTCAGAGACCGAGTCATAGGCTAGTCTCCATAGTAGGTGGAGTGGAGGCCCCAAGCTCTGAAAAGAACAGCTGTCTCTGGGCATGGTGGCACACGCCTTTAATCCCAGCACTCTGGAGGCAGAGGCAGGTGGATCTCTGTGAGTTCGAGGCCAGTCTACAGAGTGAGTTCCAGGATGTTCAGGGCTACAAAGAGAAACCCTATCTCAAAAACTAAAAAACAGAAACAAAGAAAAAACTGGTTTATGCACATGATGAGGCTGGCGTCTCATCCCACTTCACAGAAGCTTCGGCTCAGGAGTTTAGATGAGTTGGACAGGTCACACAGCAACTAATCGTTAGAGCTGGGCTCAGCTTGCCTCTGACTCTAGTGACTTTACGTTTACCTAGTGTGTCTCCTGGCTACTGAATGCCGAGGACTGGGTAGAGTCAGCCTAGTGGCCAACAGTTTAGCCCAAAATCAGGCTGGGCACACAAGAGTGCCTACTGTGCCTCTGCTGTTGACTTGTGCGTCTTTCCAAGTGGCCACAAGGTGGTGCCAACAACCAGGCCAGTCTTCAGCTAGGCCTGAGTCCTCAGGGCTCTGAACTGTTTGGGTCTCCCTTCTCTGGTCTTGCACCAAGGATTTTGGAGACTTTTCAGCCATTATTTTATCTCCTCAGCATCCTTGTGAGGCTGACAAGAAGTATTGTCTGCCGAATACCATGGGAAGTTGGTTGAGAAGGAAGGGCTACAGCAGCCACACAGAGAGTAATGGCTGAGTAGGTTGGATCCCAGTGTCCATGACTTCTTATTGAGGTTCTTTCCAGTCTTAGGGAGACCCACAAACCTGAGCCTTAGTGTTTGGGAATAGTGGGGGAAATGGCACAGCATCTACCTGCATCCCCAGAGCAGAGGTGGGGTGGATTTTACCTGGGGAAGGGGTTTGGTTAGTCTTCTTATGCCAGCCTTTCACTTTCTGAGGAACTTCCACTGGCTTGCTGGGCTTTCTCTCAGCTCTCAGGGATAGGTCCTGGCCAGGGGTCTGACCAGTACCCCATCTCTTTTCAGATGCAGCTCTGATGGAAGCTGCCCGTGCCAACAATGTACAGGAAGTCAGAAGGTGAGTGTCTGGGCCTCGCTGTCTTATCCGGAAGGGCTGAGCAGAGTGTAGTGACTCTGTCTTAGAGAAAATTTCTCCCTACCTGGTCTTGGTTCCCAAAGGTTTCCTGTAACCGCAATCATAGGCTCCCTGGCCCAGATCAGACTTTATGTATTTTAATTATGGATGAGGGCTCCCAACCATCTTGGAGTGTTTGGTGGCAATGGCTTGGAGCCCATGGACCCTGTGAATCTTCCAGTTTGTTCTTGTTCCTCTGTGGAAGTGACCATGTATTAATGTTTGCTGCCTGGACCTGATGTGGGTGGGTATCCTTGGAGAAGCTTGGGGTTTATTTAGGACTCTTTGTGACTAAGAAGGCCTGCTTACAGGGCTGAGACATGCTGCACTCCACCAGAAGCAGACTGTGAATCTTCTGGAACTGGAGTTACAGACAGTAGTTCTTCAGCTTCGGTGGCTCACCTAGTTCTCCCAGGTTCCTCAAATGGAGTGAGGTTTATTTTTGCTCAGAGGCTGACTGCTTGAGCAAGGGAAGACTCATCTTGAGCTGGGAAGCCGTGGGCTAGTACCATGGACAGGGCAGAGTGTTCCTCCAGCCTGGGGAGTGGGGCCTGACCAGATGCTGAGAGTGTGGGCTGTTGTTTAGAGACAGTATTCATCCCTCTTAGGCCTCACCTTGGCCTTGTTGCCCTTCAGCTAGACCTAAGTGGCCATTGGACCCTCCCCTCCCTTACCTCACACCCTTGTTTGGTTTCTTTTTTGCCATGGTGGATCTGAACATGTCTTAACACATACTTGGCAATTGCTCTACCAATGAGCTGCTTCTCTAGTCCTTGGTTTGGTTTGGTTTTATTTGTTTGTTTAGTTTTGTTTTTGCTTTTTCTTTTTGTTTTGTTTTTAAAGAGTTATTTATTTACTATGTATATAGTGTTCTGCCTGCACACCAGGAGAGAGCACCAGATCTCATTTTAGATAGGTGTGAGCCACCATGTGGTTGCTGGGAATTGAACTCAGGACCTCTGGAAGAACAGCCAGTACTCTTAACCTCTGAGCCATCTCTCCAGCCCTTGTTTTTGTTTTTTAAGATTTCATTTTTATTTGTTTGTTTGTTTATTGTTTTTTCAGACATTTTCTCTCTATGTATTTCTGTCTGTCTTGGAACTCACTATGTATACCAGGCTAATCTCGAACCCAGAGACCCTCCTGCCTCTTCCTCCCAAGTACCAGGATTTAAGGCATGTGCCACCATGACCAGCCAATTTTATTTTCATTTTATGTGTCTGGGCATTCTGCCCACAGGTATTTCTGTGCATCATGTACATGCAGTGCTCTTAGCAAGAACAGGGCATTGAATCTTCTGGAACTGGAGTTACAGACAGTTGTGAGCTGACCTGTGGGTGCTAAAAATTGAACCCTGGTCCTCTGGAAGAGCAACCAGTACTCTTAACCTGGGAGCCATCTCTCCAGCCCCATAGCCCTTGGTTTTTTGAGAATACATTTTGTTATGTGACCTGGGTTAGCTTTGAACTTTCAGTCCTCTTGCCTCAGCCTCCTGAGTGCTGGGATTATAGGTATGGGCAACCATGCTTAATGTTGTATTCACATTTTAGATAGAAAATCAGTGTTTGGGGTAGTTATCTCTGCATACCCTGGATCCCGGGTGCCCTTCCCCACTCCAATGCTTGAACATTTAAGAAAGTGTGGAAAGGCAGCCACAGCTCCACCAAGACTTACTGCTTTGATTCTCTTTCATTTTATCTGCAGCGTTATTATTGATTCTCAAGGGTGCTTTTGAGTATTAATGTTCAAGGCTTAGTTTTTAATAAACCACTTTTGGAAGTATGGGCTGGGAGTTGTTTTGTAGCCAAATAAATATGATGGAGCAATAGTTTAATAAACATGTGATGATGCATCTTAAAAACCAAGCACAGATGTCATCTTGTTGTTATAAGAACCATTCATAACTGCCGCTGCGTGCGGCGGCATCTTCATGCCCCAGACACGTGCCTGGCTTTCTAGAGCCTCATTGTAGGCAAGCGAAGAGTCAAAACTGGAGTCAAAAATTACCCAGAATCACCTGTTGGTAACTGCCAAAGGCTGCCAGTCTGCAGCTTCCTGCCCCCAAGCCCAATGTAGGCAGGAGAGTTGCCGAGCAGAGAAGGCTGACTCTGGCTTATTTCAGCAAGCCCCACTCCAAGGGCTGATGATTTTAGCTCTGAAATTTATGAGGTTTTTCTTTTCTTATTTTTTATTATTTATTTATTTATTTATTTATTTTGTAGTTTTAGTTTTTTGAGGCAAGGTTTCATGTACTCAGGTTGGCCTCAAACTCACTACATAGCCAAGAATGACTTCTAACTTCTGATATTTCTGCCTCTACCTTCTGAATGATGTGATCCCAAGTGTGCACCACCATGATCGATTTTATGTGGTGCTGAGGATCCAACCTAGGACTTTGTGCATGCTGGGAAGGCACCTACCAGCGGAGCCTCAGTCTTTGGGGTTTGCTGCTGTTGTCTTGTTTTGGGGTTGGTTTTTTTGTTTTTGAGGAGGTTCTTGCTATTTGGTCTAGAAAGGGTTCTAAAACTCATGATCTTCCTGCCTTGGCCTCCCAAGTGTGTGATTGCAGGCAGATACTACCATGCCTGGTGAATGCCTTCCCTCCCTCCCCACTGTCCCCCTCCCCCCTCCCTCCTTCCCCCTCCCCCCTTCCTCCTTCTCCCCCCTCCCTCCCTTCCTTCCTTCCTTCTGCCCCTGCTTTCCCAGTACTGGGATTATATGTGCACATATCCTGTTAAATACATTCATATTTTTTAAGATTTTTTTTAAATTATGTGTCTGTGAAGGGGAAGAAGGGTCTGCCCCTGTGTATGCAGGTGTTCACAGAAGCCAGAAGAGGGTGTCAGACCCCCTGATGCTGGAGTTACAGACAGTTGTGTGAAGACAACTAAATACCCGTCAATGGCATACAGAAAGTGATTGGATTTCTAGTGAGTGACTCAGAATTGTGGGGACGGTTTCATACATGGGTAATATCTGGGAGTTTTTTAAGTGTGTCCTCAGTCTTTAGCCTGCTTTTCTCCTTCCTGCCTCTCCTTATCCCCTTCTGTTAGCATCTCCCTCACCCTGTAAGGAAATCAGTTGAGTGAGGCACAGACTCTCCTCAGTGTCCCCCCCCCCCCATGCTGTCCCCCAGAGCTGGGACAGGCTGGGCGAGGCAGGAGGCAGGCAGTGTGGGCTGCCAGCCCCAGGACTTATGCAGGACATAAGGAGAGAGCGAAGGTGACTGGAGATGTGGTGGGAGTGTGCCTGGCCTGCCCTGGCCAGGGGTAAGGGTTTTGGATGCTCTTCCTATGAGCTTTTGAGCAGGGGACTGGACCAGTTAGGGCTGTTTCTGAAGGTGGAGGCAGAAGAAATGGGAAAAGGCTGAAGGCAAATCTTTTCAGAGGCTGTCTGAGGAAGAGACCAAGCTGAGGAAGGCCTTCAGGGTGCTCTTCCCTCCTCACTCAAAGCACTTCTTAAGAAAGAATGAGTGACTGGACATGGTGGTGCACACTTTTAATCCCAGCAGAGGCAGATCTCTGAGTTCTAGGCTAGCCAGATCTACATAGAAAGTTCCAGGCCAACCAAGGCTACACAAAGTGAAACCTTGTCTCAAAAAACAAACAACAGAAAAACAAAAGAAAAAGCAGTGTCCTCAGCTGGGCACTGTAGATGGTGGGAAGGAGTAAGGGTAATGTCTTGACCTCTGGCCTGGAGGAAACAGACGTGTAATCCCCCAGTTGCAGTTCTTCCTTCTGACAGGCCGGCCTGGAGCAGGGGTGGGGAGCCTGACATCCCCACAGAAAGGAAATGGTCTTGAGTTTTGTTCAGTTTTCCTGTGTGTGCCCTTGACTCCACTGACACTTTCCACCACTCTTTCCTTGATCCTGTGTGTGTGCTAGCCTCTCCTTCTGCCCAGCAGGCCTGCCTGTAGCAAGACAGAATTCTAGTCTCACACCCCGCCCCCCGCCCCTCAGTTCACACAGTTCACACACACAATCACGTGTATGATTGGTATGGTTAGTGATGTCAGTATTTGGAATAAAGCTCAGACCTGGTGAATAAATAGTATTCCTACATCTGGGGCTCTCATTCCTGTGCCTTGACCTCTCTTCGCTCCTGTCTCCAGCCCAGAACCTCAGGAGAGCTCAGGATGGGGAAGGACAGATGCTTGGGGCTCTTCTGCTTAAAGAGAGGAGCTTCACCCCAGAATCTGCAATCCCTGGAACAGGGTGCAGACTCCCTGCTGCCACCCCCACTCCACCCCCACTCCATTCACGGCCTGTTGCTCCATCAGGCCAGTCTTTGAGGCTCAGTGGAAGTTCTGCCTTGCTGCGACCTTTTCCTTGATTCCTCCTAGCCGGTTGGGTTGCTCCTGACCCTTCTACTGTATCCTGCCCTGTGGTGTGGGAGTCTGAGGGTCTTCTGGGAGAGAAATTGGCTGTCAGTTGGAAAAGGGCTTACATGTCAAGAATGCAGTCTGTATACTCAGGAAAACTAGTGACCCCATGTGTCAACCCAGTCAGGAACAGCTTGGGAGTCCTCACAGACTGGGAGAGCATTGAATCAGCAGCTCTGGACTGTGGTCCCAGTGATGGCTCTGGACTGTTTACTGCTTTATGAGAATCTGGCTAATTGTGTGTAGGGAGACTGCTTGATCAAAAGAACAAGCCAGGACTCACCATTTCACATATTATGTTTTCTTTTTACATTTTATTTATTAATTTTGTGTGCATCTGTTTGGGCGCACTGGTGCTGTAGTGTATATATGGAGGTTAAAAGATCACCAGTCTGAGTCAGTTCTTTCCTTCACCATGTGGGTCCTGGGGATTGAACTCAGGTCCTCAGACTTGGTGGCAGCACTTTTAACTGCTGAGCCATCTCACTGGCTTCACGTTATTCTTTGTATTAAGGAGTTTGAGCTGGTCATACTGGCTCAGGCCTCTAATCCTAGCACTCAGAATGAATAAAACAGAACAAAAACAAACAGAACACCAAAGCAACAGAACTACTTTTCTGTTTGTGAACTGCCTTTCACCTTGAGTCATTGAATTGTATGCCCCCCCAAGGCACGGACAGGGTCTGCTATCCCTCTCTCTCGTCTGTTCCCAAGCACAATGTGACTGACTTCAGTAGAACAGAAGCAGGCAGTCCAGAGGCCTGTTCCGGTCTCCCACTGGCACACAGAAGGCTGGGCTCTCTCTCTCTTTCCTTCCTCTTCCCTGTGCAAGAGCCATCTCCTCCTTTCTCCTCGAAGCACTTAAACTTTGTAAGGTCACCCAGCTCCCAATGGAGCAGGGAGGCTGGCCCCTGCCCTGCTTGGCAGCTGTGAGAGCAGGTGACCCCCTCAGCTCAGCCCCACCCCGAGAGAGAGCCTGGCTTTTACACTGAGCCACTCACCCAAGACCAAGGGCATGGGACAGACAGCAGCACATCTGTCTGGGCTCAGGCAGAGCCATGTGGGGCCTGTCAGGCTGGGGACAGGATTGGGAAAGCTGTTTTCTGCTGGAGATCGCATTTCCTTCAGATCACACCGCTGACTGACAGCATCCTGCCTGCTCTTCACTTCACTGGACTGACCTGGGCCTCTGTTAATGTGGCCCCATTTAGTCCTTCATCAGCCCAAACAGGTTCAAATGAAGAGACTCTGATACCAAAAGCTTTGGGCCTCTAATGGCTGGCTGCCCTTTCTTTTCATAGTTCATGTGTTCATTTGACAAACATGTACTGAGTGAGTACTTGCCATTTCCTGGGTCCTTTGTTTGGCACAGGGGACACCTGAGCAGGCATGACTCCTTCCTTTGATGGAAAAGAGGTGGAGCTGGATATGGCTGTTATCCACTTGTCATCCCAGAACTCTAAAGCAAGAGGTTGGTGAATTTGAGGCCAGCCAGGACTGGGGTATGACCCTGTGTTGAGAGGGAGAAGCAGAGGATATGACTGGACTCTAGAGAGCAAGGGTGGGTAATATGAAATCATATTGGATAGCTTTAAGAAAGGACCATACCACATTGGGCTTTTTAAAGCCAGTGTGTATATAAAAGGCAAAGATGCTAACGATATATTTGTAGATTTTAATTTTTAAAGTTTTTAATGCTTAGTGGAAAACATGTTGGTCGACAACTATAGTAGTATGGGAATACTGGCTGAAACATGCCTATAAGCTGGATACAGATCATTGGCAGAGCACTTGCCTAGCTTCTATAAGCTGGCTTCAACCCCTGCACCAAAAAAAGAAAAGAAAAGCAACTGGAAGAGTCCAGCAGATGGTGTGTGTGGGTTGGGATAAGTAAGACGTTAGTAGCACAGATGGGGAAAGTTAGCTGGACTAGTCTGCAAGGGTTAGACCAGTGCTCATGCCTGATTCAGAGTCTGGTACACAGTAAATATTCAACAGATGAATGCCGGGTGAATGAATAGGACTGGTTGTTTAGTTCAGAAAGGAAATGCTAGTGAATTTCCATTTTTCTGGCTGGAGCTCCTGTGTAGATGCTGTTGCCACACTCTGAGAAGAGGATTTGGAAGGATTGAGTTGAAAAACAGATTGAAGTCTGTTTTTTTTGTGTGTGTGGTGGTTTGTTTATTTTGTTTTGTTTTGTTTTACAAGACAGTCTCTCACTTGAGTAGGCTGCCCTGGAACTCACAGAACTCTGTAGACCAGGCTGGTCTGGAACTCACAGAGATCCTCCTGCCTCTGCCTCCCAAGTGCTAGAATTAAAGGTGTGTGCCACCATACCTGAATTTTAATTATGTGTAGATGTATGGATGTGGAAGCCAGAGGTGTTGGATCCCCTGGAACTGGAGTTACAGACAATTGTGAATCACCTGATGTGGGTTCTGGCGACTGAACTCAAGAGCAGCATATGCTCTTAACCGCCCAGTCTTCTCTCCAGCCCCAAAACATGCTAGATTTAGCCAGATGTGGTGACACATGCCTGTCATTCCCGACACTTGGAAGGAAGAGGCAGGCAGATCTCTGAGTTCAAAGCCAACCCAATTTATGTAGCATTCCAGACCTTGTCTCTAATTAGTTATTAAGTATGCTAGATTTATCAATTATCTGGAAATTCTTTTGACATACTGTTTTTGGTTTCTGGTTTGGTGGTTTTAGAAAATAAAGGGTTAAACTGGTTTACTAGATGGCTTTGGGAAAAAATGTACAGTTCAGGAGGGAAAACAGGTTGGGCTTTGTTGAGGGTAAACACATTTATTCTAGCTTGGCGCTGATGACTTGGTTTGGCTCTTGTCCCCTGATGCCCCAGCTCCAGGCAGTTGTCTGTGTGCCAGGATCAAGGTGTCCCGAATGTGTTTAGCTACAAGCATAGGTGAATGTTCTAAGAATTGATCTGGGGATTTTATCTAATTAACAAAAGTCCTGCCTGGTAAATACATTTGGCTGTCTCTGGGCCTTGGAGAAGCTGTCTGTTTATCGATCGCCGTATCATTTTGGCTGGATGGGAAGATATTAATGATGGCATCAGAGCAACCAAAACATCCAGCTCTCTTAATCAGTAAATATGTAAATGTCTATGTGGCTTGCAGTGGATTGAAACAAAATCTTTATCCCAGACCAGCAGAGTTCAAGGCCTGAAGAGCATCACTTTCTGTAATTTGATAGTTTGTGCTTCCGGAGGATTCCAGGTTTTTTACTGTAACCCTCACAGGTGTCCTGAGTGCTAGGACTTTGAAAGGCAACATAATGTTATAGGAAGAATGCAAGAGTTACAGAATCAGAAGGCCTGGGGTCTGCTTTTGTCATACTTACTCACCAGCTGTGTGACATTAACATGTCACAACCTTGCCAGTAACAGCCCCCTTCACAGATAATGACTCAGGAGTTCAGGCTTCTTAAGTAAATCTCTCAAAGCTGCCCACTTGGGAAGTAGCCCTCCTTCTTATCTAACAGACTAGGGGTCTGTGGGGCTAGAAGCTAAAGAGAGGCTGGCCTGGGTTCCTATTTCCTCTTAGGAAGCTGGCCAAAGGGACAACCATTTCTGCCAGGCTTATTTGGAACTCACAGGTTCCTAAGGATAAACTAAGGCTTTGCAGCATTCTCAAGGTCTCCTGCCTGTCTAGATCCTGGCCATGCCTCATTGCCCACCTCAAGCTCTTCCTCCAGAAAGCTCACCCTGGCTAATAAGAACAGCAGTTGTTCATTGGCTGTGAACTCTGTGGCAGGCAGACAGTAAATACAGTGTGTGTTCCTTACCAGTGTGTTACAGAATAAACTGTTGTGTGCGTTTTCCAGATGAGAAAACTCAGTGCTTACACAGACTCAGTTCCTCCTGGTTGCCTCCCAGCCAGTGTACACTTGTAATTTACACCAAAGCCCATACATCCACATTACACCACATACATCCACAACGTGCTTTCCCCCCCCCAGCAGCTTATATTGAGTGCTCATCTTTCTTACCAAATTATATGGATCTTAAAGGCTGAGTGGTTCACCTCCTTGCCTTTGTTTTTCTCCAGTTGCTTTATGTGTTTCTCTTCAACCTGGCTGTGAACCCTATCTGAATAGGCTAGATAGTACCCTGCTTCTCCTGCCTCCCACCTTAACAAGTCACATGTGTCTGCTGAGCACTCCAAAGGAACAGAGTATAGAGTCTGGCCTGTTGATTGATTAGTTGATTAAAGTACTGTTTATTCTCCAAAAACTACCCAGTAGGAGAGCACAGCCCTGGGCAGCAGCTGGGCCAGGAGTCTCCATTCATGTGGATGGGAGGCCCTGCCAGCCTGCATAAGAATCCTTTCTGAGGCTGGGCTGAAACTTCCATCTCAATGGCCTTTTGTTTGGGGTTAGCACCCTGGCCTCCTGAGAAGGCTGTGTGTTTGACGAGGCTTTGCAGATGGACGGTGGTGAGCAGGGATGGGTGGTAAAGTACAACAATTAGAGGAGGCCCCTGGAATTCCCCGGGAATCAGAGCTTGGAATACCACAGGCAGGGCAGAATCTCCTCTTGGGCTGCTGAGTGCTCACTTCCAGTCCCGGCTTGGATCAGCCAGGATTTTAGGCACATTTACTCTACCCCTAAGCCTCAGGTGTCTGTGCTCCTGAAAGAGAAGTAGATTTTGATTAAACAAGCATTTACTCATCCACTTAGTTGTTCTCTCCCTCTCTTTTTAAATATAACTGTGTCAGAAAATTCACCCCTTTAACATGTAAAATGTAGTAGCTTTTAGTACATTTATAAGATAGTGCCATTAACATGGTCTAACTCCAGAACATTTCATTACCCCCTCCCCCCACCCCCAGCCCCAGTCTCATTAGGAATCATTTCCTCCTTCCTCCCCACAGCCTCTTGCAACCGTAGTCAGTTTGCTGTCTCTGTGGGTTTGCCCATTCTGGACACTGGACATGAATGAGAGCCCCCCCCCCCATTCTGTGGATTTTGTGTGTGACTTCTTCAACTTAGCTTAACTTTCCAAGATTCACATGTGTTGTATCACATTGTCAATACTTCATACCTTTTAAAAGCCAAATAACATTCCACGTACCATGAAACACATTTGATTAATCTGTCAGTTGACAGATATATTTTCACAGTGTGAAAATGATCAACAGGTATGTTATTATGAACAAGGCCAATGTTGTCCTTTAAATTTTTTTCCAACTGCATTAATCTCTTTATTCTTTGAATAATCTTTCCCACAGTAACTATTTCCATGATGAAATGGGTGGAGTTCCCATAGCACTTGACACAGCCAACTGCCACTACCTGCTAACCCTCCTGGGGTTCCAGCTCTATCCTCTAGGACTACTCATGACGCTCCTTTCCTTGTTCAGCTCTTTAAATGATGAGATAGTGCTACTAGGAGACAGATAGTCATAGGCCATGTCATTCCACCTGAGTCTGGCTTCTTAAGCTATGTTTGAAGTCACCATATCCTGCCATTTTCTAATGAAAAGGCTGTGACCATTTGGCATCCTCTCTGAATTCCAGTGTGATGTTGTTGTTGTTGTGAGGGGCAAGGCAGTCATACCCTTGTTGAAGATGTTATGCTTCTATTAATATGGCCAGAGCCTACATTAGCTTTCTTGCCTCTGTCTCACCGGATTCCTATAATCTGATAAGCTTTGATGAGGCCGAGGATCAGGACTGCTTACACATTGTAAACATTTGAGCGTATCTATTTGCTTAGCTTGGTTTGGGGCAAAGGCACGCCACTGAAGACACTGCTTATCCGTGTGAAATTGGTGGTAGTGAGGAGACAGGTAGTTGGGGCCTTTCTCATGCTGAGACCAGAAGAGGTTTTTGGGGAGGTGGAGGTGGAGCAGGGAGAAGCCGCTAAGAAATGGAACTAGTCCCAGTATCTCCAACCTGTAGATCACCTTCTCACTGGAGGCTTTTCCTTTATCTGTGGCCCCTTGTCCCATCAGCCAGCTGGGGTATGCCGTCCCATTCTGTGAGCAGATAGAACAGGCTCTGTGCCGCAGGAAGCAAAGAGTAAGGGCTACAGTTCTAAGCTGCCTCTTACTGCCCTGGGATCTGACGTCCCTGTGTGAGATGGGGCTTTCTTGTCTAATTCTCAGAATCAAATGAGATCATAAATGTCAAGTGCCTAAGGCACCGAGGTCAGCACAAGAAAGATGAGCCATTGATCTCCATTATTTGGGCCTTTAATCCTAGCTACTAGAACACTGAGGCAGGGTGATCTCAAATTCAGGTCTACCTAGACTATAGTGTGAGTTCATAGGCAGCTTGGACATGTATTTGAAAGTTAGAAAGGGTTGGGGGACATGGCTGAACAGTTGAGTGCTACTACTTTTGTTAAAGGACCTGGGTTTAGTTCCCAGCACCCACATCAGGCAGCTCACAACCACCTGTAATTTCAGTTCTTGGGGATCCGATGCCCTCTTCTGGCCATGTGGACTCAGACACACACATTTACCAAAAAAAAAAAAAAAAAAAAGTAAACCATGCTGGGGGTATAGCTCAGTGATAGAGGGCTTACCAGACATGCAGGAGGCCCTGAGTTCAATCTCCACTGCTGAAAAAAACAAAACATCATTCAAGAGTTTACCAGATATGAGAAGCCAACATGTTGTTGCTGTCCTGTACAGACATCTCAGAGGACCCATGATAATTCATGCATTATTCAGGGTTGGGGGACCTGTTCCATTACCCTTCTCTAAACTCAAACAGCTCTCTCACATGAGCAAGGTCTATGTCTGGTCCATGGCAGGCCCTCAGTCCCAGCACAGAGGATGGCTTTGAGAAGCTGTTTCGTGAGTTCTGTTGAGTGAGGAAGGCTGACCGGTCCTCTGCTGTCCCTTGCAGGTGGGGACAGGTTTTATGGTCAGCTTTGCCTGATCTGTTGATCTCACTGAAAATCTCATGTGGACCTCCGTGTAGCTTGGCAGTAGTGGTTCAGCTGACAGTCCATTTGGGGAGTTGGATCCACTACTGTTTCTCACTCCTGAATTGTGACAAGTTTCCTGGCAAGCAGCCAGCTGCCCAACTGCCCTCTGCTGCAGCCGAGAGTCCTGTTTGGGGGCCAGTAGGTGGCGCTCTTAACCCTTTCCCACACCTCAGCTCCCTGGACCTAGCCGTAACTAAAGCAGCTGCTGACAGGCTGTAGCCCTGTGCCAATGTATGTACCCACAGGAGGGTGTCCTGGGTCACTCCGCTCCCTTACTTGTTGTATTTTCATGGTTCATTCCGTCTCAGCTAGGCACATCTCCCTGGGAATGCAGAGGTGTTTGCCTTAGGGGATCCCAGGAGATTGTTAGAGGAATCCTTGCTTCTGCCTATCGCCTCTGGCAGAAGAACTCTGCATCCAGAAAGTCATTCATTCCTGTTACACTTCTTCCCTGACCTTCATTTGCATGGCACTTGCCTCCAAAGTCCTTGCTTGTGTTTTAGCTGTTTGCCAAGTATGTGTCTGTCCAGCAGCTGCCTTGAAGGCCTGGATCAGCACCCACTCAGAGTCCTGCAATCATCCGTCCTCAGGAAGAGTTTGTGCAGTGATGAATGAGTGTGGGAAGAGGTGCCTCAAAGCTGCATGGGAAACACAGAAACTAGCCTTACTGTGCAAAAAAAAAAAAATGCCAATATTATGAAGATCACTGAAAGGTTGAACTATTCTAGAGGAAATGATGAAGACACACAGTGTTTGATCTTTATTGATTCTGTCTTACATCTGGATCACAGGGCTAGGATGCTGTGAAAACTATTAGGATAACTGGAGACATTTGAACACAGGCAGAATAGGAGGTAAAATTATGAGGTAAACTGCTCATCCTGTTGTATCAGTTGGTTCCAGGATCCTCCATAGGTCCCCCAATCTGCAGATGCTCAAGGCCTATATATATTATGTTATAGTATTTACATAAAACCTACATATATGTGTGTGTGTGTGTGTGTGTATATATATATATATATTTGTATGATTAAATCGTCTCCAGATTACTTATATATGATTTGGTGTAAATGCTATGCAAATGGTTGTCATACTCTATATTGTTTAAGAAATAATGACAACAAAAATGTCTGTATATTGTTCAATATAGATGCAGGGTTTTTTAGTTTCTGAATTTTATTATTTATTTATTTATTTATTTACTTATTTATTTTTGATCTACACTTGGTTGATTCTCTGCCACATTGAGACTTTGGCCATTATGGCTGGTGATTCTGTAGAAATCTGTCATTGTTCTAGGAAATACATGCTAAAGTATTCGGAGATAAGGGGCATAATATCTGAAAGTAATTCTCACATGGAGAAGTAAAATGTATTAGAAATAGGAACCAAATGAATCAAGGTGTAAAGTGGATACATGTGAAGGATCTGTGAAGGGATTTTTGGTGCTATTTTTGTAACTGGTTTCTAAGTTTAACAATTAAAAATAGCAATCTGTGCACATTGATATATAGCAGGTATCTGTAAAGAATAGGACAAAGAATGGCCACCCAGCATTGGGCTTTATTTTGTTAGACCAGGAGTATCACTTAGGATGCAGATTGACTCCTTCACCATTTGCCTTAGCAGCTATGGTTTAGAAACATTGTACACATTCACACTCTCATCTCCTTTGGTTTAGAAACATTGTGCACACTCACACCCTCATCTCCTTTGGTCTAGAAACATTGTACACACTCACACCCTCATCTCCTTTGGTCTAGAAACATTGTACACACTCACACCCTCATCTCCTTTGGTCTAGAAACATTGTACACACTCGCACCCTCATCTCCTTTGGTCTAGAAACATTGTACACACTCACACCCTCATCTCCTTTGGTCTAGAAACATTGTACACATTCACACCCTCATCTCCTTTGGTCTAGAAACATTGTACACATTTGCACCCTCATCTCCTTTGGTCTAGAAACATTGTACACATTGACACTCTCACTCTCCTTTGGTCATATCGGCATTCTTGTTAGGTGGTTCTGGCAGGCTGATGAGGTAAGATGAACAGGTTCTGAGAGGTTAGCTGTACTTGCCCATGGGCACACAGCCTGGCAGAGACAGAGAAAGGTTTCTGCCTGGGTGAGTCTTTTCCAGGAGAGGCTTTGTGAACCTGCTCTTCCTTGTGTTTAAAGATTGGACTGTTGAGCTGGGCGGTGGTGGCGCACGCCTTTAATCCCAGCACTCGGGAGGCAGAAGCAGGCGGATCTCTGTGAGTTCGAGGCCAGTCTGGGCTACCAAGTGAGTTCCAGGAAAGGCGCAAAGCTACACAGAGAAACCCTGTCTCGAAAAACCAAAAAAAGATTGAACTGTTGATTCTGCAGGGCACTCCTTAGGTTCCAAAACCCTGGACTAACTGTAGTAGGAAAGAACCAGAGGTGAAGTGTGCAGATTCACCTCATCTAAGTTGTGGGTGCTGTGCACAGTCTTGTTCTCTCTTGCTGTTGTTCACTTTCCTGAGACCAGCTAGGTGTAGAGTGCTGGGCACTGGAAGCAAGGACACCTGGAGGGCTTCCTAGAGGAGGGGGCCTGAGCTGAGCTTTAGAGGCTGGTGCTCAAATATCCAAAGTAAAAAAAAGCCTAAAAGGTTCTGCACCTCTGCAATCAGAGCACCAGGCCTTTGCCTTGAAATTTGTAAGCCAGGCTGGGATCCAAGAACAGCCTTTGCTGCCCTCCCCCCACCTCCCCATCTCTGGCTGGCTGGGAGATAAGGCACAGATGGAGGCTGCCTGGGGATTCTAGCCCCAGGCGCCTTGCCTCTGCTCAGACAGAGGGCCTGCTGCTGTTATTACTGTAAACAGGGCCTTCTGGGCGGCTCCAACCAGGGTCCTGTTGCCCAGATAGTGATCATGATTGGGTCTGCATGGCTCAGTGCTTCCAGGCCTCTGATGCAGGTGGGACAGTGCTCCCCACTCTTTGACCCCTCCCCGGCTGCAGCTGAGGGCCAGTTCCTGCAAAGGATCCGGAAATCAGTTGGAACAATGCATGATTGAAGTTCACTGGCCGCTTTGTATTGATTGGTCATAAAGAAAAAGGAAGAAAAGTGAAGTGGTATCTCTGTGAAGAGCTAGTTAATCAGAATGACTTAAACCTGCCTCTGCCTGCCTAGGACTTCTTCCCTCCTGCAAGCAGCAAGTCTAAGGAACTGTCTTGTCTTTGCAAGTCTTACTGTGTCAGGTCTGCTAGGAATCCACTTCTTAGTTTTTGTTTTATAGTTTAGATTTATTTATCTTTATGTGTGTGATTGTTTTGCCTGTGTACATGTATGTGCACTGTGTGTGCCCAGTGCTCATGGAAGTCAGAAGAGGATGTTGAATTCCCTGAAAATGGGTGGTTTGGAACCACTGCATGGGTTCTGGGAACCAAACGCAGGTCCTCTGCAAGAACAACTTATGCCCTTTAACAGCTGAACCATCTCTCAAGCTCCAGATGCTATCCATATTTAAAATGATAAGATTTTAGCAGTAATTAGAACTTTAGAGATATCATTCAATTCTGTTTTCCTGTAGAGGAAACATAAGGCCTACAGAGGTAGATTTATCCTGAGCAACATATCAAGTACCTGACAGAGCCATGACTAGAACCCATGACCATCAGCTGTCCAGGCCATGTCCCCAAATGTCCCCACCCACTCCTGAGTCTGAGATGCCTCCTACATAGTTATACACAGGAGCCTAAGTACTTTGAAAAAGACTGTTAGGCCACAAATCAGAAGTATTGGTGGCAGATTGGTATTTGTAGGTACTATAGAGAACTCGTGCCAACCGCCAGGGCAGGAACCAGGCACATATGAAGGAAGACAGGTCGTTTCTGGAGGATGCTGGTGACTGAGGAAGTTAGACAAGACAGCCAACTGTGACTGTTTTGATACAGATTAGCACAGGGGACCTGGAGGCAACAGACCATTTTAGGGAAACCTTCAAGGATGAAACCTGATTTGGTTAAGAAGAAAAGTGAGTAATACTGTGATCACTGCTGTGAAAACAACAGCAGAACTGGCAGTTGTCAGGAGTGTTCTGAGCCGAAAGTGAAAGTCAACCTGCCTCCCCTCCCCTCCCTAGCAGAAGTGATAATGCCACCTCTTGGTCATTGGCCTGCTGGCCCCTCCTACATACATCCCTGGTTGCTAGAGGAGACTTCGTTTTTCCTTGGCTCTTAGGCTCTGCTACTGATTGCCTTTACTTGGGAATTTTAGGCAGTTTGTTTGTTTGTTTGTTTTTAGAGATAAGATTTGTGTAGCTTTGGCTGTCCTGGAACTCACTCTGTAGACCAGGCTGGGCTCAAACTTAGAGATCCGCCTTCCTCTGCCTCCCAAGTGTTGTGTTTAAAGGCATGCACCACCACTGCCCCGTGGCAGTTCATTTTCCATCCACAGATACGTTCGAGTACTTGCTGTATTTTCCTATGCCATCCTTATTTACTCAGGACATCAGGTGTGACAGCAGGGACCCTTACCCACTGAGCCATTTCTCTCTGCCCCTCCCCCCATCACTGATGTAAAATGGGCAATGATGCTAATGGCATAGGCACATTGCTTTATTATATGCCAAGTGTTTTAGCCATCATGACTTATCTCTTGATGGCACCCCTATGTGTGACGTGCAGTAAAGCTGGTGGGAGACTTTTTTTTCCCCTTGAGACAAGGTCCTGTTATATAGCCCTGGCTAACCTTGAGTTCATGGCAGTCCTCCTGCCCCAGCCTTCTGATTGTAGGCAGGCACCACAATACCCAGGTTTTGTCCATTCTCCAACAGATACAAAGAGCAGGAGCTGTTTTGGGAAGGAACAGAGAAGCCCAGTCACACATTTATCCATGGTCCCTCTCTCTGTAAGTGGCAATGGCTGTATCTGATCTGAGATCTTTTCTACCTGTATACCCTGGGAGTTGTGCAAGAGCTGGGATTCAACTCCAGATGCCTGCTGTGGTCTCCTGTCTACTACCCTGAGCCATCCCCAGTTAGTATCACCTACCACTGCCCTGCCAAGCAAGAGAGTTAGTTAGTTCATTAGGTAGGGCTGGCCCCAAGTCTAGCGTGAGCCTGCTATGCCCACCCCCTCCCCAGCACGACGCGGGCTGCTCTGCCCTGCCTGGCAGCCTGCATTAAGCATTCTACTCATCATCTCAGGGATGATGGAATCCTAACCTTTACGGAGACACCGTGCTCTGTCACAAGCATTGCTCTTTTTAAAAGAGATTAATTCACTTGCCGCATTTTGTCCATTGGTGAAAATCGCAGGGGAGAGCGAGGGTGGCTTTCTCTGTTCTCAGAGGCCCTCTCAGCCACTCTCAGCAGGCAGTCATCCCCACCCCATCCCCAGCTGCCTCAGGACTTTGAAATGAGTGCCTGCTGGGCATTCACTTGTGAAGCAACAAAATGAAATAGGGAGATCTGGTTTGTGAAGTCCTAATTTGGGGGCTACTCTGTAGTGGGAGAAAGCAGGGGGGACTCAGTGCCCTCCCCACCCCTGACTCAGCACTACAAGAGGAAAAGTTGTCTGTGGTAAGGTTAGCTGTGGCTCTTCCACAGAGACCCACAGTGTGGTATGTCTCTCAATCCTGACAACCACCTTGCATGAGAGGGGTTAGCATTCTGTCCTTCACAGCAGGTGAATGCAGAGCCTGAATCTGGATACCAGGATCCTTGCTCTCTTCCATTACACCCTGGCCCCAAGAGTGCAAAGAATGATGTTCAGTCAGGAGCTGGGCTTGAGAGCTGATCTCACTGAAGAACACCACGGTTCACCTTCTCCTGTGGCTGAGAGGGGTTGCAAAGCCCTTCCCTGCTATACTGTATGTGGAACTGGCAGGAAGTGCAGTCCTCACTGACCTCACTGAAGGTCAATGAGGGGCTATGCCTGCTTAGGATGTTAGGACAGTAGGTAGCAGAACTTAGAACTAGACTAGACAGAGGGCTTCTGACTCTGCACGGTGTTGTTTTGTTATTGTTTGAGACAAGGTTTTACTGTGTATCTCAGGCTGGCTTCGAACTTGAAGCAGTTCTGCTGCCTCAGTCTCCCCATGAGAGGTATGTACTACCATGCTGGACTGGCCTTATATTGTTTTACTAAATGATAGCAAGTCAGAAGGACTCCCCCTCTGCCAGGAGTTTCTTCTCCTAAAAATGAACTAAACACCTTCACAGAATAGACAGCCCCATATTTATAAGTAGATCAAAATTGTTCATGATCACAAGTTAAAAAGAGCAGTATATCCTTTTTTCCCCTTAGACCTATAATCTCAGTATGCAGGAGGTTGAGACAGGAGGTTCATGAGTCAAGGCCTAACTGGGCTGCTTAACAGGTTCAAGGCTGGTGTAGGCAGCATAGTAAACCTTGTTTCAAAAAGAACAAACAAAAACAAAGAAGCCTATTACTGCCAAGTGTTGCAAGAAGAGGCACACACAGAGTGTCCCTGTCCTGCTGGTATAAAGGTCGATAGAGCATCATTCTCCTGGAGGATGCTGGCACTGTTTATTCACATCACATACATGCATGCCCTATGACCTAGAGGTCCCAGGAAACATGGAAGAGGATGTTCTTTGCATATTGGTTTTGGTGGCTACCTGGGTGTGGGTATCCCTGGGAGAGGGTAGAGGAGTTATTCTGGATTATTCTGGTCCCTGTCCCTGTTGTCTCCCTTTCACAGCCATGGATGTTAAAGAAGCTAACCCCAGGTATACATTATTTGTGTGGGGGAAAAGTCTCCTTTTTGCACAAACCATGTGGTGTCATTGAAACATTTGGCTCTGAAGCTTAGAGTGTAGATTAAGTTCTGGTCCTCACTGTGATTCTGAAGGAAGCTTCAGTCCATATAGGATAGAAGATTGGACAGGTTGGAGAATATCCTCTGCCCTTTCCTCATATGGACATCTGCCTAGTGGATGGACCATGTTTGGGTGTGCTTTTAGAGAGGGTCTTGCTACATTCCAGGCTGGCCTGGAACTCATTATGTGGTCCAGCTGGCCTTGAATTCATGGCGAACTTCCTGCCTAGGCCTGAGGATTATAGGCACGAGCCACCATGCCTGGCTGAATTGAATTCTTGATTTTGTCTTCCTTTAGTGGCACCATGGTCTTTGATTTCTTGCCCACATCTAGAGTTGAGCATAGGACCATGCCACTGGTTGGCTGAAATCAGTTTGGTCTTCAGACCTTTTGTTACATGAAGAGGGGTACAGTCTGGAGGTAGGCCGATGAGACGAGATGAGGAGAGTCCATTACCAACCTGCTGTGTGACCTTTCACAAGTCATTTTCCCTCCTGTTTCCTCATCCATTACAAGAGTTTACAGTCTGCGCCTTAAGCTTGTGAAGAGTAAATAAACGCAGGAACAAGAAGTTCCAAGAGGGCAGGCCATGCTCTACCAGGTGCTAAGTAAGACATGGCTTTGTTCACCTGTCTCTGTCTGCCCTCTGTTATAGGGACCAGGACCCAGAATTCAGATTTACAATGATGTGCTTTAGACTTTGGGTTTGTTGGTTTACTTGACAATCAATGGACTCCTATATGCTAGGCACCTGGCATGTAGATCCCAATAGGTCTACATGGACTGTAGTGGGAACCTAACTTAGCATTTCTGAAATTCTTTCTGTCTTTCTTTGGGTTGAAGGATTTGTATTTTACAAACAGCCATGATAAAATAAATACATTTGAGGAATGTGATCCTTTTGTGAACAGGGAACTACCTGGATAAGACTAAGCCTGTTCGGTCTTTTGTGCTAAACATGGAAAGTTAAGGGAGAGGGTGTGGGCACCAGGTTTGTATCGCATGGCCTGGAGGCAGGATTTCGACTCAGCAAAGGGGCTCAGAGGTTCTTGGGCCAGGGAAGTAGAAGTTCATAGCATCACTATTAAGATAGAGAAGGGTCTACGGCCATACCACCCTGAACGCGCCCGATCTCGTCTGATCTCGGAAGCTAAGCAGGGTCGGGCCTGGTTAGTACTTGGATGGGAGACCGCCTGGGAATACCGGGTGCTGTAGGCTTAAAAAAAAAAAAAATAGAGAAGGCTTGGGGGGATGACAGTATGGAGCTGGGTAGAGAGGGACAAGGGGATGTCTCTGGTGAGGGGAGTGATCTGAGGCTGGGATTGGGGATTAGAACTCAAAGGTCTCATCCAGCCTCCATATTTGTGATTCTTTATCTGTTCTCTTGAGATAGTGTTCTATTATGTTGTCCAGGCTGGCTTTGCACTAACTATATGTCCTAGGTATTTTTCTGTGATTATTTCCACTCTTGTCCATGATAAGCCACACACTGAAAATATTCCTCTGTCTTTTGTCAGGCTATTGTCGGAAGGTGCAGATGTCAACGCAAGGCACAAACTTGGCTGGACAGCTCTGATGGTGGCAGCCATCAGCCGAAATGACAGGTAAGAGTCTGCTTCCATCCAGGGCCGCCTGAGCCGGGTGGGTCTCTTCCGACTGTGTCCATGGCTGCTTGCTGCCCACCGTTGCTGCCCCTGCCATCTCCTTCAGAGGCAGGAAAGCTAAGGCAGGAAGTCCAAAATGCTGCATAGTGGATGTGGAGAGCCACATGTGGTTTCAGATTACAGCAGTTACCATTCATTGGCTTGTGACCTTAGGCAAGCCACTGGTGTTATCAGAGCAGCCACGTGTTTAAGAGCAGATTCTAAATGGTTACGTGTGTGAGTTTTGACCCTATCGAGAAGTCTTCAGTTACTGCCCCTACTGAGGGCTCTCCGAGTGGATTTTTCTTTGGAGGGTCTAGAGACTTTCATCCCTTCTTCCTGTTGGTGGCTTTTCCCTTCATTCAAGGTTATAGCTATCATGTAAAGATAAAAAGTAGGGACTGGAGAGAGAGCTCAGTCATTAAAGTGCATGAGGACCTGAGTTTGGATCCCTAGCACCATGTGTAAGCCAAGTGCATCTGTAACCCAGCACTGGGAGGATTGCAGGGACAGAGACAAGTGAACCCCAGGGACTCTTTGGCCAGCCACTCTGAGTCAGTGAGTTCCAAGTTTGATGAGATGAGGACCCTGCCTCAAAAAGTCAGATGGATTAGGCTGGGCATGGTGACACAGGTCTTTACTCCTACCACAGAGAGGCAGAGGCTCGTAGATCTCTGAATTTGAGGCTAGCCTGGTCTACACAGCTAGTTCCAGGCCAGCCAGGGCTACCTAATGAAAGCCTGTCTCAGAACTTTAATAAACAAATAAGTCAATGGACCCAACATTTGCCTTTAGCCTACACACATAGGCAAGTGCACAAGCACGGACATATGTACACACACACTAGACACACCAGAAGGAGTATAGGTAACTATCTATAACTTTGGTTTTGGTTTGGTTTTTCAAGCCAGGGTTTCTTTGTGTAGCCCTGGTTGTTATAGAACTCACTCTATAGACCAGGCTGGCCTCAAACTTGGAGATCTGCCTGCCTCTGCCTCCTGAGTATTAGAATTAAAGGCATGTGCCACCACGTCTGGCCTTATTTGTATTTCATAGCCACTCCACAAAATAGATATTGTTTGCAGTTGAGAAAACTGAAGCTCAGAGAGAAAAGGTGTTTTACCTAAAGTCATGTGTGCAGGCTGATCCAGCATGCACAGAGTGCATTCTATTCTGGGTATCAGTACTCCATCCAGCCCAGGCTGTTCTGGTTTCTGCCTCAGGGTCTCTAGAAGTCTGGTGGTATGAAGTGTACAGTCATTCTAGCAGTAACTGTATGAAAGAAATTGTGCAACAAAAACACCAAAATGTTTTTAGACTTTTTATCCAGTGCTGGAGATTGAACCTAGGGCTTCTGGCATGTGTGGCCAGCACTTTACCATTGAGACATGCCAGCTCTTAAAGGGATGCTTTCAGAGAAGTACTAGACCCTGTAGCAGAAGCTACTCAGATTGATAGTTAGAGGCACCCATTTTAATTCTCCCATCATGCACGTCTTTAAGGCTCTTATTGCCAGTTCTGGCCACTTTGGAAAAATCTGGAATGTGGAGAAAAGCCACAAAACTGGGAGTTTGAATTTTAGGACTTGGTCCACTTCAGCTCATCTGGAGATGCAGCTCTCCTTGAAATAGGCCTCTTTCTGCTCTTATCATGAACTTGGTCTCTATCACTCACTTGCCTTATTTCCATCTTCAGCTCCAAGCATTTATTCTTTAAAGATAGTAATAAGTGCTGGCGATGTAGCTCAATGGTAGAGTGCTTGCCTGGCATTCGATCTCCAGCACCACAAAACAAAAGCAAAAGGAAGAAACTATGTATATTTTGCTTTTGAGAGAATCCTGTTGTGATTCTGTGTTTCTCATGTGTTTCTCTCCATGAGAAATTATTTTTACAAACTTTCAGTAAATATGTGTTCTTGGGCTTCACTAGTCTTTGAAGAATCAAGCCTTGGGGAGTGGAACTGGAGAGATGGTTGAGTGGTTAAGAGCACTGGCTGCTCTTCCAGAGGACCCAGGTTCAATTCCCAGCACCCACATGGCAGCTCACAACTGTCTGTAACTCCAGTTCCAAGGTATGTGGCACCCTCATAGAAATAGATACAGGCAAAACACCAATGTTCATAAAATAAAAATAAATACAATCTTTTAAAAAAACCTTGGGGAGTTCATAATTTAATATGGAAAAGAAGTGCCAGTAAAGGGAAGAGAAAGACAGTCGATGATTTGGGTGCAGGATCTGCAGGGTTTGGGGTGGTTGGGTTGAAGGGATCTGTCTGGAAGCAGAATAGGTGGCTCACTGTTTCTTATAAGTCAGATAAAAAATGTCCGCTACAGGTTACAAATGGGGAGTTGTTACTCTCTGGTGACCAAGTACACGTGTTACCTCTTTATACCCGAGCACATGTTACCACACACGTTATTTCCCACCACTGATTCTACACCACCTACCCATCGTCTTGCCTAGTTTGCAAGTTTTTCCATAGGTGGGAAGAGTCAGTGGTGGTGAAGCCGGCAGTGTTTCTTCTGTGTGGCCTTTTCTGAGTTGAGACTAAATAGGAAATCGCACCCTTCTTAAGAACACTCTCAATTAGTGACCAGATAGCTAGAGGATGTGCTTTTGGGGACACTGCTCTCTGAGTTTAATGAGGTGTTGGTTTAACTGATTGCTCTGTCCTTCTCCAGGGACATTAGCAAATCAGTGACACCTGTTGAGCAAAATGAGCGTTGGCTTTTACCTATTTGGCTTCTAAGACTATTACTAGTTGGTTTTGTTTTTTGTTTGTTCGTTTTATCTTTGTAAACATTTTCTCGTACATAAATGTTTGTTATACATTGGGCATAGCCCTGAGCTCTCCCTTTGTGTTGTTTTGTTTTTTAACCAGTGCTGGAAATTGAGCCTAGGGTCTTTTGAGATGGAGGTACTGGTTGAGTTAGGGTCTCATGTAGCCCAGGCTGACTTTGAACTCCTGATCCTCCTACCTTAGCTTCCTGAGTGTTGGGATTTAGGCATGTGCCACCATGCCCAGTGTAATTACTAGCATTTTGTTTTTTTAAATATTGGTGGGTGAGAATGTTATATACAAGTATGTGCATATGTGTGCACTCACTAATGTATGTACTTAATGGAGACTAGAAGTCAGTGCTGAGCCAGGTGGTGATGGCGAATATCAGTGATGGCACTTTCAAGGCAGAAGACAGGTGGATCTCTGAGTTCGAGGTCAGCCTGGTCTACATAGTGAGTTCCAGGACAGCCAGGACAACACAGAGAAATCTTGTCTCGAAAAATGAAAAAGTCAGCATTGGGTATCTTTCTCTATCACTCCCCATTGTATTTTTTGAGATGTAGTCTCTCACTGAACTTGGTGATTTGACTGACTGGCTAACAAGCTCCTGAACCCACCTGCCTCTACTTACCTCTGCACTGGAGTTATAGACATGGTGCCATACCCAGCTTTTACTCGGATACCCAGACCCACACTCAGGCCTCATGCTTGCCCCCTGAGCCATCCAGCCACAACTGCTGGGTTTTTAAGCATCCATTCCATGCCCTCATCTTTCTTCTGTTATCCAAGTGGAACAACTTTCTATTGAAAATAGCCCTTGTCTGGTTAGGTTTATTTATTAATATCACATATAAGTTTGGGGGTCCCTACTGGTGCTAGGTACTTGAAATAACATCAGTGATAAACAGATCTCTGTCATGTAGAATTCTTTGGATGAAAGTAGGGAAAGCAGAGAGGCACTTCCCCTTCATTCAAGGCTGACAGCAGAGGACTTCTGCTTCCTTTAGATGTTTGCAGCCTGTGGACCCAAAGAGAGCCCAGTTCACCCTCAGGCATCAGCTTAACGTGTTAAGTCCATGGGGCTCTAGAACATAATCGCCTCAAATCTTTAAGGAGCTTAGCTGCTCACCAGTTGGGATTTCTGAATGCATTTATTTTATTTAGTTTTGAATAGGAAATGCAATGTCATCACTGTAAACTTTGTAAGTATACACAGAAGCTTAATTTAAGATTTACTCCTTTATTTTATTTATAAAAAGATTTTGAAGTGACTTAATTAAATACAAATATATATCAAAGATTTAAAACTGGATCAAGATCAAAATAATATTTTTAAAAGGAAAGATAATTGTATCAGGATATTGAGCCAGAGGTTTTCTTTTCTAAAAATAGGTTGTTTGTGTAAAAATAATATTGAGAAGAACGTGGCAGTCTCCCGAATTCCTTCTATCTAAAGATTAGTTCTTGAGTCATACTTAACGTAAGTGGAAGTTTGCTGTATTGACTGTAAATTAGGTAACTAATGAAGCCAAATATCAATTCAGAGTTTTGGTTCTGGAGAGAGACACTTTGTTCTGAAGTTCTTTTAATATTATTTCATACATCCAGCAAACTTTAAACCATCGTGTGTCAGATGCTGATGTGCTGAGCCACCTGAAGATTCAGAGTGTAAGCAATCACAAACTTTGTCCTAAAAACATTACTTGAGGGAGCAGGAAAGTGGTTTGGCCAGTAAAGTCTACTGCATAAGTAAGGAGACCCACATTAAAAGCTGGTCAGGACAGTGTACCCACCTGCCTGTAATCTCAGGCCTGGTAAGGTAAAAATGGGCAGGTCCCTGGGGCTTGCTGGGCTGCCCTAGTGAGCTCCAAGGCCAATGAATAATCTTGTTTCAAAAATAAGGTAGAGAGAATTGAAGACATTCAACATCAGCCCCTAGCTTCCACACATATGTGCCCATGTATACGTAGCACATCACACACAAGTACACACACACACAAGTTTGACTTCTGAAAAGGACTTGAGTAATATAATGGCCATTGTCCTAAATAGCCAAAGACTTACTGACACTCTACCAGGACCATCACTTAGTCAGCCCTAGGAACAGCTTGGGTAGAATATTAACAGTAACAGTCACTGGTTTCCAAGCCCTTGATGAGCCTCCTGCCACAAGGCACTTGTTTAGCCTGAGTCCGGATGCCCCATTCTGTGTTGCACTCTGACCCAGCCAAACTAAAGGCCAAGCCACACGGTCCTGGGATGATCACTTCCACTTAGAATAGCCTTCACCAGCTAGTGCAAATATATGGAACTTTCAGTGAAATTCAATTAGTCTTCCTTTAAGAAGGAAAAGAAATCCAATTTTACCAAACATGGACAGACGGTGGACAGCACTTTGATGTTACAACCTCTCAGTGGTGCTTTACTTAGTCACAAGTTCATAAGCAAGAAGGCTTAATTACTTGGGAAAACACAGAATTAAAGCGAGACACAATGTCTGAGTATCTGCTGTCGAGCGACTTGATTCGAACCTGTGCACCCAGTTCGTGTGTGGTGGAAACTTTGATGTGTGGGATGACAAGCTGAAAGTCATGACCTGCTTGGAGAAGCTCCTTCAGATGGCAGTTGCAGGATATGTAGGCGGAGAGGCAGGGTCTGCCAGGCCTGTTTGCTCAACTTTGATGTCCAAGCAGCCACAGGCTCCACTGTTTGCTCTTTCACTGGAGGATGGATTGGGAGCCTCCCACCTTTCCCAGTGGACAATTGCCACCAATGAAGTGTGACGACTGTTGACCATTCCAGAAGCCTGGCGAACCAGAACAGGGCTTTGGGAAGTACAGAGCTGGGGGTGGAGGTGGGGGTGGGAGGCTGTTTGTAAGACAGTCATTTCTCCAGATGTAGCTTTCCTTAAAGTCCTGGGGTGGTTGGAGCATGCAGTGGAGATAAAAATAGTCTTCTATTAGCAGACACCAAGTACAGCTTGAGCTAAGGTCCAATACGCCAAGAATATTTGCCAATTGAAAGTTTAAGTCTTTCTTGTTCCCTTCATCAGAGTATATATGCAGAGAGAAATGGTATGGTAAAAAAAAATGGCATGGTTTAGATCATTTTAGTTTCTAATTCCTCAAAAAACAAGCTGTGAAAACATATGTCTGATTAAGGAATAGTAGTAGACTATATAAAGAACTTTTACAAATCAATTAAAAGACAAGCAACTATTTTTTTTTAAGTGAGCAAAGGACTTGAGATATATCACTTAAATAAGGGACAGATGGAAAATGTGCATATGAAAAGACATAATGTTAGTCATTAGGGAAATAGAAATTAAAATTATAATACTATGCTAACAGTACTAAATCCTGGCAAAGTTGCAGAAAGAATTGCCATGCATTGCTTATAGGGCATATAATGATACAGCCACATCGGAAAATACTTGCACAGTTCCTTACAGAAGGAAAGCAAACATGTGCCACATAGCACAGAAATATCAGCTCCTAGAGAAATAAGGTATTTGTCCTAGAGATAAATGACTTGTATGCAGATATCTGTAGCTATGTATGTAGACTTGTATGCAGATATCGTAGAACAACCAAAGCCTGGAAGTCACTCAAGTGTCCATCAAGTAGCAAACGGACAAATTGTGGTCATCCATGCAATTGAACAACCCTCCATAGTTTAGGGGTCGGGGGCAAGGGAAGCTGGAGAGATAGGTTAGTGTTTAAGAGCACATACTGCTCTTACAGAGGACCTGAGTTCATTCAGTTACCAGCATCCACATCAGGCAGCTCACAAACACCTATAACACCAGCTCCAGCTCGAATACCCTCTTATGGACTCCACATGCATCTACACATACCCACCCTACCCCACCCCCACCACATTACATAACCCAAAATAAGTCTTTTTTGGTTTAGGGTCTCATTATGTAGCCTCAGCTGGCTTCAAACAAGATGATTTCTTTGCTTCCTTTTAGGATGTGTACCACCACGCCCCTGGCAATAAATCTATTTTTTTTTTTTTTTTTAAGAGAACAAGGGGGTTAGGGAGATGGTTCTGTCAGTAGGAGCATTAGCTTGTGCAAGTAATGAGGACCCAAATTCTAATCCCAAATACCCACATTAAAAAAAAAAAAAGCTGGGCATGCATGCACATCCATATAACCTCAGTATTGAAGGGTTGGAGACAGGCAGATTCCTGGAGCTCACTAGCCAACCAGCCTAACTGGGATGCCACCTTCAGGTACCATGAGAGACGCTGTCACAAGGACAAGTCCTCTGGTTTCTGCATGCACAGCCACAAGTTTGTCCACCTGCACACAGAAGGAGAGAACAGGAACTACTCAAGATACAGAACCAAAAAAGGTTTCCTCAAAAGCCTTATGCTACAGTAAAGTCAACTAAAATCCACCTGTTGTAAAATTTCATTTATACCATATTCTGGAAAAGGTAGGTAGTGTTCTAGGGACAGAAATCAGATGAATAATTGGGTTTGGAAGTACAAAGGGTATAGAGGACCTTTTAGGATGGTAGAAATATTCAATATTCTATATCTTTTGGTTGGTTGGTTGGTTTTTCGAGATGGTTTTTCTGTGTAGCCTTGGCTATCCTGGAACTCACTATGTAGACCAGGCTGGCTTCGAACTCAGAGATTCACCTGCCTCTGCCTCCCAAGTGCTAGGATTAAAGGTATGGGCCACTGCCGCCGCCGCCGCCGCCACCAACACTACCACCACCACTGGCTAATATTCTGTATCTTAATGATTGTGGTGATTACATGTGGTTACCTACAAAATTATTAAAATGCATTAAGTCAAACATCTTGAAAAGTTATTCTTGGCTACAAAATGATAAGACCAATCTGGTTACATCTACATTGACCCTGTCTCAAAAAATTTATGTATATACACACACACATGCACATATATATATAATCTTTTAAAAGGTGTATTTTAGAATGGTATTTCAAAAGCATAAATGATACTTCAGTAAACATGACTTAGAAAAGCAATTTTAAAAGCTGTCATCCCAGAGCTGGATGTGGTAGTTCATGTCTGCAATCCCAACATTTCAAAGGCTGAGACAGGAGGATTCCCACAAGTTGGAATCCATTCTGGGCTGTATAATGAAGGAGTTTCAGACCAGCCTGGGCTAAAGTGAAACCCAACCTTTAAAAAGCAAAATAGATAGCATAGGCACCCCTGTAATCCTACCTCTCAGGAAGCAGAGGCAGGAGCATGCAGTAAACTCAAGGCCAACTGGAGCTATATATTGAGGTCCTGTCTCAAAAAAACAAAACAACTAGTTAAATAGCTAGCTAGATAAATAAATAAATAAAAAACTGTCACCTCTCTTGAATATTCATTATTAGCTGTGACTGATGGTATACTGAGAATTCGTGTTTGTGGTATTACAGTTAGTTACCAGGAGTGTTTTGATTCTTTCTATTGGTGGTATCCAGCAACAGAACACTACATGCTCATGGTTAGTAGAGAATGGAGATCAGTGATTTCATGAAGTATTGCTACTGAGGAATAGTGAGAGTTACCTTTGTCACAGCTTGCGTTGGCTTTGCATATGCTCACAAGGTATATGACTGTTCATTCCAGTGAGGAGAAAGTCAGAGCTATTAGGTGTCTCCTTACCCCTAGGCTGCAGGTCAGTGAGACTCCTGATCAGTGAGGCTGTTACTAGGATCCTGAAAGAGATCCATGGTGTAGACATTTAGATTTGAGGCTTCTGGAGCCTGCCTGTTTCTGCAAGCTCTGCCTCAGAGAAGGTGCAAATCCAAGGGAGAGTGAGGACCCCAGCAGAACTGTTTGAAATTCCCCATGAGAGCCTCCCTCCTCCTCCTCCTGCCTTTGCCCGCCCCACCCCCCAGTGCACTTCATCAGCATAGGAAGGACTGGTTCCCGGCACTGCCTGCCCTGCTTGGCTGGCGTCCCTGAGGAACTGAGCTAATGAGTGGATAACACGCATTTGCCAAGGCCTTCCTGGATGTGGTACCTGGGCTTTGTTAATTTTCAGATGCTGCCATCCTTGGCTGACGACCATTTAATTCTCTTTCAGAGCAGTCATTTATTTTTAGCATTTGCTTATTTTCCCTCCACCTCACCCAGGGAAGGGGGACCATTAAGTCCTGTCTGTAAGAAACCAGCGGTCCCTGACAGGGTGTTGTCCCACAGGGGAGGCTCTACAGGCCTCTCTCTTATGTACCCAGAGGCTCCACAGGTGGTCTTGGTGCCAGCAAGCCAGTGCTGCCCTTGCTGGACTCTGGCAGCCTTCTTTGCTGCTCCCTGGATCAGAGGTAGAGCAGGCAAGGCATCCCTGTCTGTATACTTTGGCCCGAAGAGGAGCTGGCAGGATCTAGGACCAGAGAATGCTAAGGGAAGATTCTCAGGGTTTCTGTTGCTGAGATGGAGCACCATGACCAAAGCAACTTAGGGAGGAAAGGGCTTATTTGGCTCACACTTCCACATCCCCGTTCATCATTGAAGGAGATGAGGACAGGAACTCAAACAGGGCAGGAACCTGGAGGCAGAAGCTGTTACTGAGGCCATGGGGGGTGCTGCTTACCCGTCTGATTCCTCTGGCTTGCTCAGCCTGCTTTCTCTCAGAACCTAGGTCCACCAGCCCAGGTTGATGACCCTCCCCCATCAATCACTAGTTAAGAAAATGCCCTACAGCCATATCTTATGGAGGCATTTTCTTAATTGAGGGTCCCTTCTCTCAGATGAAATTAGTCAAGTTCGCTAAAAAACTATTTGTGTCAAGTTGACATAAAACTCTCCAGCACAAAGACCTTAGTTATAAGCATTGGCAACCTTCCTCTCTGGCTGTGACTGCCTATCTAGCATAAGTATATCCAGTCTTCCTCTCAGGATATCTATGAATGCAGCCCAAGACATTCGAAGATGACAACATCATATCTCCATGTCATAAGGTTGGACATCTCTAGATAGTATGTAAACAGTCGTGGGCTCTAGGGTCAGATACCTGGGTTTAAATTTAAACTCTGCTCTTACTCACTAGGTGCTTGTCAAGTTATTTGACTTCTTTTGTGATTGTTTCCCCAGCTGTAAAATAGGATAAGTGTGTCTACCTCAAAGCTACGAGGTTTAAATGTAGGAACATACAGAAAGTGTTCAGAACAGTGTCTGCCATATAGTAATCTGTGGTGAAGTTAAGTGCCTTCATTATGATTACTGGCTTCCCCAGAAAGGCCTTCAGGTAAGGGTAAGTCTACCTTAGATGTGGTGGCAATAGTACCTGCCTCATCTGTAACTTAGCTGACCAAGAGTCAGCAGGGTTCTGGAATTCTCTTTCCACCACTTTTCCCTCTAAGAAGCTATAACAAGGGACCCCTGAGTAAGATTCTCTGATATGTAGTTGGCTTTTGTCCCAGGTGGCCCTCTGCCCAATGCAGGACAGTGCCTAGTATTTCCCAGCAAGGAAGGGTGGGCAAGGGTGCTGGCCAAGTGCCTGGAATGCCAGTGCCATGCCCCCAGAAAAGTACCCAGGGCTTGATGGTTCTCCACTGCTGCTGTGGCCGATTATCTCTGAGTAACAAAGAATCATTTCTAATCCCATTTGGAATCGTTGCTCATGATAATCCTGTTTCGTAGTAATGATATTCCAATTGCAGCATGCTCCTGTTTCTAGTTTGGCAGATGCATGCCTCGACCTCAGGCAACCCAAGACACTGCTCGATGGAAAGCTGTGCCAGCTCATTTGCCTAACGTGACAGTGTCAGTCCTCCCCACCCCATTCAATTCTATATCCTATCCTGGAGTTGTGCGTTCAGTGCTCTTTCTTCTGGAGAGTGTCAGTTGGGGCAGGGAGGCAGCCAGTACCATCTGGTTCAGCTGCTGAGGAAAGGCTGTTCATTTTGGGGACTGTGATATGGTCCAGACCCATACCTCTTCTTTAAGAGGCATCTTCCAGTGCGTCTGTGCCATAAGCTACTTATCTGAATAGGGTTCTCAGGCTGGAGGGACCAGGGTCTGAGTTAGATAAGGCCAGAGTGTCCAGGTTTCAGCAGTGTGACCTCTACATGAGTAAAATACAATGTGGGAAATAATGTATTTACACTAATAAATGGTGAGTGACCTGGTTAGTTGTTTATATATGAATGGACATAAGACTCCAGAGCCAGAGTCAAGTGATGAGCCATGGGACTGTATTCTGTTCAGTAGCTACATCACTGATTTCATTGAGGCCAATCAAACTGGCAGATTAAATGATGTGCAAAGACATACTGATAGGCTAGGTGAAAGTATATTATCTCAACGGTTTATAACAATGGTTAAATTGGTGCTGGTAAAAATTAATAGGGCCAAGGGTATAGCTCAGGATTATAGTGTTTATATATCATGTATAAAGCCTTGGATTCAATCCTCAGCGCTGCAGAAAGAATTCGTGTGTGTGTGTGTGTGTGTGTGTGTGTGTGTGTGTGTGTGTGTAGACTAAAGGTCAACATTGAGTGTCTTCCTCTGTGGCTATAAACCTTGTTTTTTGAGACACAGTCTCTCACTGAACCTGAAGTTCACCATTTGGCTCTACTGGCTGGCCAGTGAGCACTGGGGATCTGCCTTTCTCTGCCTCCCCTCCAGTGTTAGTAGTACAGGCACATGCTACCACACTGGACTGTTTTCTGTATGAGTGCTAAGGATGGAACTTAAGTCCTTAGGCTTGCACAGTAGGCACTTTGCTGACTGACTGGGCCATCTCCCCAGCCCAAGAATTCTTTTTTTTTTTTTTTAAGATTTATTTTTATGTGTGGTACTTTGTCTGCATATATACCTAGTGCCCACAGAGGCAAGAGGGTTTCAGATCCCCTGGAAATAGAGTTACAGGCTATGATTGTTTGAATGAGAATGGCCCCCATAAGCTCATATGTTTGAATAGTTGGTTCCCCATTGGTGGAACTATTTGAGAAGAATTAGGAGGTGTGGCCTTGCTGGAGGAGGTGTGTCACTGGGGGCAGGCTTTGAGGTTTTAAAAAACTCAAGCTGGTCCCATTGCATCTCTGCCTTCTGCTTTTGGTTTTGAGATGTGAGCTCTCAGCTGTTCCTGCTGCCATGCTTTCACTCAGCTATCATGAACTCTAGCCCTCTGAAACCATACGCCCAATTAAACACTTCCTTTGATAATTTCCCTTGGTCATGGTGTTTTATCACAGCAGTAGAAAAATAACTAATACACAGCTGGTTGTGGGCTACCATGTGGGTACTGGGAACTGAACCCGGATCCTCTGGAAGAAGAGCCAATACTCTTAACCACTGAGTTATCCCTCCAGCCCCCTAAGAATTCTTTTTAATTAAAAAATTAATAGAGGAACTGGAGAAATGACTTAGGAGTTAAGATTGCCTGCAGTGTTACACAGGACCTAAGTTCAGCTTCCAGCATCCATGCCTGACAGTTCACAGCCACCTATAACTCCCGCTTGAGTAGCTGATGCCCTCTTCTGTACTCCATACAAATACACACACGCAGATAGATACTGATACATATACATATAAATAAAATGAATCTTTAAAAAAGGAGGGCATCTTCAAGAGGACCCAGATTCGATTCCCAGCACACACATGGCAGCTCACAACTGTCTGTAACTCCAGTTCCAGGGGATCTGACACCTTCACGCCAATGCACATAAAAAAGTTAAATAAATTTTAAAAAAAGAAAGAAGGAAAAATAAGAGGGGCGAATGTATAGGTCAGTAGTTAAAACCAAAACTCCTGTGAAATCCAAGGTAATACTTAGGTAAGTACTAACTAAAAGCTCCATGTCCCAAGTGGCCATGTGCAGGACAGTGTCCAGTGTGCGTAGTGTAGCATTTCCCATTTAGTCTTTTTTTTTTTTTTTTTAACCCAGCCTTGTCATACTCTGATGGGTCATTTGCCAGAGAGTCTAGTTTAGACCTATACTGCAGGCAGAAGCCCTGACAACAAGGTTTGGTGACCATATGTTATGAGCCATAGCCTAGAGGTCATGGAGTCATCTTAGAACTAGTCAAGGATTGTCCTAGGAAGGCTGCACTTGTGATCTTCATTCCTTGGCTCTCACCTTACTATGCCATGCTTTTTTTGAGCCTTACACCTATATGTGTCACCCATCTTGGACCACCACTGATTTTGACCCTTGTCCATCTTGGACACATTCTCTTTGTCCCAGCTAGCTGCTGTGACTTGCTTTGCTTTAACTGCCTAGCGGATCAGTGGCTGAGATAGTACAACACTAGGTGGGGGTGGGATGGTGGTGGAGCATGCCTTTAATCCCAGCACTTGAAAGGCCGAGGTAGATTTCTGAATCAAAGCCAGCCTGGTCTACAGAGATTGTACAACAACTTGACAGAGCCACTGAGGCTTAAGGAATATGCCTGGGTTTAGACCCAGTCTGAACTGTATTTTTGCATCTTGGCCAAGGAGTAAGGATCACCAGCACAGCCTAGGAATCCTTGACAAGTTCTAAGAGGACTCCATGACCTTGTATACATTTGGCTCTTGCTGAGCCTCTGTCTACTCCTTTACAAAACAGTATGTCTTTCTTTGCAAGTCGCATAAAGATCTGAACTAGTGATTATGTGAGGTGCCTAGTACACGGGTGCTTATGATGGATGGTTTCTGGTTTTGTACTAACTCTACAGAAGCTTATTACTGTCCTATGAGAAACTGGAACACATTTTCCACAGGTACCTTACTTGCTACCTTTCTTCAATTCATTTGTAAAGAAGCTAGCTTTACAAAGAAAACTCTCTGTCTCCTGTCCTTCGCCTTCCCAGTTCATGCACAGTGCCAGAGGGCCTCTAGAGTTAACACACATCAGTGCCTGTGGTCAGGTTGCCCAGCCTGGTGAAGTCAGATAGTAGACCAGGCTACTGAACACCCCCCCACACACACACAAACACACACCTCTTGACTTTCCAGCCCAGCTCCCAAATTGACTTCTTGACTTCCTCATTGAGATGTGGGCTGGGTTTGGAAGAGTTACTCTGTTGTCTCCTGCCTGTGACACTTACCACAGTGGCCCTGTATGTGCTTTAGATGTGGGATGGGGAAGAGGAGGAGGATGTAAAGTGTCTCCTCTCTCCTCTCTCCTCTCTCCTCCTCTCTCATTGTGCGGGGATAACCTGGGTCTGGAATCACTGTCCCTTGCTCCATCAACTCCAGCTGCTCAGCAGCCTTCTTGACCACACCTGGCCCAGCCCCACCTCCCACCTCCCACCATAGGCTTCTCTTCTCTCCCCTAAACAATGTGAGGACCCCAAGCCACTGCAGCCACTGAAACCAGAAAGCAAGTCTTAACACTGATGACTGTAAGTCCCCCCACTCCCTGACTGGGGCTTGAAAGCAACAGCTCACTGAGGTCAGAATGAGCCAACTTCCGACAAGCACTCCCACCTCTAATCTAATTACTGCCAGATCAACAAATTAATTAGCTGTGGCTCCAAAGGGAATTCCCTGAGTCCCAGGAACTACCTCTTGGGAACCACTCTCCCAAGCAAGTCCTCATTTTTGTCTAGGAATTGTCTGCAATCTGGGAAGGGCCTGGTGCGTAGAAAGAAAGATGCAGATTTTCACAGCTAACCACCTGCAGCCTACTTCAGACCTTCAGAAGGTTAGGTAGAAGAGTCACTTTTCTTCCAGATTTCTTTTCCATTCCCCATCAAATAAAATGATTGTATTCCTTTCTCATTCATGTATTCATGTACTCATTCAGAAAACAGAATCTGTGAATTGCCCAGTACACTGGTTAGTGTGATACAATGGTTACAGATTTCAAAGTAAATATACAGAAGATCTAAGTGCCTGCATTGAGTACAGGGCTGAGAAATAAGTTTGGAGACATGGCTCTTGTTTTTGTACTCTGATGGGAAGGCAAATGAAAGTCAGTAGGCAGCTGTCAACCATGAAGGCCACCTGGGTACTGTGCAAAGAGGAAGGATGAAACCCCAAGTTGGGGGCCAGAGGGCATCACCGAGTTCATGATGTGCCAGTTGCTACCTCAAAGGTGAAAGAACACTAGCCATTTGAAACAGGGAACAGTAATGTGATACCTTTGGCCTTTGATATACTTCAGGGAGTCTACTGTTTATATTGGGTCCCTAATTCTTCAGTCCAAAGGTCACTGATTTTTTTAGGACTTAGAAATTCTATAATTGAGGAAACTTCCTAGAAGGAATAACCTTTGTAAGAAAGGACCAAGCTCAATGTAAAAATAGAAGTGGATACTCATCCCCCTTAAAAAGTCATATATCCATGTTGCTGTGTGTACATCAGCTTGACTACATCTTATCCTAGCATGTGGCTTCCAGAACAGAATGGCTGCACTGGTCTATCTACCCTGACAATGCATGAAGAATCTCAGACTCCCGTGTTCTCACTGACACTTGGTATTTCTCAGCTTTCTAACTTTTGTCAGTATATCGAGTTTCAAGAAGGAGCTCGTTGTTGTTTTAGTTTGCGTTTCTCTAATAGCAGATGAACTATTATATGCTTCCTCATCTGTTCTCTGGTGTCCTCTTCTGGAAAGTGACTTCATATCCTTGCCCTGGTTTCCGTCTCTTCCCCAATCATAACTTGTCTGTTGAGATTTACTACAGACTGATAGCTGAGAGTCAGTCTGAGGAAGTGAGAGCTCTGTAGCACACCTCTCATGCTGTAGACACTCTCTGCTTCTTCATTAGTAAGGATGATCTCTAGCTGTGAGATAGGCAGATCTTTCTGTAGACCACCAGAGGCCAGATCCTGAGCTGCCAGAGAGAATTGCTGTTAACTCAAGGCCGGTAAGAACCAGTTGAGTAGTTCCTCTGAATAGAGATGAAAGATTAGAGAAAACTCAGTTGAACTGAATGGTGTCCTCTGCCTCCTTTAGTCAAGTAATTAAGACCCCGTGTAGGTCATATCCTGTTTGATAGTAGCTACTTAAATTTAAGGCCATGGAGGCTCAGCCTAGGCCTGCAACCTGGCAGTCAGCATGCCAGTACCAGAACAGAGGAGAAATAGATCCTACCTGCCACTGGGCTGTCATCTTTTGTCCTTACTGTTCTACTAGCTGACCCACCATCTCCCTGTGCTCACCTCTCCTCCCACTCACGCTTTGGACCAGGGAGTTTCTTTCCCCTGTAGCAGGAAAGAAGCAGAAATCACTTCCTTCCCAGCATCCCTTCATTTCTGTGAACTTCTTGGCAATCCCTGTGTCTGGCTTATAGCTAAGCTTGTCCTCAGCAGCCTTGCGGTTGCTTTCTCTAGCCAGGCTCACCCCCTAGCCTGTGTTGCTGGACCCACAGTGCAGTGGGGATCTTTGGTCATCCGAGCTAGAGGTGAACGGTTTTCTAACCTAGGTTGGGCTGGCTTCCACACAAATGTGCTAATCAGAGATCAGTGCTCCGTGCTGGTGCTCTGAAGATGTGACCATTGCTGGAGAGAAAACTCATAGCCATCTGACAAGGTGTTTGGAGCCATGGTTGGTAGGAGGAGCAGTCGATTCCTTAAGGCCTGTCTTCCCTCAGTGGAGCTGCTGCCTTTTGAGTTTTATCTGACAGGAAGGGAATCTTCTCGAGGTTGCAGATGAGTCACTATCTTGGATTGCTTATCCTCTTCAGTCTCCAAGTTTTCAAAGTAAATTGCCCATTTCTTTGATTGAGTTAGCAGCCCCAGGGCTGATTCCCAGCCACTTTCCTCTCCCCATCCTGCCAGACCACTGTCTGCCCTTCAGGGCCAAGGGCAGCATACACGGTTGCTTGGACACGTCCTGCAGCCTGCAAATTGGACAGATGAAATCAATACTCATGAACCTGGAGAAGCCCAGGTAGCACAGTTAGTGACACTAGCTGCCTGAAGGGACAGCCTGCCACAAGAGGGGGTGTGATTGAATAGTGATTGGACACAGCAGCTGAGGATTAACCAAATTATGTCCCTTTGAATTTAGATTGACAAACCCTTCTCATTTGGACTTGAAAACATGTCAACTTGTGCAGACTGTAGAAGAACTGCCTACTTAGTGTAGGGCTATGCCGGCATACATCCTGGGAGGGGTCAGTTCAGGCCCAGATTCAACTTATTCTTTGATTGTGTCAACCATGAGAATAAGCTCCTGTCTGTGCAGCTTTTTCCATATACCTGTAGGTACTATAGAGTTTACTTCCCTCATAGTCTGCTAGGAAGCATTGCTGTCTCTGTTATTCTGCTAAGGAGGAGGAGGCTCTAGGTTGAATGCCTTGTCCAAGACACCATCTGTAAATGACAGAACTGTGTTTGAACTCCAGGTCTCCATGCATGTTAGAAAGCACCATACTGTCTACTCAGTTTAAGTGTTTTAACTCATACTTCCCTGAACTTCATTGGTTTTCTCTGGGGCCAACAAGTTAGCTCAGAAGCCCAATGACTTGTGTTCCATCCTTAGGTCAATGAGAACAATGTAGCTAGTCAAAGGCTAGCCTGGGCTTCAAAAGACCTTGGCTCAGCCCTGTTAGTTGAGGTATGTATGGGTGAGCCAGCCCCAAAGTTGTGAGCATGGGAGAGATGAGAGAGATGTTCCCATTCCTCATCTGTCTTGTCTGAGACAGGTAGGAGAGCTGGTCCTGTGGTCATAAGAGTGGGATAGCCATCCCTGACCTCCACCAGCTGCAACACTCGGGAGAGCAGGCCCTGCACCTTGCCAGGGCAGCACAATTGAGTGCAAGTGTGGGTGAGCCAGGCCTGAAATTGTGACCATAGGAGAGCTGTTACCCATTACCCATCTGTCTTGTGGCAGCATAGGGGGTGCCCCCCCATCAACATCTGGGGCAGGTGGGAGAGCTGACCCTGTGGTCATAAGAGCCGGAGAGCCAAGCCTATTAGCACAGGTGTGAGTGAGCCAGCCCTGAAGTTATAAACACGGGAGAGCTGTCCTCAGGCCCAGACCCAGGGTTATAACTTGACCCACCCCATCTGTATCCTGCTGGAGCATGTGAAGGAACCTGACCTGAAGACCCAAAGCTGCAGAATCTCCACACCATAGGGCAACAACAGGATGGATACCCAGGAAGAGTCCTAATGAGGACCCAGCATTGATAGTGTAGTAGAAACCAGAGGCCTCGAACCAGACCAATGACTCTGCAATGAACACTTGCAAATAAAGATATATAGACAAAGGGTTTATGGCATGACTCACTGTGTCACACTGCAGCTTCCATGATGAGATTTTTTAAGTTTTTCCCTTTTTTTAATTTTTTTTTCCTTTTTTCTCTTAAATTTTGCTTTATTAGGGGGCAGAGGACGGGTATGAAGGGATGGGGAAATGAATGGGCCTCGAGATACATGAAGACCTTGGTTCAAAGATAAAAATTACCCTTTTTTTTTTTGAAACAGTATCTCACACTTACAGGCTAGCCTCAATTTTCTTGAAATCCTCCTGCCTCAGCCTCCCTGATGTTGAGTTTACTAGCACGAACCATTGCTCCTGGCATTGTTTGTATCCCAGGTTAGCCTTGAACGCACTATGTGGCTGAGGATGGCCTTGACTCCAGATCCTCCAAGTACTGGGATTAAATGTGGACTCATAGAATTGCATCTTATTTGATGGGTTGTTATAGATCTTGTATAGACATATAAATATTATAAGCACAACTTACCTGATAGTGCCCGCACTCACCAGTGTGTGTACCTTCACTCTAAGAACAACTCTCTCCCAGTTCCTAACTTTGCCTCATCTCTACAGTCTTCCTCTAAAGTATGTATGTAATTATAACGGGTTAGTTATAAGCCATTGTTGTCGTTACTCATGTGGTCATGCCCAGATTGTCCCAGAATTTACTTAGGCAGATGTTGTGCCTGTTGAAGATAGCAACGTCCAAACCAGGTGATCCATGGAAAAGCCAACAGCACTGTTGGCTGCAAATACTGAAAAATCAAAAGAAAAACTGAAACTGAAGTCTGGCTTTTTAATAGTTTTGAAAATCCCAGGGATTTGTTTGACACACCTGCCATTTATGCCGTTCAAAGTGTTAACAATTTTGAAGGTCAGTTCAGAAAAAGTAAAAAATTACCTTTCACGAAGAGAAGATCTGGCAAAGGACACTGATAAAGAAATCATGAAACAGGGAACAGAGGACTGTTACACCTAGTCTTTAGAAATTCAACTCGGCTGGGAATCATAGAAATGAGACTTAGAGTAGCAGTCTGGCTCCATGTCCTGTCTACAAAAGAAGAGAGAGACATGTCCGAGGGAGGAAAGGCCCAGAGTTCCCACGTGCCTCACACTTGACTCATGAGAATAAAGATTAGTCCCGTCTCTGAAAGGCAGCTCAACAATACTATCAGAGTCCTCTGAAATGCTTATGCTAGTGTTGGGTGCCATATGCTTGTAATACAAGCACTCAGGAACCTGAGGCAGGAGGATTGTCACAAGTTTAAGGATAGCCAGGGCTACATAGCAAGTCCTTGTCTCAGTGGGGAGAAGAAAGAGCTCCTTATACTTTCTCCTAGAACTGTAACTTCTAATAAAAATATTAAAGACATTCTCTTTTACCATAAAAGATTGGTTAAAAGACAGAATAGCTGGCTGTGGTGCATGCTTTTAATCCCAGCACTACAGAGGCAGAGACAGGAGTTCGAGGCCAGCCTGGTCTATAGAGCAAGTTCCAGGACAGCCAGGATGACAGAGACCCTGACTCAAAATCTAAAACAAAACAAACACAGAATAATCTTAGAATACTCTACAACTGCAACAAACGATGTTTCTGACATGCATGAAAAGGTGTTTGTGCATTTAGAGTTTATATATGACCCAGTTACTGTAAAGTATAAATGTGCTTCCTGAAAAAAAAAAACAACAGTCAACTGTCCTGTTTTAAGACATCTTTCTTCTTTATGAAGTCTTTGTGGGACCGTGACGTCATAGGAGAGAGAAGGGAAGCTAATGTACACTGAACATGTAACTAGTTCAAGCTCTGAGTCCCGTGCCCTTGTGGAGTCTGCCAACTGTTAAACTCCTCCCAGTCCATTCTTACACAGCTCCTGGAATGATTCCTCTAATTGTAAAGGCTTGGTACAAATTATGCCAAACTCTTTATAATGATTGCTCTTAGAATTTGGATTAATAAAGTGGACCTAAAGAGATTCTTCCATTTTATATTTTAATATTGTCGGAATTTATTCTTGCGTGTGTGCGTGCGTGCGTGCGTGCGTGTGTGTGTGTGTGTGTGTGTGTGTGTGTATGTGTAGAAGAAAGCATATGTGATCATGTTGCTTTTCCTTACCTATGTCCTACTGTCCTTCCCCTCATTCAAACTTCCTTCATATAAAGCACTGAGCTTTCTTTCACTCGCATTGTGCTGTCCTGCCTCCGTCCTGCTAGAAGACATTACTCGGGCTCCTCCTGTGCCCTACTAATGCACATGTACTTCCCATCCTGACCTATGTCACACTTTGCTGTAATGTTTCCACCTCCTTTCGAAGCTTTATTCCTAGGTGTTTTTATTAATTAAATTTGTTCTTAGACAATTTTCTATAAATATGAAATGTATTGACCCTCTCAGCCTTCCTCCCTCTTTTCTCCCTATCACCCCTGTTCTCACCCTCAACCCCAATCTCAACATTCATGTCTACTTATATTTTTTTCTTTGCTATAGTTGTACACTTGTTTCCTTCCCAGGAGTCATAAGCTCCATGTCACATGGAGTCTAGCCCATTGACCAGTGACTCGAATGTAGTGTGCATTTGTAAAGTAGTTGTTGGATGAATTGTTTGTCTTGTAGCTGTGAAAACCAGACCTTATGATCTGCTTTTGCTTCCAGTGTGGTGCAGGTCCTACTTGCTGCTGGAGCTGACCCAAACCTTGGGGATGATTTCAGCAGTGTCTACAAGACTGCCAAGGAACAGGGAATCCATTCTTTGGAAGGTAAGGTTGGGCTACCCCACTGCTCTGGGTGTCTCCACCTGTGGCTTTCACAAGCTTTGCTCAGTGTCCCAAAGGGCTTAGAAGAGATGCTTTTCATAGTGCCTTTCACCACTTTGAAAGTGTTAGGGAAAGAGTAGGAGCCTGAGTTCATGGCCTAATTGAGGTGGGGCACATTTCTCCTTGTCTCCTGAGACTGGGAGCCTCAGAGGAACAAGCAATAGAACAGATTTCAGTGAAATGGTTGAAGATACTGCATGGAATGTGGGCTTGCTCCTTTTACTTCCTCTAGACTTCGTGCCCCAGTACTAGAACATACTGTTGTGGTTCCCTTAGCCATAGAGATCTCTAAGTACAACTGTGAATATTGCTTTTTCCGTGTGTGGTCTGATCTCTGGGACTGGCTCTTTGCTTTGCTGTGACCTAGGGCAAGAAACAGACCTTTGTGCCTTGATGTTCTGAGAGCTGTAGAAATGGGCTTGTTATTAATACCTTGTGAGTATGTGGGTGATTATTGGATCACAGAAGAGGTGTTGTGGCAGCTATCTGTTGGAGAGAATCTGGTCAAATTAGTCTGTGTTGTCTCTGCTGAGTAGTTCTTCAGAAATGAGATTGACAAGAGTGTAGGTTGCATTGGCTGCAGACTAATGTGTATTTTATATCTGAGCTTTTGCCTGTATAAACTGTGCCTGCCTCCTGTCCATTGTCCACCATCACCCAGATAGACTGCTATTCCTCTGAGATTTGGTGACAGCACAGCTTTAGCAGTGGCTGCTTTAGAATTGTAATAGCAGGACAGTAGCCCTGCTGACTGCCTTAAAAGTCAGCTCTTGAGCAAGGTGGCAGTGGTGCACGCCTTTAATCCCAGCATTCAGGAGGCAGAGCCAGACAGATCTCTGTGAGTTTGAGGGCAGCATGGTCTACAGAGTGAGATCTAGGAGAGGCACCAAAACTACACAGAGAAACCCTGGCTTGGAAAAAAAAAAGTCAGCAGCACTTGACTCCTAGAGGAGACTCGGCAAAGGAGACTCGGTGCCCGCAGCCCTCTGAGTGCATGCTCTGTGAATGACGGCTCTGTGGTAGCCCAGAGCAGAGGGTTTGCTGCTGCCTCGGGGAGAAAGTTGCTCAGATTGGTGGCATGAGGGGAGTGTCCAAGAGCATCAGGGCATTATGCCCACATGAAGTGCGGTTACCCTGCCCTCAGCTGCTACTCTGAATTGCTCCTTAAATTTTGGCCTTTTCTCTGGTTATTTGAACTCCCGCCTTTCCATATGTCTTCTCTCTCCTTCCCAGCTGACAGTTCCTTGTGTGTAGGCCGTGACCTGTGCCTCTGTGAATTCCTCTGAGCTGGAAGAGTGTTCACTTTATACTCCAAACAGAAGAGAAGTTCAAGAGTACCAAACTCGCCCTGTATTTGCTGCTTAAAATGGCCTCGGCTGGTGGGCTGTCTGCTGTCACTCAAACGCAGCGTTCTCCTTGAGTCTGTGTGCGCACTGTTTGGGCGCTCTCACCAGAAAGCAAGAAACTCTCAGATGGTGGGGCCAAGAAGGAGTGGGGGGTCCGGGAATGCCTTCTCTTCTGCTCTGAGAATTTTAGCCGATTTTGCGGAATCTAGTCCAGCTTTTGCTGTCAGCTTGGTGGCTTTGTGTTCTGATGTTTCTCTGTATGTTGATGCTCAAATTCATTCTAGATCAATACAATAGTGGTCAACTGTTTGTTTGTTTGTTTTTTTCTGGGAATAGCCAAATTGTGTAAATTTCAACTTTACGGACCATTCATCTTTGGTTTGACTACTCAGCCTGACTCTTCAGTACTGAAGTAACCATAAGGGTGCACAGACAGTCTGGTTCATTTATTCATTTGACCAGCCTCCCTGAGTTCTTTCTAACTCTAATGCCAACCAGCCTTCATTGCAGGTAGACAAATGGGTAGGATAGACAGACAATAAAAACATTAGGAAAGGCTGCCATGAAAGAAAGAAAAAGTATTAACTATTTCTTTCAATTCTGTATAGCCTGCAGTTCCAGTGGGCTTTCTGTAGATGCAGTATTCATTCAAAACTACTTACTGATCACATTTCTGTGTGCTAGCACTCTTCTAGGCAGACACGCTCTCTACCATCGTGCACTTTTTAGATCAAATGATCATAGGCCGTTGATGATGCAGAGTCTCCAGCATGTGGCAAGGCAGTTTCGATGTGTTGTCATTGCCCACAGCTGTCGTCAACCAGCCCCTCCTTTCCCATCCTCTATCTTTGTCAAAAATGGGAGATTGTTTTCTACTGTTGGTTGTTAAAATAAAAAATGTCTCCTACATTCATTTTCCTTCCTTATCCTAATGACCTTTGCTTACCCCTGCACATTAATGACTTGTTTTCAAGGAACCTATAGGCACTCAGTAATCATCAGAGTGCTTAAGAAGCATTTAAAAAAATGCATTCCGGGGCCGGGCATAGTGGTGCATGCCTTCAGTCTCAGCACTTGGGAGGCAGAAGCAGTTGGATTTCTGAGTCCAAGACCAGCCTGGTCTATAGAGTGAGTTCCAGGACAGCAGGAGATACACAGAGAAACCCTGTCTCAAAAAAACAAACAAACAAAAAGAAAGAAAGAAAAAAGAAAAGCGTCCTAGGGCTAGAGATGCTGCACAGTGGTAGGGTACTTGCTAGTAGGCATGAGGCCCTGAGTTCAGTCCCCAGCACTGTTTTTTTGGCTTTTTGTTTTTAATTCTAGAATTTGGTCAGGAGTCGTTAATAAACTCAGTACTGGTAGCTTATAAGATCCCCTCTTCTTCACTGACTACCTTTGTCTGCCAGTTTATTTTCCAAGGTGTATCTGTTTAGATGTACTTTGTTCTCTGCTTTCTGGATGGGACTAGGATGATGACAGTTCATATATGTCATCTCAGGGCTCTTCTCTAGCTGCCAGGTTAATTATGAGGATGGCCTAACATTGTAGACCACATGTAAGGTTCCAGGATCCAAAGGTTAGATGCCCCACAATCCTTTATCATCTTCTTCACCATGTTTTCAGACCTTTCTCCATTCAAATACTCCTTGTCCTTTCATCCCTTCTGTTAGTAGTCATTGCCTGCCTGTTGTGAGCCAGGACTGCCCAGCTCTGGTCATCCTCATTGGTGAGATACAAGTTTACGATCCCTGTGGTTCATTTGACTGACTTGACATGGGGGTGGGGAGCTGGGAGATGTGCAGGGAAGAATTTAGAAGAGTGAGTCTTGGTATCACAGAAAAGCCACAGGCTTAAGGCAGCTAGACAGTCCTTGCTGTCAGAGCAGAGTCAGTACTAATTCACCATATTTTATAATTGTTATTTCTGTGAGTCTCAACCTATCCTTGGTACTGAGGGAAGATGGTGGATTGTAATTTATGACCTTGGCCCAATTCCCCTAACCCCAGTAGTATACCCTTTGTCTGCCTGTCAGTATCGCTGTGTTGATCAAGATATAAAATAATGTGACGTGTGAATTGCCAAGTTCTCTACAGTTATAATTGCTTATTAGTTCCACTTATTTATAATTCAGCTTGCTTTTACTGCATGTCAGGCACTCTGCCAGATGCTGGGAATATCTAAATGAATATACATGGTCTGGCCCCTCGGCAGTGCTCCTAGTCAAATAAGATGGACCTTAGCAAGGAGTCACACTACCGAGTGGTAAAGGCAAAGGTAGCTAGCTGTATGAAGAATGTAAGCAGCACAGAATGAGCTACTGATGGTCTTTCTAAGATCAAGCTATGTCTTGGACATGTCATTGGGTGAATGACTTTGAACTGAGTCTTAAGGGTGAGTTGGAGATTGCCAGGTTGGCTGAGAAGAACTCTCCAGTAAGGAAACCAAAAGTTAGGAGACACTTTGTGTCTACATTGCTTGCCCAGAACACACACAGCCTGAGGAGGGAAGAATGGTCTTTGCTCTCCTCACTGAGGCCCTGTCACAGGTCAGCCATGCCTAGGAATGCCTTTCCCCTGCCTTACATGCCAGCACTGCTCCTTGAAAAAAACTCAGGAGATATTGCCAGGTAACCATGGTTTATCTAAGCCCTGTTACTGACTGACTATGTAATCTTGGCAAGTGACATAAAGTCCTTGACTTTCAGACTTCTCTGTGATACAGGGATAACAGCACCCATGTTGTTGGACTGTTAGGATGATTAACAATAACCATATGTATGTAAGAATCAGTGGCAATGAAGTTCCTCTATGAGTGTAGTTGGGCACAGTATAAGTCAGGACACCTGATTAGCAAGTAGTGAGCAATGTACCAAGGAGCATAAACAGGCTGGATATCTGCCCATCAAGGGTTTCTTAGGAGATTCTTGCCATGGGTCACTGGGTTATATGAGCCAAAGGTCTTGGTAACTGTATGATATCTATGGTTCTGAATGTTCAGCTACACATAGAGCAAGTAATAAGCTCAGAGGAATGGAGATTTGAGCTGCTTCAGGCTCAAGAGGAGGGGGGAAGGAAATACATTCTAAGAAATGGACACAGATGAGACAGATATGACAGACAGGTGGGAGTATAGCTGTTCCTCTGCCAGCTCATTCCCTGTCTTGACCACATTCCCTTCAGAACCTCAGCCTACCTGCTCACTCCAGAAGACTTCCACTTGTGGCTGGGCAGTGGGCTCCGATCCTCAGGTGGAGGAGACATTAAATTAGTGGTAACAGTAAACAAGTCGCCCAGCCGTGGATGCCGCAGGCTGCTTATAAGTAATGGTTATAAACATCCAGTGTCTGGTGCTGTCAGAAATGCAAGCGAGCACTCCAAGTGCCTCTCATATGTACAATTAAAACAATAAAACATGGTAGAAACGTGGCCAGAACAGGCCATAAGTCAGGCTCTCTTCTCAGCTCCGAGTGGCAGCTGAATAAAGATGAGTCCTGAAGAACTGGGTTGGCATAGGGCTCTTCCGGAGTAAAGGCTTGTCAGACTGGACCTACCAGAGCTAAGCCCTCCCACCCAAGAACCCCTTCCCACAGGGGCGACAGGTCCTGGCCTGCTCCAGCTGACCTCCCCATCTCTTGCCTTCAGATGGGGGACAAGACTGTGCAAGCTGGCGCATCACAAACCAGTGGACAAGTGCCCTGGAGTTCAGGAGGTGGCTAGGAGTCCCCGCTGGCGGTAATGGAATTGCTCTCTATACTGTAATAGTTCTTCTCATCCCCAGACCATGCGAGGTGTGGTCTCACCAATTCATTCCATAAGCTAACCATCCAGTGTATAAGTTAAGCACCATGGGCCCAAGCCTTCCCTGGCACAATGGAGAATGCAGACAAGTAGGAATACAGAGGCTCCCAGGGGGGAGTTTGGGTCTCACCCCCAGAGACCTGACTCTGCATGTATGCCAGCCCCCTTCCCCTGACCATGAATAGCACAGTCCAGATGATGGGTGTTACTTGTAGTCCAATGCTTAGATTGCCACTCTAGGCTTCACCCATAGATGTGCTTAAGCCGTGGTGGGTTTGTAGACCACTTAGTAGCTGTGACACCTGGAGCAGTTCCCTAGACATCTCTGAAGCTCTCCTTCTTAATTTGTAAAATAAAAGTGATTAAGAGAGCTAGAAATAATATATTTATCCCTCTCCTAAGCCCGGAATGTAGGAGGAATTCCGTTAATGAAAACCTGTTTGAACCTCATCATGATCATTAGTCTCTATGTCCATAGGAAACTACAGAGTCTTTGACAAATTATCCTTAAAGAGTCAAATATTAATTTGAATCTAAGAAATGGATTGTCTGCTACTTAATGATGGGATCTTGGGCAGTTCATCCTGTTCTGTGCTGGTTTTCTCATCTATAGAGACTATTTCTCACACCACATATTTGTTGTAAGAATCATTTGATTGCTGCTATGTTGTTACATGCCTATAATCCCAGGATTCAGGAGACTGAGGCAGAAAGAATAAAAGTTTAAGACCAGCCTGAGCTACATTGTGAGACCCTGTGCTCCCAACCCCAGGGGAGAAAGAGTCAGTTGACATACTTATGAAAGCACTTGAGAAAAAAGCAAAATATCATGCAAGTATAATGTGTAAGAATGGCAGCTAGTAATAATAAAGATTGATACAACCAAGACCACTTTAGACCAGGGTCCAGTCACAAGTACAGATCACAACAGAGCTCAGAGCAAAAACTGTTGGGCTGAAGCAGGCAAGGAAATAAAATTAGCCCTGATTCTCAAAATCTAGGAAGATTTGAGGCAGCTGCCAGAGGACAGAAAAGTGGGTATGGATAGGTGTGAGGAGAGCAGGGATGTACCTTGTCCAAAACGCTCAGATGTGGGAATAGGGAAGTTCTGTTTCAGGCTGGAGAATGAATATGTTAGGGTACACCATCCATGCAGAAGATCTCCTTTCAGTGAGTAATGAGCCATAGCAACACAGCATTAGAAGATGAGTCAGATCAAGACACCAGGATTTTATCTTGAAATGCAGAGGCACCTCCAAAGTCCTGGAGGAGAGGAGGCTACAGGAATTGACTGCTTCAAGGGTAGAGAAGGGGAGGGTGTGATGAGGCCACACCATGTCAATAGCTAAGGCAGCAGCAGGTAACATTTAGTGATCTTATGTTCAACATTGTGTGCTCACTAAAGGAAACTAAGTCCAAGGACTGGAGAGATGCCCCAGCAGTTAAGATCACTTGCTGCTCCTTTAGAGAAGTAGAGTTTGGTTCCCAGCACTCACATCAAGTGGATGATAACTATCTGTAACTCTAGCTCTAGGAGATTTGACACCCTCTTCTGGCCTCTGAGGCTAAACATGTGCGCCAGTGTGTGCACATACACACACAAATAATCTTTTTTTTTTTAAGCAGTGATGTCCAGTGCCAACGAAACTATTTCCTTCCCTTATATTGAGCTCAGAGACCATACCAGGCTGCATGCACCTCTCACTGAGTGTGCCAAGACCTTTGGCTTCTCCAGAGGCATGGGAAACCAGCAGGCTAAAAGCTCTTAGGCAAGTTGTTTTATTAATGCCTTGACTCCTCTTCATCCTTGTCCAGGTCCACTCAGGAGTCTCATTGCCCTTCCAGGGCCAGTAGTTCTGCATGCCATTTCTCAGTACTGCCACAGAATCAGCAGGGTGGACAGAGGTCTGTCACTCCATCAGGCATTTTGGCCAACTTCAAGATGAAATGTATTAGCCAGTTAGGTTAATTATTTCTATACTTTTAGCCCTCCAAACCTACATGGACATATATGTCTTTCTCTCTTAGGAGAGAGAGAGAGTAGTTGACATGTTTTATTAAAAAGAATAAATTCGATGCATTTATAAAAATAAGAAAAAAGTATGATGGGGTGGCAAAGAGCTAGTCTTGTGATTTTTAACTGATTTACATATTTTGTGTATAAATATTTTTTCATCAAAAGTTCCAAATCAGGGTTGGGTCCCACACACCACACAAAATATATTAGAGACATTTATATGGATAGCAGGAAGGGAGACAGAGGGCTGAAATTTTCCAGGCACCCAGTGATTGATGGGGGCTGAGGCTCCCCCTGACGCTTTATTGAGTTTCCGATGATTATCTCTCGCTGAGACATTTTTTACAGATGACGGTCGAGCTGTCACAATGGACCATGGGGGAAAAAAAACCAACAATAATAACACTTTAATCTTTTTACTGCACTGCTCCCTAGTATCTCAGATTCATCTTCTCTGACGCACGCAGTTCATTATTCTGCCCCTCCCTGGATGGGAAATAAAGGAAAATAAATATATATGTAGACACGCTTACCCACATGCATACACACCACACAGAGTATATAAAAGAGACCACCTCCGAACCAGAGAGGGGCAGAATTTATTGTTCTTTTTGCAAGTGTTGAGGTTTATTAGTAGAGATGCTTGGTTGGCTTGGAATTGGCTATTAATTACAGCGTTTTGTATTTGTTTTTTATTGCAAGTTTTTAACATCTTGAAGAAAAGGCAGAGGAGAGGCAAGCAGGTGCAGAGACGGGGATCACTGAGGGACCAAGTTGGACCAGCCAGGTTGCACAGCTGCTGAGAAGCAGGCTTCTTACTGCCAGCTTGTCCCTGAGGGTCCCTGGGGCTGAAAGGATGTGCCTTAGTTAGGATGGGAGAGGATGAGTGTGGGGTAATCATAGAGCAAAGCAAAGAGGTCCAGAGACCACTGAGCACCATGCTACTCTACGAGTCAGCAAAGGTGAGAAGTGAGAGAGACAGAAGCAGTGTTTGGGTTTCAGTACATGTCTGTAACAGACTTCTAGGAGTTCGCCCCCTTTTACATTTGGTGATGGGAAGGTGTGGTGTGGGTCTGAAAAGCCTCACCAGGCTCTCTGGTAAAGGAATCCTGGGCCAAAGAGTACACCACTCAAGAGTCAATAAGCAGTCTCCAGTTCCTTGCCAGGCTCCTGCTCTCCCTTCCTTTCTGTGAAATTAGAAGAGATGAGCTGTGCTTCCTGTCAGAAGGCTCCTGGCCCAGTCTCCCCTGTAATCTGTCACACCTTTTCTGAGCCGGTATGTGCTAGCTCCCTTGTTACACATGGGACAGGTAGTGATGGGCCAAAAAGGACCCTGTTCCTAAGGAGTCCATGAACGGAGAGCATGGTACCTGTGACAACCGTTTTTAAGTGGAAGCTGGACCTGAAGCCAGCCTCGGCCACCATGGGCTCATACATTCCACAAAGGATAAAGCTGATAGCAATATCCATACTTCAAGAACCTAGTTTCTGCTTAGGATGACAAGCTTAACATCTCACTAAAGAAGTATTTATTGAGCACTTGCCACATTCAAGAATATATGCATGAAACTGTGTAAGAATACATAAGCCCATGCAGGAGAAAATGTCAACTAATTTGGTGTGAACTAGACATTACTAGAATGCATAGAGGAAGGGAGATCATGACCTCAGGCTGCTTGATTCATAAAGTGTGAGTCCACTGTAAGCAAATACGAGGCCAGAAGGAAGTCACAGTCACACAGAAAAGAAGGCAAGCATCTGAGCTGGACAGATAATCATTGCCTGATGGTGCCACTTTAAACCATCTGCACTGAGCTAAGTCTGGTTTCTTCATTTATTAAATGGCATCCCAATGCATTCTTGTGAGGAAAATAGTTGATCAAGTGCCTGGCCTGATCTCTCACACATAGAGTTTAATAAATAGAAGGCATTATTTTCTCCCCACAGTACTGAAGTGACATACCTGTGACCCTCCACTGAATATGAATGAGCTTCTGCCATTTTCCAGTATTAGTGTTAGGGATGGTTCCAGCCAGGCAGGATGGCATCACAAGAAGAAAGAGCATGATATAAACTTACCACTTGTTGACTCTTTCCTGAATGCCAGAAGTATGCCCAGCTTCCTACAGACACTTTATTTTGAGATAGAAACTCAGACTGGCCTTGAACTCATTATGTCGCCTAGACTGGCCTTGAACTCCCAAGCGTCTTGCCTCTTCAAAGTGCTGAGATTACTGGCATGTGCCACTACACCTGGCAGTTACTTTTTTTTTGGTTTATACTTTTACTTATTTAATTTTTTGTTTGTTTGTTTGTTTGTTTTTCAAGACAGGGTTTCTCTGTGTAACAGCCTTGGCTTTTTTGGAACTCACTCTGTAGACCAGGCTGCCCTCAAACTCACAGAGACCCACCTGCCTCTGCCTCCCAAGAGCTGGGATTAAAGGCATGCACCACTACTGCCCAGCTTGGCTTATACTTTTAAATGTAACAGCTTTATTGAATTTAATTCATATATGATGAAGTTTACCGTGTAAAATATATAACAGTGATTTATTCTTATTCACAAGAGTTATACAACCGTCATCCCAATCCATTTTAGAACATTTTCATCAGATCATAGAAAAACCTCATATGCATTATCAGTTATTCTCCATTATTCTCCATTTGCTTGCAAGTCTCTGGCAACTAATGATCTACCTTGTCTCTATAGATTGCCTAAAATGGACGTTTCTGTGTGCGTGGAACCATATGCCATCTGGTCGTTTGTGACTAACTTCTTTTACTTAGCATTATGTTTCATGCATATTGTGGCAAATATCATTACTTCGTTCCTTTTTATGGCTGAATAGTATTCTATTATATATTGTTTATCTGTTCATCAGTTGATGGATGCTATCTACCTTTGGGTTTTTATGAATACATGGTCATAAATCTTTGTGTTATTTATTTGTCTATCTGTTTGTTTATTGAAGTAGGGTCTCCTGTTGGAGCTCTGGCTGGCCTAGAACTCACTGTGTAGACTAGACTGGCCTTGAACTCAGATATGGACCTGCCTCTGCTCCTGAGTGCTGTGTACCACCTGAGGCACATATTGACACCCCTAATCTATGTCAGATTTTATTTAAAGAATTATATCTTTAAGAAAGATATAATTATTTTATATTATAATAAAATTATAGACTTATAATTAATTGTAAGGATTGGTATTTCAGTACAATAAGCACTAACCAGTATTCCTCAAATTATTGTTTGTCATACCCATTTTACATAGTGCTTAGCACATGACAAAACTAAGAATGGCAGACTGTGTGACATCTTCACCTTAAATATTTCTCAACATGGGAGGCAGGACTGTGTGTTTGAGTGGTGCTGAGAAGCATCCAGAGCTACATGGAGGCCATGGGGACTCTGACTGCTGCTGACTCCAGGGCCCTGGCTGTGGACCCGAGTCATAGACTTCCTGACATTGACAGGCAGAGGTAGGGGGCAGAAGTGAGCAGAGTAGTAGCTGTCCCTCCTGTAGCCAGAGGGACCTCCCACAGAGACAGGGAAAGCTTCTGGGAGAGGAGCCTGCCACCCCCTGTGCTGGAGACAGGTGGGAAGATATCTTTGTTAAGAAGGAGATGGGTCGCTGGCTAGAGGCCAGCCTTAAATGCTGGGTCTCAGAAGACCACCTTGGTGGCCAGCTGGTGAGACAGGCTTGGATGCTCCCTTGGATGACTTTGCTTACTCTCGGGCCGTGGGGGTGGGGGTTCTTGTTCCTTTTCTCCACCCCCTTTCTACCTCCATCTGTCTTTTATGGCTTAAGAAAAGGGAGATCTCAGGATTGGGCCTTTTTAGCAGTTAGCAGTGGGGCTGTGTCTTAGTTACTTTTCTGTTCCTATGAAGAAATACCACAAGCAAGGCAAAAACAAAACAAAGCACTATTTAATTGAGGGCTTGCTTACAGTTTCGGGGGGGGGGGTGCGTGCGTGCATCCGTGCGTGCGTGTGTGTGTGTGAGAGAGAGGGGGGGGGGAGAGGAGAGAGGAAGAAGAAGATGGAGGAGGAGGAGGAGAGAGGAGAGAGAGGAGAGAGATTCCATGGCAAGAAGCATGACAGCAGACCAGCAGGCGTGGCACTAGAGCAGTAGCTGAGAGCTTACATTTTAGCTACAGGTTGGAGACAGAGATAAAGGGACGGGGCCAGGCGTGGGCTTTTGAAACCTCAGAGCCCACCCCCAGGGACACGCCTTCTCCCAAAGATCATACCTCCTAATCCTTCCCAAAATTGTTCTACTAGCTAGGGACCTAACATTCAAATATGAGCCTGTGGGGACACGGGGTGATAACACTGGGCAGTGTAGATAAGGCTTCATGCCAAGCACAGAATGGGCCCTGCTGAACTAGAAGATTCCTGCTTGCTACCGAATGTCCCCCTGCTGAACATCAGGGTTCCCCTATGAAATGAGAGCATAAACTTAGAGCTCACGGAGCAGTTCTGAAGTGATCTTTGCTGACTCTGGAGGGCACCAGTATTGCAGAACTCTAAGCAGACACAGCTGAGTGACACTACACAGAACAGGTGCTTGTTACCTCACACCTGCAGTGTCCTGCTCCTGTGCCTTTCTAAGAGACTAAATAGAAAGGATGGTGACTGACACTGAGACCAGATGCTGCTTTACCACACCCAGAGCAACCCACCAAGAGATTCCTGTTCTGTCTTTCCATGACAGACAGGAGTTTGGCACAGAGAGGTCAAGCAAACTGTGTGAACCTGCACAGTGATCAATCCAGGATTCAAACACCAGTGTCTGGCCCTAGAGCTTGCTCAATTGCCAGCCATTCTCTGCTGCCTTCACTAAACATTTGTTTGTAGATGTCGTTATTGCTTTCCACAAACAGAAATATCTAACTTTAATTGTGTGCAATGTTAAATATATCTATCCAAAACACTTAGCACCAGAAGAATTTCAGATTTAGGAGTTTGTTTGAAATTTGGAATATTTGTATATAGGTGTTATTGGTTGAACACCTCTAATCCAAAAATATGAACTCCAGATGCTCCAAAATCAGGAACTTTTTTGAGACAAGGTCTTTGTGTGTAGTTCAGGATAGCTGCAAATTTATAACCCTCCTGCCTCTGCTTTCCATGTGTCACCAGCCCAACCAAAATCAGAATGGCGCCAGCACAGAAAAAGGTTTTGGAATAAAAAAGTTTTGGATTTCAGAGTATTTTAGACTTTTGACTTTCATAAAGAGGCACTCAGTTTATATCTGCTTACTGATTCCACAAGCTTCTGTCAAGCAGTTTTGGCCCACTGTGCTGTGTTCTGGACTATAGCGCAGAGTATATGTAGTGAAGAAAGTAGACTGCCTGGCCTCCAGCTAGTAGGGAAGGAAGCACAGGCACAAACAGGTGCTCACCCTGGAGTGCCTTTGGGAGAGGGAGGAGATGCTAGAGGAGCCCTCAGGAGTAATACCTACCTCCACTCAGGAAGGAAGGACCACCAGACAAAGTGTCCCTTTGTTAGCGACCTAGAAAGGAATTAGCCAGCCAAGAGACAGTTAAGGGATGGGTGGGTTCAGCTGGAATAGCATTTTCAGAAGTTCCAGGGTAAGAACGAGCATTAGGAAGGCAATAGTGAGGTGAGACCTCAGGTGAGCAGGACACTTGAGGAACAATGCTTATCCCTGGGCTGTGATACTGGTCCTCTGCTGAAGGACCAGCATTCACCTGAAGTCGTCTCCTCTGTGTTCCTTGAAGTCACCTGCTTTTTGTGGTAAGCACCTTGTATGCATAGCCTTGTCATCACACTTGTGAAAACACTTTACTGGTTTGATTCTCGATTCAGACAGTTGATTCCTAACATCCGAGATTGCCCTATTCATTCATTATTGCATCTCCAGAAGCTACCACCACGCACGGGTGCTCATTACACTTGTTTGCTGAATGAATGATGGGTTTTCTTTGTAAAATGGATTATACCCTTCTTGCTTTCTTGAGCCAACTATCACTTTTCTTCAGGTTTATCATTATAGCCAGCAGTTAATGTCCTGTGTGGCAGTTCAGAGATGCCCTTAGGGCCTTTTGAGGTGCTGTGCTTGGAATCCTTTTTCAGCTTTTCATTGTCCTGTTCTTTTCCCTCTCTGCCTGGCCAGTGTTGGATTGTGATCAATCTGCTTGACTCTGAAGTGTCCTCCCCAGCCTTATTTCCTTCTCCTAATCTTCAGTGGGCTAGAAACAAGGTCCCCAGTATGATGTGATAACTAAGAGTGAGTAACTAGCGTGATTTGTGACTAAGTGTTGGAGCTCTGATTGAGCTCCTAAAGGGCTTGAACAGGAAAAGCACAGATACCATTACACACACCCAGAGGCTATGCTAATATAGGTGACTCCTCAGATATGCCAGAGGCCAGGCTAATCTAGATACCCACACTCCGGTGTGCTCAGAGGCCAGGCTAATCTAGATACCCACACTCCGGTGTGCTCAGAGGCCAGGCTAATCTAAATAATCCCTCAGGTGTGCTCAGAGGCCAGGCTAATCTAGATACCCACACTCAGGTGTGCCCAGAGGCCAGGCTTATTGAAGTACCCACACTCAGGTGTGCCCAGAGGCCAGGCTAATTTAAATAATCCCTCAGGTGTGATCAGAGGCCAGGCTAATCTAGATACCCACACTCAGGTGTGCCCAGAGGCCAGGCTAATCTAGATACCCACACTCAGGTGTGCCCAGAGGCCAGGCTAATCTAGATACCCACACTCAGGTGTGCCCAGAGGCCAGGCTAATCTAGATACCCACACTCAGGTGTGCCCAGAGGCCAGGCTAATCTAGATACCCACACTCAGGTGTGCTCAGAGGCCAGGCTAATCTAAATAATCCCTAGGTGTGATCAGAGGCCAGGCTAACCTAGATAATCCCTCAGGTGTACCCAGAGGCCAGGCTAACCTAGATACCCACACTCAGGTGTGCCCAGAGGCCAGGGTAATCTAGATACCCACACTCAGGTGTGCTCAGAGGCCAGGCTAACCTAGATAATCCCTCAGGTGTACCCAGAGGCCAGGCTAACCTAGATAACCACCCTCAGGTGTGCCCAGAGGCCAGGCTAATCTAGATAATCCCTTGGGTGTGCCGAGAGGCCAGACTACTCCAGACCCTGCCCCCTCATGCGCCCAGAGGCTGATCGAACCCTAGCTGCTCACAAACTTTCTTACTTCCTGTTGTTGGTGCCCAGGAGGAGGTCACATAATACTGTAGGGTCAGCAGTGTGGTCTGATCTCCAGCTCTGAGTTCCACCATCTTCATTTTGGCCAAAGGTTTGAAATGCTTCCACCCAAGCTAGCTTGTTAGGGTGCTGGCTACACACTGCAGACTGTCATATGGTGAGGCCAGCTCCCACTGAATGCGTTACAGTGTTGTCAGAGCAAGAAACAGAGAGAATGCAAGGGGCTAAGACTGGTACAACATCCGGGCTCTACTTCTCTGTCTGGGCTGGATTCTTTCATTGACGCATTGCGGGGAGGATGAGGACTCACCCTGGTTCTGGTTCTGAGCGCTGGTGAGTCTGACTACTAGACTGAAGCAGTCTGTCCACCCCAGCCTCTGAGCTCCTCACACACCATTAACGAGCCGAGTGAGCTGAGCTTCCACGTTCTTGTCTGAAAAATGGGACTGGACTATGATTGCTGAACAGCCTTCTGACTTTTAGAACTTTCGAGAGTATCGTCAGTATTACAAGAGGGGGCACACATTCAGTCATTCTGAAAGGACTCAGAAAGAATGGCGTAGGAATGATTGCCTGGTGCTGCTGTCTAGGCAAGGTCACATTTTGCCTTGTACCCACCCTTTTATCCCTCAAGAGGCAAGAGGAGCCTGCCCTTTTCAGGATTAGTGCCAGGGGATGGGAGAGCTGTGATACGGGGAGGCTGGTCCTAGATCCTAGATTCTGCCCCAACAAACTGAACTCAGGAGATACATTAGAGAAAACTGGGTTCCGGGTAGTTTCTACATGAGGGAAACACAAACCTCATCACCCAAGCAGGCTAGAAACTGCTCTGTGGGGCCTTGCCTCCCAGGTGTCCCAGAGGGGTGGAACCTTCTAGTCTATTAGCCAGTCTAAAAGGGTCTGGGCAGCAGCATAAGCCAGAACCCATTTCATAAGCAGATATGTGTATGTCCACCGACCCAGGGCTCTTGAAAAGAGGGAACAGTTTTAGGTTTTATTTTAATACAACAGGAGACAGAAAAGAGAGGGAACATGAATAGTAGGACTAAAGTAAGCCTGAGGGTTTGCAGGTTCTGTTCACGTGAAATGTCTATCCCTAACTTTCAGAAAAGGTTTACAGATAGTTATTAAGGGTAAAAAATCAGATTGCAGGGCCTGGGACGGAGCTTAGTGGTAGAACTCTATCTGTCATGCACACGGATGTGTTCAACACCAGGTTCAACATTCAGCACCACCAAAACAGACAAAACAGCAAATTACAGATACAATCAATTCTGACTTTGTAGAGAATGCACACCCAGGCACAATATGCAATCCCTGAAGAGCTAGACCAAAATGTTATGTGTTCCTTCTCAAGTTGCTGAGATATTAGTTCCTTTTTCTTCTTTGTACTCTTCTATAGTTTCAATTTTTACCTGATTTTGTAAATCAAATTTAAGTTACTTACTGAATTGTAAGCAGTAGAAGTGTGTGACTCTTCTGTACAGAACAGCCTCTTGCCCCACCCCCTTCCCTGGTCCTGCCATCCCACCCCTTTCCCTGGCTCTACCATCCCACCCCCTTCCCTGGCTCTACCATCCCACCCCCTTCCCTGGTCCTGCCATCCCACCCCCTTCCCTGGCTCTACCATCCCACCCCCTTCCCTGGCTCTATCATCCCACTCCCCCTTCCCTGGTCCTGCCATCCCACCCCTTTCCCTGGCTCTACCATCCCACCCCCTTCCCTGGCTCTATCATCCCACTCCCCCTTCCCTGGTCCTGCCATCCCACCCCTTTCCCTGGCTCTACCATCCCACTCCCCCTTCCCTGGTCCTGCCATCCCACCCCTCTTCCCTGGCTCTACCACCCCACTCCCACCTTTTTTATCACCTGGACTCCTCATCCTTTGAATTGCCCAATATTCTAGGAACCTTTTCTTTATGCTCAAGCTGAGTTCAGCTGTCTCCTGGCTTTCTGTGTCATTCCATTGCACCCCAACATAGGATTTATCTGCAACAACAACAACAACACTCTGCACATCTGTTTGTTATCTTCAGTCAGCTTAGCTCAGGGACTGTAATGATTCATTTCTTGTCCCCAGAATGAGTCGTAGATGTCAGTCAACATTCATGAAACAAACCAGACTTGTTTTACCTCTTCTTGCCCAGCCCAGGTGACCAGGCACACAGTGTAGGTACAACAGTGTTTAGAAGTACATTGATAAATTAAAATACTGAAAAGCCAGGAACTCGAGCAGCTGAAACAAAATGACTAGCCTGAGGTACATAGAGAAGCATTACTCCAAAAAAAACATGAAAAATCAAAAGACAGGTAAAGCTGGACATCGTGACTCACACCTGGAATCCCAGCACGTGGGAGAGAGAGTCAGGGGTAGCCTGGCAAGTTGAAAGCCAGCCAGGGCTACATAGTGACACTGGCTAAAAAACCAAAGAGAGCATGTGTGGTGGCACGGGCCTTTAATCCCAGCACTCGGGAAGCAGAAGCAGTTGGGTCTCTGAGTTCAAGGCCAGCCTGGTCTATATAGTGATACCCTGTCTCAGGGGGAAAAAAAAAAAGCCAAAGAGAGCCAAAGGTGATGGTACCCACTTTAGTCCCAGCACTGAGAGGTAAAGGCAGGCAGCTCTCTGCTAGTTCTGGGCTAGCCTGCTCTTTATAGTGAGACCCTGTCAACACACACACACACACACACACACACACACACACACACACCACTAAAGGGAGATGGAGGTAGGGGAAGTAGAGAGAAAAAAAAAGGAGCATGCATAGACTAATTTGTTGTTAACGGGGGTTTTATTTTCTTGTGGTCCCTCAGTCCTAGTCACTCGAGAGGATGACTTTAACAACCGGCTAAACAACCGTGCTAGCTTCAAGGGCTGCACAGCCCTGCACTATGCTGTCCTGGCTGACGACTACCGCATCGTCAAGGAGCTTCTGGATGGAGGTGAGAGCTGTGGGTTGTGGTTGGCAGGGGAGAGTAATCCACACTTCTAGCATCCTGTTACTCTCCTTGAGCTAAGGGAGTGGTCATGTTTCCCAAGAATAATAGTGTCAAAGTGTGATTTGCCCTCTGGTGGTTGGTGTATGTTCTTGGGTGAGTGTGTGTGTGTTGTGGGGTGGGGGGGATCCTCCACCCTGTCTGTGATAAGCTGTGAGGGGTTTTTTTGGGGGGTAGAGGGTGTTATTTGGCTTACAAGTTACAGTCCATCGTTGAAGGAAGCCAGAACTCAAGGCAGGAACCTGGAGACAGAACTGAACCAGAGGCCACAGAGGAGGGTTGTGTACTGGTTTTTCCCCCTGGCTTGCTCAAGCTGTGAGGTTTTTATAAAACTTTTTTTTTTAATTATGTGGAGGAGGTATGTGCACCTGAGTGCAGGTATCCTCAGAGGTGAGAGGCATTGGATCTTCCTGGAGCTGGAGTTACAGAAGCAACATGGGTACTAGGAATTAAACTTGGATCCGCTGGAAGAACAGAAAGTTCTCTTAATTGCTAAGCTGTCTCCAGCCACAGTGTGAGAGTTTCTTCATCAATAGCTCTTGCCAAAAGTATCCTCTCTTTCTCCTGTGACCTCCAGAGCAGGACCAGGGGATCAAGGGAAGTTGTGTTAAGCCCTACTAACCTGTCACAAAGTTGTTCTCCTGGATCTCGGCCCCACTGTAGTCTCACTTAGGCCTCTTTATTACTCTGAGCCTGGTGTCCTGTTCACATTCATACTTGTACTCAGATGGCTGGGACAGATAGATTTTAAGTTTGAGGGCAACCTGGGCTTCATAGTGAATTCCAGGCCAACCTGAGCTACATAACTGAGATCCTATCTCCAAAACTAGCAGCAATAACAAAGCAGAGAGCTTCTCACTTGACTTGCCCCCTGAGAGTGAGAATGGAGACCATATTGACGTAAGTATCCCTAGTACCAGCGTTCCTGGCACATAGTGAGTGTTCTAAACTATCCACTGAACGATGGATGTCCTCCCTTCCAAGAGTGTCAGTTTCATTACAGAGATAGAGTGCACCAGACTCCGGCTGGGCTGGTCCTATCTCAGTTTGGTACAGAGTTCACTGCCAGACACCTTTAGACAGCCATTCCCTTCTTAGTTCCCCTTATCCCCTCCAGCTTCTGGAAGAGTGGCGGCAGCATGTGGGGGACCCAGATCCCTGCCTGAGATAATGGCAAAAGAACACCTGTTCACTCATTCCCTGCTGCTTCGTGAAGGCCAGAGACCCATTCTTGGGGCTGGAACCTCGGGTCCTCCATGTCAGGATTCATTCGCCATGGGAACTGAAAGAACTAGACAGTTCCTTTGAGGCCCTCTGGGTCACTCAAATTTGTCTTCCTCCCTCACAGAAGATATCTCTCCAAGACTGGTAGACATTCCCTTGGGTAGATTTTATCAGGGGCTGAGGGATCCTACTCCTTCCTTGGGTAGTCAATTCCATTTTGCTTCTCAATGACTGGTGGGAACAGCTTTTAATGAGCTGTGATCGCTTTGTATCTTCTACCGACCGTCTACTGTTTGCGACCTAACCACTTTTTCCACACTCAGCCTTTACAGGAAGTTCGTTCTGTTCCAGAGCCTTTGCCTTCCAAGTCCGGGATCCCAATTGTCTTCCAGCCCATGTCATGTCCTTGGATTTGGGACACATCGCAGGAACCCAGTCTTACCACCTCCTGTCAGCCATAGGCACACTGGTTTCGTAACCAGACCTTACTTGTACCCTCAATTTTGAAGGGGCCAGCCCCAAAACATGCCTTGGTCTATAACTGTAACTGGCAAAACTGCTCTGCCTGGGGTGACTGAGTAAGGACTACTCCCCGCAGAGGCTGCTCTGACTCTGTCCTTTGGAAAGCCCTCTGGTGAGACATTTGGAGCTAGGCATCAGAGCGTGCACTGTGGGGCTTCTCTCTTCCATGCCTTAAAATCAATAGGCCCAGTCATTGTTTCTGGTTCATATCCCTGCTTCCCCCAGCCACCAAACAGTCAGAGTTCACTCTACAAGGAGCTTTCCACGCTCCTCTTCCAGATCGAACACCTTCAAAATGAGGAGGCGAGGGCCTTTTATGAGGCTCCCTCCACCCTTACCCCCCAGGCCAAGGCTAGCCCTTTGAGCTATTCCAGGGACATGCTTTCCTGCCCGGTGACTTGGAACGGATGCTCTGAGCCCCCACCTTTGCGTTTCTCCCACCTGCCTTTTTAGGAGTCATCCGTTTATACCCCTGCCCCAGTTCCCCAGCCTCGAGGGCCAAAACCATTAGACCACTTGTTTCTCCCTTCTAGACCTGAACATGTTGCTGTCACTCAGGGCCTGCAGGCCTGCCAACTTCTGACCCCTCTCCCCTTCTTGACCTCCCTTAGTCTGCCAGTGTGTGTGAGCAGCCAACCAAGAGGCAGGATCCTGCTCTCTTGTCCTCGGGGCTGTTGTCTGTGACATTTCCAAAGTCTTTGACCTCTGCTGACCTTTTCCAAAGGGTCTGCCTTCCTGCCCATCAGCTTTATCAGAGTGCTCCGGCCACCAGCTTTGCTGTAGCGCTGTACCAACACAGAGGGAGGTTCTCTGCAAGACCCAAGGCAGGCCTAGGCACAAAGACCGTCTGCTCACAAGGGCTGCAGGGATTTAGGTTCCTGGATCTGCACTTAGGGGTAGAGGGAGCAGCCGTTCTTGCTCTCTGAGCTGTGAAGAGGCCCAGGCAACATCAAGCTGAGGATGTGGACACCCTCCAGCCTGTAGGAGGCAGCATGGAGTAGTAGACGAGATACAACAGGCTTAAGACTCAGCCAGTCTGGGTTGGGATCCACTTGCCAGTAACCGACAGGTTATCCTAACTCTCCCAGCCTTGGTTGTTTTATGTCAGCGGACACTGCCTTCATAGGAGTATGTGGAGATTAATACTAGGCGTCAGAGTTCCTAGCAGACACATGGTAGACGCTCTGTGACAAGTAGTTACCTTTTTTTTTTTTTTTTTTTTTTTGGTTGGGGTATACTCATTGTATATAATAGTGGATTTCAAGTCTCGTATCTTTGATCATAGTTCCTCCCATGCCCTTCTCTCTCCCTCCCTTCTGCTGTCCTAATAGTTGCTCCATTCCCTCAGTCTCACTTCTACTTTCATGATGTATATGTAAATGTTTTTATGTGCCTGTGTAAATGCTCAGATCCACACTGAAAGACACATGTTTTCTATTGTCTGTAGCAGTTATTATTATGACTTAGGTACAGAATCCCACTCTGTATGTGGGCAGTTGTAACTCCATTTCTCTTAACTCCATCTCTGCCTTCAACATCCCCATGCTGCCTAGAGTACTGTTACATTTCCTCACTTGTCACCCAGATACTCAGACACCTCCCTCTCTTGGGAAGTCTTTCCTACTTGTCCACCTATTGGGGTACTTCCTCCTGTGAGCTTGTACAGTGTTGTCCCAGAGCTTACCACAGATTGCTCAGGATCATTTTTCTGCTTCAAGAGACCCCATAACTGTGAAAAGGTGCATGCTGTGGAGACAGACTGGGCTTTAAAGCATGTCTCTGTTACATCATATGTTACTGTCTCTGAGATCATGAACCTCAGGACATCTTAAAGATCAGGCAGTGTCTCTGACCCTGAGACTCTCATGCTGACAGATGTGTAAACAAGGCCATGGCAATGGGGTGGGTGCTCTGGCAGGAGACTGAACAAGGGGCTCCGTGGAAGTGAAAGAGAAATGCCTTCTTGACTGAGCAGGTGGTGGAATAAGTTACAGGAAGACTCCTGGGGAGTGGGTGATCCCCCTTTCCAGGGAGAGTAATGGGAAGAGAGTTCTCTGGTAGGGATTCGAATTCACTGGTGTCCATCTTCTGTTACTGTGGTACAAGAAGTATACTGACGGTGTATATGTTTCATCCTTGATGCTGCTGCCTCTGTTTGCTTAGAACAGGAAGGCTCTGCTTCCATACTTGACTTTGCAAGTACATGAAAAGATGGAGGTGGACACCATGACTGGAAAGAGAAGTCACCGAGGTGGCTGCAGCTGCCTGTCTCAGGACACCCACGGCTGTTAAGCTGCATTAACACTTTCCTCTCAGAAATGTGCTCGCATGGCCAGCTCTGTCTGCCTAGAGCATACCTCTAATCACGGTGGATTTTTGACTCAGTTTCTTCAGAGAAATAAGCCCCAAAGCCCTGAGACATTCATTGTGTACAAGGAGCTCACTTTTCTTGGAGGCATCTAAATGGTACGAGGTAAATGCCACTCTTGGGAGAGGTGATAACATCATCTTTCACCAGCCTGACACTCAGCTGCTCTTCCTGCCCGCCTCTAGCACCCATCCGTGTTTCCAGCGCTGCCCCTCTACTCCTGCAGTTCCTTCTGCCCTGTGTGTCCCACTGAGGCGTCCTCAGGCTGCTGGCCTTCTTCCTACCAGCCAATCACCAGTCCTCGGGCCACCTTCCTGCTGCCATCTTCCCTGCCCTAGGACTAGGGAACAGCATCACTTACTAAACTAAGGTAGAGTGTATACCAAGAGAGTATCTAGCCTTTCATCTCCACCTCTTTAGCTACACGCTGGCGTACTACTGAGTACATTTTTGGATGTACTAACAGATCTCAAAAGTCCTGCATGGCTTCCTGACCCGCCCACTCTCAGTGCTGCCTCCCATCTGAGCCACCTCTTTCTCTGTCTTTTCTTCCCACTGCTTCTTCCTGTTTCTTCACTGGTGCTCCTTACCTCAGAAATGCTTAGCCCCTCTGAAACCTAATCCATCCTCCCCGGGGCCTCCCTCAGTCCTCCCTTCCCACTCTGAAGGTCCCTCTTTGACCCCTTCTCCGAGTGCCTGGCTGACTTGTCGGTGTTAACCTGCCGGCATCCACTGAGTCCCTAAGTTCCTGCAGCCCGCCTGAGGCAAAGGGCCATTGTAGTGCTGCCATCCTCCCTGTAGCAGCCTGTCGTCAGCCCGTCATCAGGACCAAAACTCGTTGTCCCGTTTCTTGTTCCACTTCACTGTCTGTCCATCTGTCTACACCAGCAGATGTTGCACCGGCAGCTTTCTTTGCCCGGGGCTGTCTGCTCTCTGCTGAAACTTCACACCCAGCAGTGCAGAGAAGGATCAGAAGTTCTGATTCTGCCAGCCGCAAATTCTCCTTTGTGCAAACCCTTCCTCACTCTCCAAAAAATAGAGCAGCTACCAAAGCTGATCTCAAGGACCTCTCCCAGCCCTGGTGTTCTGGGTAGCCTCTGGGCAAGTCCCTTCTATCATTTATCATTCATTTGCTGTAGTAATCAAACTTTTTATTGCTGTGACAAAATACCCAGTATAAATATTAAAGAGAAGGAGTCACTTTGCTCACAGTTTCAGAGGTTTTAGACCATCATGGTGGGGAAGGTGTGGCAAAGCAGCATGTAGGAAGGACAGAAGACAGGAGACGGAGGGAGACTATGCTGGTGGCCTTTCTCCCCTGACCTTTTGTTCCTTCCAGGCCCCAATATACATGATGGTATTACCCACATTGAGACTAGGTCTTCCCCCCTTAGCTAATCCTGTCTGGACACTCGCTCACAGGCACATCTCTGGATACATTAGCAGTTTACTAGGGGTTTCTTGGCCTAGTCAAGGTGATAGTGAAAATTAGCATCACATTTGCTGAGTACCTTGCCTGTCACAGGCCCCAACCTAGGCACCATGCCAATAAATATGATCTAGACCTAAGTGTTGCCTTTAAGGAACTCACAGTTTACTAGAAAACCAGACATTTAACAGTGACTCTGAGATAGTGGAGATGTAGACAATGTGCTGTGGGATCACAGAGATCTTAAGCTGCATGTTGTGGAAGAGCTGTCATCCCAGCACTTAGGAGATAGAGGCAGGGGGATCCAGAGTTTGAGGCCAGCCAGTTAAAGGGGTGGCCTGGAGGCCTGAGACAATAGAATCATAAGTGTGAGACCAGCAGGACTACATACTGAGTTCAAAGACAGTCTAGGCTGTACAATGAGACCCTGTCATAAAACAGAACTTTCTAGGTCTCCAATAAGGCAAGGAAAGCCTGGTGTAAGAGATGGTATTTACTCTAAGTCTGAAAGGATGAATGTCCGGCCCCCAGGTTGGCAAGGGTGGTGACTAGAGGGGGCATGTGTAAAAACATGGAAGACGAAGCAGAATCTACTCGTCATAGAATCCAGGTAGTTTAGAAGAGCTAGGACCCAGGTGTCAGGGGCAAGAATGGAAAGCAGGAGCTGCTTGAGGAGGGTTTGTGCTAAGGAAGTCGAGCTTTTCCTCCAGTGGCAAACCGTGACAATCGAGAGAAGAAACATGACAGGTTTTGTGGAGGTTTTTTTGGTTGGTTGGTTGGTTTTTGAGACACGATCTTAATGTGTTCCAGGCTGGCCTGAACTTTCTCTGTAGCAGAGGATGACTTAGAATTTCTGGTCCTCTTGCAAGTTTCCAAAATGTTTATCTGCTTTTGAAATAGGGGAATCACCTGTGGAATTCTCACGGCAGTGGGAATGAATGGACCTGTGCTCTGCCAACATGTGTGGGTCACATGTCTTAACTGTATGCCCATGCTTAGAGTTCACAGCAGACCAAACAAGTCAGTGGTGTAAGCAGTCAGGATGGTGGCTAATCTCGAGGACAGTGGAGTGACTGGAAGAGGGCAGGCAGGGGCTTCCAGGGCAGGGCCCCTAGCTTGAAACTGCACTGAACTGCACTCCTCTATTCTTTTGCTCTTTTCTCTGTGAGTCCTGTACTACCTTGAACTCCTCACATATATGACCCTAAATCTCACATCATGCGGAAGTGCCAAGCTGCCCCCGCTGCACTTCATGACTAAAATCACTTTCTCATTCTAGACCAAGGCAGCTTCTTAGCCTGTTTTTCACTCCTCAGATCTGTAGCTCTGTCAGTCCCCCACCACCACCACCTCATGAACTCCCAAGCTGCTCTCCTCTCATAGTTCACAAAGAAGATGGACTGTGGTCAGAAGGGAACTTCCTGCTGCTGCTGCCTGCCATCGTTTCCACCTGCCTGCCTACACCATGCGCTTTGAGAATGATACCTTCCCTCCAATAATGAAAATGTTTCCTAAGACCAGCCCTTCAGGGGCGCTGGTTCTTCTCTCCTCCTAGTTTCTCAAGAACTCTGCTCCCCCATTCATGCCTTCCTCTCCTGCATTCTTTCTCCTTCCCTAGATTCTCATTTTCATTAGTGTGAAAATGTGCCTTCATCTCATGCATATAAAAAGGAAAAAAAAAAAGAAAAAAAAGCCCCATAGCTACCTCTAAAGCTCACCTTATTTCTTGCATGTTGTAATGACTAAAGTTCTCAAAGAAGTGATTGCCACCCATAGTCTGCCTCCTCAGCTTCTCTTGTGTCCTGAATCTCAGCTGTTAACCTCAGTGTTAAACATGGCTTACATGGTACCATCATCACCTTGATTTTCAGAACCAAAACCTAAGTCATCCTTGAATTCTTTTCTCTTCCACTCCATGGACAGCACTTTAATAAGTCCTGTCGATTGTCCCTGGCCCCATCATCTCTCTTGGACCACCTTGAGAAGACTGTTCTCACAGTTTACTCCTATCCCTCTCAAGCCTCCCACCAAATCACAGGCTAAGGGATTTTCCTTAAATATGTCATGCCCCAGCCAGGCAGTGGTGGCACAGGCCTTTAATCCCAGCTCTCAGGAGGCAAAGGCAGGTGGGTGTCTGATTCAAAGAGAAACCTTGTCTGGAATAACAAAACAAAAACAAAAACTCCAAACAAACAACAACAACAACAAAAAGTTTCCTACTTAAGAAAAACCTTTGACCCCAACATTGAAGCAACAGTAAAGGCTAGACACCTTACCAGAGCCTTAAAAGCCCTTTTGTCACCTAGACCTCTGCAGCCTCGGGTCACTACTGTGTCAGTCTTCTGCAGAAACACTAGCCCTCGTTGTCTCTCAGACAGATTGTAGCCCTTCCCAATTTCTCCAAAGGATGGCCACCTCATCATTCAGGCCTTACCTCAAATGTCCCTTCTCAGAGACCCTCCCAAGCTATCCTAGTAAAAGTTGCTCCAATGCCACTTTATCCTGTTACCCTACTTTGCCCTCCTCATGGCACTTAATTTGGCACCTGCAAATCTGTTTGTGTCGTTCTTATCTGTCTCTTTCCTGCCAGCACATGGAGTCCTGCGGCCACAGAACCCTATCTCTTAGACAGACAGAGCCACAGGGAAGGCGGGTGACTCGTCACTGACAGGAACCTCATGGCCCCAGTCAAGGGCTAGCAGGGCAAGCGGGTAGGTTTGAACAGGAAGACGGAAGTGGCCATCCTCTTGGGATGGCTAAGGCTGCACGTTGCCCATGGGTAGTGCAGCTGAAAAACCCCAAGGGCCCCACTGGTGTAAGCCCAAGAAAAGGAGCTAAGCAAGGGACTCAGGAAGGAGGAGTGCATCTAAATAGAGCATCTCACACCATCTGCAAAAGATTTTCTCTGTTTTAATCTGTTTTACCACAAACCACTATCTTCTACACTAGATTTTAGCCAAAATTTTGCTGAGAAACAATAATACTTTCTTAAGCGCAATCAGAATGAACTATTAGAAAAAGGGATGTTTTCAAAAGAAATGCCAACTACATGCCCACATTTATTTGTTTCCATAGACATATAGAATGATTCTGAAAATCACTATGAAAGTGTCTTATAGAGGACAGGTAGTGAGGTTCACTGACTGATACTAGTTCATGAACCCCACGTTAAGCATCACTGCTGTACTGGTCCTCTGGGCAGAGAGGGGAGACAGATGAGCAGAAGATAAGATAGCCTCTGCACTCAAGTAGTCGGTTCAGGACACACATAATCATGCTGCACGGCCGACAGGTCAGAGGCTGCAGGCATCGGGAACTGTGATCCGCCCCAGCTCTGCTACTGTCCCATCCTTGGAATCACAGCACCTCGCTGGCATCACTTTTTCATCTATAAAATGAAGAGATCATATTGATAACAAAAAAGTTCCTTTTTGCTTGGCACAGATACAAAACCTTTGTGGGGGAAGTAGTGGGGAGAGATTGCTAATGGGCATAAGGTTTGCATGAAAATATTCTAAAGTAGATTATGATGATGGTTATATGGTACTGTCTGTATGCTAAAAAGCATTAAATTGTATACTTTAGATGGGCAAACTTTATGGCATGTAAATTATATTTCAGTAAAGCTGTTAAAAAAGAAAAAAATTCTCCATGCCATTTCCAAACTGAACAGTACTGGCTTGGATGGGTGACTGGTTGCCTGGAAGCAAGTCAGAAAGCCAAGAGAACTGGAATCAGCTCCTCAGCTAGCATGGGAGATGAGATGACCCATCAGTGATACAAGTCAGTTCCTTTTCAAGAGTGCTGTTGAGAGATTGGAGAGACAGCGGCTCACCACCTAAGGGCCCTTGCTGCTCTTGCAGAAGACCTGAGTTCGTCCCTACCCCTAGTTTGGGCTGCTCATAACTACCCATAACTCCAGCTCCAGGGTATCCAACAACCTCTTCTGGCTTCCACAGTCACCTATACACACGTGACACAGACACACATAAATAAAAATTTTTTTTAAAGAATGCTGTTAAAAATTTAACTGTAGCCGGGTGGTGGTGGCACACGCCTTTAATCCCAGCACTCGGGAGGCAGAGCCAGGCGGATCTCTGTGAGTTCGAGGCCAGCCTGGGCTACCAAGTGAGTTCCAGGAAAGGCGCAAAGCTACACAGAGAAACCCTGTCTCGAAAAACCAAAAAAAATAAAATAAAATAAAATAAAAAAATAAAAATAAAAATAAAAATAAATTAACTGTAAACATTCTCTCATTCTTAATGGCATTTTGAAAGATTTCATCTTATTATCTTAAAAAATATTTATTGCATACCCAATCCCTTGCAAAGCTTAAAGTCTGTCAGAGTAGAAACATTAGACAAATAATTACTAAATTATTAGCTAATAATGTAAGTACTATTACAGAAGAGTAGAAGGTACTGTGAGAGGATAATGGAAACCTAATCTAGTCCAGGGGGCTGAGGGAAGTCTTCTGAGCAAATCCATGTGTGCTGAGATCTAAAATATAGATACTAGCCTGTCATCTAGCTTGAGACAGCCCTGTGGAGTAGAGATGGCCATTAGTCACCCTTAGGGACCAGCAATCATGGATCCAGGGACACTGGAAAGTAGGGATATTCAACGGCAGTGGTTCTCAACCTTTCTAATGCTGTGGCCCTTTGATATAGTTCCTCATGTTGTAGTGACCCCTAACCATAACATTACTTCATTGCTTCTTCATAACTGTGATTTTGTTACTGGTATGAATTATAATGTAAATATCTGATATTCAGGATATCTGATATGTGACCACAAAGGGGGTCACAACCCACAAAGTTGAGAACCACTGTTCTATGGTAATATCATTGCAGTCCACATCTTGGATCAGATGTAATGTAGGACTGCCATGACCCTGAGTCCTGCCCTCAACACTCAACCAGCTCAGAATGAAGCTTCCCTTATTCATCCCCAGGATGAGGTATTTCTGTACCCCAGGGCCTGTGGAATCAGTGAGTGGCTGAGCTGGAGACAAGAGTCTGGTCACCATGCTTTCCAGAACCATCTGCCATCCAGGCACCCGCATTTCATCAAGGCTTTAATGGGCTCCAAGCAGTCCTCAGATGAGCCTGGCTGGCATCCGGCATGAGCTCATCACCGCCAAGAGTAGCAGCTGGAAGCCAGGGCTCCCCTGGGTGAAGGAGAGGTCAGCATTGGCTAGGCAGGTCATTCCATGCCCTCCACCTGCACTGTACCTGGAAACAGCTCCCAAGACCAGCTGTGCTTTGCCAGCTTATTACATACCCCTCTAGGGTATGTATCTTAGACTGGAAGACTTTAGGAAGGGAGGGTATCAAATTGAAGGTCAGAGCCTACAGAATACCAACAATAGGGCAGACTGGAGATGAGCCAGAACCAAGATTCCCTCCCCAAAAGGAGTTTAATTCTAGCATCCCTGTGCTCTTTCCTCTGGACAGAAGCCTGACTGTGTCCTGGGAAAAACCCAGCAAGGATGTTCTCTGTGAGTTTGAGCCACATACTTCTTTCTGAACTGCATATTGAAAATGAATTCTTTTCATTATAACAGAAGGGAGCTTACCACTAAGAAGCCCTTCAGGGGCCCCCTTTGATATAATGGATCCCTGTGTGATAGGAAGTGCTGACTGGGCATTGGGGTCTGGCACATACATCATTCTGAAACTGACCCTATCTGACCTGAGTCCTTCCCTTTAACATAGCATCAGTTTACCCGTGCTAAAAGTTAGCCTGTGATACCCAAACCTTCCATTATGATGTTTTGTGACACTGAATGAGCATTTGCCTTATAATTTACCCAAGTACATGCAAATATGTTTTCATATTTATTCAGCAATTATTAACTTTTTTTCTGCAACTGATCACCACCATCTCTGCTTTAGGCTTCTCTGTGTGCTCTTCAAGCATCCTGTCTAATTTCTTCACCACCCTTATTCAGAACTAAAATATCTCCTTCCCTCTGAAGCATACTCTCAAAAGGCAGAGTATGGACATGGTTGCTTATGTCCCCAGCATCTCACCTGCTCTTAGCACATGACAATAAATATTTCTTGACTAAATTAATTTATAAATGGGCACAAGCAATACAGGGAATAAGAGAGGAGATGCAGGCCCTCCTCTTGTCTTCCTTCATGATAACTGAGGACAAGGAGGTGGAAGACCCATACTGGCCTTAAAGCAGGCGTTGAGGACTAGGTGGAACTGCAGGTCCAGGCCTCACAGAGTTCAAGCAGGCAAAGGGGAAAGACAAAGCTACTCCGGGAAGTAGAAACAAAACAAGCCCCGAACCTGCATGCCATGTAGAGACTACAGGAAAGTGGCCACCCACTGGGCTCTTAGGGAGACTTGAGTGCGGAAGGAAGGCCTTTGGGGTGAAACAACCAGGATAAATTTGTAGTCAAAATAGTTTGGAAGTGATTGTCATGTGTGTATGTGTTTGACCATAATGATTTTTACTTTTAAAAACGTACAATATAAAGTTTCTTGGAGCACTTTAGGAAAGGAGGGTATCAAGGGAGGATACATAGTGGGAAAGAGGTGTATGTCCCTGCCACATCTCTGGCCCTCCTCAGGGCAGGCCTGTAACTTTTCTTATGATCCCACCACTGTGGGAGAAAACCACGAGTGTGGTTAGGGAATAAGTCTGAAATGGGTCTCACCAGGGTAAAATCAAGGTGTCTTCAGAGATGCCTTCCTTTTTGGAGACTCTAGCAGAGAACCTGTTCTCTCACCCTGCCCAGTTTATAGAGGCCTTCATTCCAGACTTTGGAGCCCATCCATCTCCAAATAGCAATGACCCATTGAGTTTCTTTCATATTTCATCACCCTAACATTCATTCTTTTCCCTTCTTCCCCCTTTATAAAGACCCTGTGGTTATGGTGGGCCAACCTGGATAACGTAAGGTATCTCAGCCAACCCAGAAGCAACCTTAATTGTGTCTGCAGCGTTTGTGCCCGTTCTTGTCTCCATGACATATTCACAGGCTCGCAGGACTTGGGAACATCTTTGTGGGCCTACTCTGCCTAGAACACTCTCAGAGATATTTTACGTATGCCTTGTTTTTATTCTTATTTTTGAAGAGTTAATATTTGCACATAGCACAAATTTCAAAAGTTTTCAGTGATGGAATTCTTAGCTCCCACTCCAGCTCCAACCCAAGTATTATCCAGTCTCTCTGTTGTATTTCTTCTTTTTCCTCCTTGTGTTTAATCAGCACAGACACTTTTATTCCCAAGCAAATACCCTTGTTCATCAGACTTTCCCCCAGAACCTGGCATTCCTGAGCTTCTTGCCAGAACCAGTCTTTATGCAATACTTCAAGATAGATGTTTTCCATATTTTCTAACCCCAGCATCACCCACAGTGACCAGTTGACACGTGGCCTTCCCCCATATATCTATATATTGTCAGAGTGTACTCACAGATACATACTGTTTGAATGCCTGTAATTTATTACTGTCCTTAATTATATTAAATTGTCTGATTTTCCAGGGTAGCATTCCTTCCTTCCTTCCTTCCTTCCTTCCTTCCATCCTTCCTCCCTTCTTTCCTTCCTCCCTCCCTCCCTCCCTCTCTCCCTCTCTCCCTTCCTTCCTCCCTCCCTTCCTCTCTCCCTTCCTTCCTTCCTTCCTTCCTCCCTCCCTCGCTCCCTCCCTCCCTCGCTCCCTCCCTCTCTCTCTCCCTTCCCCTCCCCCCTCTCTCTTTCTTTGTTGTTTGTATTTGTTTGTTTGTTTTGTTTTGGGGGTGGGGAGACAGGGTCTCTCTACAGAGCCCTGGCTGTCCTGGAACTTGCAATATAGACCAGGCTGCCCTTGAATTAAGATCCTCCTGCCTCTGCCTCCCAAGTGCTGAGATTAAAAGTGTGTACCACCGTCTTTGTTTTTATTCTTTGAGCATTAGGACAGTTCAGGCTCATCTTGTGCCCACCTTATTTCTACCTTGACTGGGATTTTTAGTGAGCAGTTGTCTTAGAGACTAAAATCTAGTCCTGAGCTTCTTTTCTTCCTCTTCCTTTTTGCAGTTTTTGTGGTTTTACTTAAACAAGAAATGAAACCTGCCTGCGAGCCATCCCTTCCTTCGCTGCTCAGCCTGGTGGTGTTGGGATCGGTGACTCATGGCAGCTGTACAGCTCTTTCTACTGTGGCTCTGCAGTTCTAGGAGGAGACGCAATAATGTCAGCGCAGTAAAGAGCTGTTGCTTCCAGCTCCTTGACCTCATGGACCCAGTTACCTTTCTATTGCCTCAACAAAACACCATGACCAAGGCATCTTATAAGAGAAAATGTTCAACTTGGGCCTCCTGGTTGCAGAAGGTTAGAATCCATGACCATCATGGTAGGGAGCCTGCAGCAGATACACAGGCTTGGTGCCGGAGCAGTAGCTGAAAGCGCACATCTCTGTGTGCAGCACAAGACAGTGAGGTCGCTGGGAAGGGCTTGGCTTTTTTGAAACCTCAGGGCTCATCCACAGTGACACATCTAACTAGTGCCAGATGACTTTCTTGGTCTTTTTTTTTTTAAATGTTCTTGGACTTCACCAGAGGTCAGAGTGCAGACATGACTCCACATAGGAAATGGCAGCTACTTACAGACAGCAAGGAGGAAGAAGGCTTGGGTACACTTGTACTTTCTGTTAACGGCCAACATTTCCAGGTTTCTATTGGGGGATTGGGGAGGATGTATGAGTGTGTGTACATGTGTAGAGGCCAAAGGTGGACATTAGGTGTTTTCTACAATCATTTGCCACCTTACTGTTTGAAACAGGATCTCTTGTTGAACCTGGAGCTCACTGATTGCCTAGACTGACTGGCCAGCAAGCTTAAGGGATCTCCTTGTTCCTGTCCCCCAGCCCTGAGGTTACAAATGTGCCACTGTGTCCTGCTTTTACGTGGGGGCTGGGGATCCAAACTTAGGTCCTCTTGCTTACCTGGAAGGTACTTTACAGACTGAGCCATCTTCTAAGCCCCAATTATTTACATTTTAGACACAAGTGCATACATGTCTACCATGAATATGAATGTTCACCTGCGCATATGCACAGTGTGGAAATCCTAGGAACAGTAGTGACTCCTGCTTCAGTTGATTCCTGCAGAGGTGTGTTCTTCACACATTTCATCGTTACATGCCTCTCCTCTGTTCTGAGAACACTGACTGTTAGCTCAGTCATACAGTACAACACAGAGTCTCCACGTTCCTCTGCCCATCCTGCTGTAGAAAGCCAGGTTGCTAAAAGAGCTTAGATCAGGGCCACTTGCAGTTCTCACCCCTACTCCAGGATGGCTTATCATCAAATACTGAGCTCCAAAGCTGTTTGAGTTCATGTTCTCCCTTTGGTGTGTCTGTTATTCATCTGAAATGTAATGGGTTGATTTCACAGTTTGCTTTCAGTTGTAGGGTTTTTCCTCCCTACCTAACCTGTTGGCATAAGTTTGCCTTTTAAATATGTAGAGCATTAGCTTGTTTCTAAAAGTCAAAGTTATAAAAGGGAGGCTGGGGATGTAGCTTAATTGGTAGAGTTCTTATCCAGCTTGCATAAGACTCAATCCCCAGCACAATAACCCGGGTATGGTGGTACAAGCCTGTAATCCCAGTACTCAGGAGGGGGAGTAAGAGGGGGAGTGTGTGTGTGTGTGTGTGTGTGTGTGTGTGTGTGTGTGTGTGTGTGTGTGTGTTTATGTATAAGTGCAGGTACACATGTGGGGGTTATGTGTATGCATGCATGTGGAAGCAAGAGGACTACTTTGGGTATTGATTCCTCTGGGACACCATCCAGCTCCTTTGAAAGAGGATATCTTAAGGACCTGAAGCCCACAAATTAGACTAGACTGGCTGACCAGCAAGTCCCAAAGACCCTCCTATCTCCCTCCATACCCACCTGCACCTCCATCACTAGGATCACAAGCACATGCTCCTGCACCCAGCATTTTTACGTGGGTCCGAGGGATCAAACTCAGGTCTCCGTTCTTACAAGACAACTACTTTACCGATGATGCCATTTCCCCAGTCCTAACGCTCATGTTTTCTTACTTTGCCTTACTTCTTGCATAGGAGAAACACTATATGTACTCTTTTTTAGTTTGCTTTTTTTACTTAATCATGCTTCTCAGGAAACATTTTATATAGATCAGCTGTCTCCCATTTTATGGCTGCACAGTATTCCATTCCTGGCCTATGCATGTACATGATTTTCAGTATTCTGTAATCATAAACAGTGCAACTATGTATGACCTGTTTGCTGTATATTTTGATATTACTGACTGTTTGTCTGTCATAAAGTCCTATAAGCAGTAGTCTTAATTAGGAGGACATGTGCACAGGTCTTTTGGTTACGTACTAGATGTTTCTCCTCCACAGAACTTGTACAGCTTCACACTCCCATTTATCTTACACAAGAGTGTCTATACCCCTCCAGCCCCTCAAAGACTGGATTGTCAAGCTTTGGGACTTTTGTCGTAGTAGAAGGGAACTAGTATTTCTTACTTAGTTACTTCGTTTGGTTCTCTTATTACAAATGTATTGGAACATCATTTCATATATTAAAGAACCATTTCGGCCAGATGGTGCTGGCACACACCTTTAATCCCAGCACTCTGGAGGCAGAGGCAGGCAGATTTTTGTGAGTTCTAGGCCAGCCTGTTCTACAAAGTGAGTTCCAGGACAGCCAGAGTTACACAGAGAAACCCTGTCTCCAAAAAAAAGGGAATCATTTTGATTTTCTTTTGTGAATTTTTTTCTGTAGGACTTTTGGTCTTTACTTTTCCTCTTTGTTATTTTGGTTTTGGTTTTGTTTTTTGAGTCTTGCCATGCTGTCCCAGTTGGCCTGGTACTCACTTTGAAGCCCAAATTAGTTTCAGATTCATAGCAATCCACCTGTTTCAGCCTTCTGAGTGCTGGGATCATAGATATATACAATACCCAGCTCTCTTGTTTTTTTGTTTGTTTGAAGATTTATTTTTATTTGTCTGGGTGAGCTTGTGCCATGTGTGTGCAGCTGCCCAGGGAAGCTAGAAGAAAGTATCATTTTTTGTTTGTTTGTTTGTTTGTTTGTTTGTTTTTTCGAGACAGGGTTTCTCTGTGTAGTTTTGGTGCCTGTCGTGGCTCTCACCCTGTAGACCAGGCTGGCCTCAAACTCACAGAGATCCGCCTGCCTCTGCCTCCCAAATAGTAGGATTAAAGGCGTGTGCCACGACCACCCGGCGGCGGCGGCGGCGGCGGCGGAGGTATCATTTTTAATTTGACCTTTACTTGGTGCCACAAATCTGGTTCATCCTGCAGCCTCAATTCTAGGACAGACTTGGTAAAGTCCTCAGAACTCATTAGGGAAAAGCACTGTTGAGTAATAATCCAGCCCAGGCAAGGGGTTCATCAGAGTGGTCCTGTGCCTGTTCTCCACCCTCTCCTCACTCCTCCTCCCCCACCACCCTCCTGATAACTGCTGGGTGTAGAGGAGGGAGCATAAACTGGGAGAGTTGTTGGCAGCAGCCTCTGTGTTGGGAAAATGCAGCAGTTTTATGAGGAAGATGAGTAATCCCTTCAGCCTTGATGGGAGGCTGAGAAGCACCAGATAAATGGTTCCTTTGCCCAGACCCGTAGCCTATGACATTTGATACCATATTAAAGACACCTCTTCCACACTTGTGACTCTTCACACTGGTAAGTACAGTTAAGAAGATCCCACTGGGATGTTCCTGCACTTATTTGCACAGTCAACTATGAATAAGTCTTCCTGAAGTGCAGAAGTCTGTGAGTGCGGCTTATTCTAGAATCTAGAGGCTCATTCATTGCTTTTATGTTTTGTTTTGAGACGATGTGTTGATGTCTAGCTTGGACTGGTTCAGATTTATAACAGTCCTCCTGCCTCCGTCTTTCCAGTGCTGAGATGACAGGCATGAGCCACCACAACTGCTGATACTTTTTTAAGAAGTCCAGACTGAGCTTTGGGGAACAGACTTGTGAGGGGAAGCCTTCTCTCCACTGCTATGGACATCAGCTGGGATTGGTCAACAGACGCTTAAACATCTGGTCAGCTCAGCCCTTTGGGGTGAGCAGTGTTTTATAGACAACCCATCAAGATTGATTGGCCTTCTAACTGAATTAGCCAGATGTGTGGGCATTGTGTGCCCTTTCCTCAGCCTCCTCCAATGTTGTTAGAGGAAAGCAGGCATGCGATTAGCATGTTTGAAGATGCTGTGGTTTTAGTGCATAAACAAAAGAGGCCTCCTCCCGCAGACTGTGGCTCTGCCCCAAATGCCAGCAGAATAATTACAACTGCTGAATTTAGCCTAGACCTAAGCTTGGCTTCCTCAGGCTCAGCTGCTATTTGCAAGATGGGGAGGGGAGTCAAGGCTGACAAAGCCTAGGGGCCCAGGCTCTTATATAGTCTGCTCCAAGCTCTGCTTTATCCAGAGCATGCTGACACCCTTGAGGGCAGTGTGCTGGATTGTGGGGAGGAGGAGAAATAGGGCTAGTCTGAAACCCATAACTTCACAAAACTTTCAACAAAAAATATGAGCTGAGCTTCTGGCCCCCAGTGCCATCACATGCTACTCAAAGCATTATGTGCATGTGCAAAGTCCCACAGGTTTGCAGAGAGCTGGGGTCTGAGGCAGAAGACTTGCCTTTTGCTTTGCTGGCTCTGCATGTGCCGTGTGTTTGGGTGCTCGTTCCTTTGGTTATTCACCTCCTCTGCTGACCACACTGGCCTGTATATTTTCCTTAGAACAAACAAGGCATTTTCATGTTGCCAGTAGCTCTGCTGATGGTAATATTCTGTAAACAACTCACATGCGGTGTGTCCAAACCTGCCCTCCTCACACTGTCTTCCACACTGCATGCTTGGTGAATAACATTGTCACCATCTACCAGCTTCAACAGGAAAGCATTATAAGTGAGTCTGTTGCCTTCTGCCTCAGTGTTTAACAAGCCCTGTCTGTCTGAGGATTTCCTCTCAGGTCCATCTTTCCTGTGTCCCCACTCACCCTTAGTTCAGGCTTTACAGAGCCTGTAGCACTATAGCAGCCTCATTGTTGCCCTACCTTCCTTTAGGATCTCCTTCAACCCAGCCTCTGCCCTGCAAAACTGTTTGCTCCCCTGATCTGAAACCTCCAGCTATTTCCAGTGACCAAGGTCAACCCAGATGCCTCACCCTGCATCCTTGTTCTCTGCAATCCACATGAGTCTTCTGCCACTCTCTCAAAGATGCAGGGGTGATGGTTTGCTTTGAGACTGGGACCAGTCCCTGCTGGGCCCACAGGACAATGTCTGGGAACTAGACAGGAGCTGTCTTCAAGGACCTGCTAAATCACTCGTGCCCTAGAAGTCTTTCCTTCTCTAAGCCTCCTCATTCACTTTTCCCTGTGAGAAGCCTTTTCCTACTTCTCCAGCTATACAAGTCTGCTTAACCTTCAAGAGGCCACTCCTTACATCATCTCTCAGGCATTCCCTGGTGTCTTACATGAGGAGACTCACTTCTCACCCTCTTCCCCCACAGCAGTGTGAGAAAGCTTAAAATGTACAGATTTATTTCAGTTAAAGATTTGAAAAACAGATCCCTCTCTATATCCCCTCCTTGCACCCCTTCTCTTGGCTCCACAGATTCTGCCACCAGTAGCCCTGGCCAGGCTATTGATGAAGGAAGAGCACCCAGTCCCCCTTCTGTCTGCTGTGAAAGTAAGGCATGCATATTCATAGGTGGCACTTGCTGCAGGAAGGACTGCTTAGTAATGACAATTAGAGGAAGCCTAACAGTAGCTGTCACTCATTGAAACCTCACTGCATGCCAAGGCTTCTATCTCTTCTAATAACTAACCACAAGGTACAGACTCTTATCATCTACATTTCCCGTGTGTGTAAGAAGGGTACCAGACTGTCTGGGAACTTGCACAGGTTCACCCTCATAAATGACAGGATCATTGTATTATATTTTGCTTATGTTCTCATGAGCCAGATTCCACAGTCAACACTACAGGGTAAAGTGGGTCCTGGAATGTTGGTTGGCTGATTGGTTGGTTGAATGGATCAGTGTTCTTCTCATTGAACTTGCCTTCAGGTGTAAGAGGCACTTGGCTGAGTGTCTGTAGCTTATGCCAAGAAGTATGGATTTTGTCTCATCTCCTAATGCCCAGCTGTACACAGACATGTTCCCTCCCACTCAGTAACAAACTGCCTGGAACTCTTTGCTGGCTCATATTTACAAGAGAATGTGATAAATTCCGTATTGATCCCTCCTGTTCCACTGTAAATTTTGCAAAAGATGATTAAATAGAGCAATAGAGTCTGCAGGCATTGTGGCTCAATATGTTGTGGACTGGTGTATCGACCTCCTCCATCCAAAGGCAGCCAGCGCCTAGCCCTGCTGCCCCAGACCAGTAATTAAAATCCTGTGAGACTGGGATTTAAAATCCAATCATATCCCTGAATCAAGCCTTCTAGCCTCCCCATGTGACGAGTGCAATAAGGTAACGGCAGAGCGTGTTTATGTCTGTGCTGAAGCAGTCCCCATAGGGTGGGTAAGAAATGGAGAGTTGGGTAGCCCTGCTGGCTAAATCACTTCACCCTGACACCACAGCCACTTGTAAGACAAGCTGTAGGTACATAAACAAGTCCCAGCCAAAGACCACAACTCAGGCTGTAAGAGCAAAACATCAAGCACAAACATCCACACATTCTGTTTCACTGTGTGCTTCTATTCCCACAGATGGTGTGGTGAGTTTCAGTGAGTGATTTGGTCCTGATTAAGCTACTTGGGGAATTTGGCAGCCAAATGTGTGAGAATTTCCACCAGAACTCTTTGACTAACCTGAACTGAAGCTAGACTTCCCTTGTACTGAGTCTTGCTGTCAAGGCTCATGCTACTGTTGGAGATAGGCATGTCCCCCCCTCCCTGCAGGATCAGGAGCTCCCTAGGAGCAGAAACAGCATCTTCTTACTCACTTTGTATCCCTAGACCTAGCACACTGATAGACGTGTGAAGGACTCTCAGAAAGTATCTTTAAATGAATGAGTGAATATGTAGAGAAATTAGCAGTTAATACTGAAAAATAGGGGCTGACTGGCAAGATGGCTCAGTAGTTAAGATCATTTGCTGCTCTTGCAGAGGGCCAGGGTTTGAGTTCCAACACCCACATGGTAGTTCACAACCATGTACAACTCCATTTCCAGAGGATCTGACATATTCTTCAGGCCTTCACAGGCACCAGGCACACAAGTAGCACAGACATACGTGCAAACAAAATACCCATTCATATAAAATCTTAAAAAAAAAAAAACTATAAATGACATTTCAGTAGTACACTTACCAAGTATCTATCCATTCAGTACATGAGCACTTCTGGTGCTGGAGAACTTGGCTGTGCCATATTCTACCTTCAAACTTTCTGATGCTTAGCAAGTCAGCCATGGAGTGCATCCAAGGGTCTTATTATTAACCTCCCAGTTCTGCATGGTGGCCGGCTTGGTCTCCTGAACTTCTTTTTTTTTTCTCCAGCCCAAAGTACCAACCAGTTCCTTGAGCCATTTTTTCTCACATGGCTTCTAAACCCTTTTCTACACCAGTTGTATTTCCCAGAACAATCTCTCTACTTTGTCTCTCTTCCAAAACCTATGACTCCTCCTTTATACTTTACCTCTTAGTGTCAATCTTCTGTTGGATGTGTTGGGTACCCTTCCCACCCTAATTACATCTACAGATTTAATAGGTAGCCCAGCCCATAATATCCATAGCAGAAATAAACATGCTGAACAGGACCAAACCCACGTACTGTCACTGGAACTCTTCTGGTCTATCTTTTACCCTATCCCCCTGGGGTCTGATTGTCTCTCAATCGCTGACTGACATCCCATATGTTACTGACATCCAGCTTCTTCATTGTGACCACAGGGTTTTCCTGAGACAACCCATCAAATGTCTCTAACTGCCTGACTGAGCTCACAGGTAGTCCTGACACAGGAAGAGGCTAGTCTCATGACTAACACGGACCATCAGTTGCCCAACAGTCACCCACCCCTCTCTCTAGAGGCTCACAAAGCACCCTTTACTAGTATGTTTGGTTCTGGAGATGAGGCACTCTGTGGAAAGTATATGGTGAGGGGAGTGCTTTAATGACTCAAAAAAGGAAAGGACTCAAAGGCTGTTCATTTCCCTGAGTTTATTTATTTGCTGTGTGTGTGTGTGTGTGTGTGTGTGTGTGTGTGTGTGTGTGTGTGTATGTGTATACATGCACACGTCACAGCATGCATGTGAAGGACAGAGGACAACTTGTGGGAGTTGGTTCTCTCCTTCATCATAGAAGTCCCTGGGCTCAAACTCAGATCATCAGTCTTGGTGGCAGATAACTTAACCTGCTGAGCCAAGTACTGAGTTTGTCCTCTGCTCCTCCCAGCTGTGGTTTCCCAGCTCCCCAGACTCATGGTGCATGATGGGAGGGGACCGATCCATCTCCTCACTCCTCCATCCAACGTGTCGGTTTCTCTCTTGTCTATCCCCCTCCAGTCTGGGTTCTGTTAGAAGATAAAGGCCTACTGCTTTCACTGTGTGCCAGTCCTTGGCCTGTCTGTGCTGTGGGACTTGATGGAGTGTCTGAGTGGTAGCTTTCTGTCCCCCAAACTCCCGAAGGTAGTGGAGCCCCTCCTGCTGTCCATCAGAGGAAAGGTCTCTGGGTGCTGTCTAGGAAGTTGAGTTACTGTGGCTCACCATTCCCTTTGCCCCAGACCAGGAACCCTGAATGGAAAGAAAGGAAATGCTTTTTCCTACCCTTTCTACGGTGATTGATGTCTGTCCCCAGCCCATGATGGGAAACTTCTCTGTCTTGCTTGGCCCTAGAGCATCTAAGCACATTGGAAGAGAAGGGGGCCAGGGAGGGGGAGATGGTCTTGATGTCTGAGTCATCAGGCCTTTGGTGGCACTTTGAGGTGGGATGGGGAGCAAAGCGAGCTTCTTCATTTAAAAAAAATGTAACATTTCAAACATTTATGAAAGAGAATGAACCCCTGTTTTAAATCTTAGCTTCACTGTTTGCTCTATGACCACGGGCAAATTATTTCAACTCTGAGCCTGTTTTCTCTTCATGTGATGAATTATTCAGGCACAGTATGTAAAGACTGTGTACCCAGCAAGTGTTAGCCTGTGTCCCTGCTCTTACTCTTCTACCAGAGCCAGGCAATCTGTAAAGTGGAAGAAAACAATACCTCCCCTGCTTCCTTCACCAAATTGCCAAGGATTAAATCCATGGGTATAGTCAGCAGAAGATGCGGCCTGGGATACATGCCTTATCACTGTTCTTGGTTAAGGCACGGCACGTCTGTGAGAATATCTGTCTAATGTGTGCACATACTGAGCAGTGGTGAGTATGTGGAACATGGAAGACACTCCAGATGAGGCCTCAGGAGACTCTTGCTCCTTCTGCTGTGTTTCCTTTGTCGCTGTCAGTGAGCCTTAGATGTCTGCCTCTGGGAATGCAAGAAGAGTTGGTCAGTGTCTGGTCTCAGGAGTTATGGAGACTAGTTGTGACAGCTGAAGTGTGGCAGGCCATGACCAGAAAAGGGAATGAGGAGAACAAGAACCCAGAGGGGAGATTCCTGGCCACTGTCCTTGAAGAATGTAGGATCTAGGTAGTCACAAGGACAAGGAGCAGGGCTCTGGGCTGAAAGAACTACACAGATCTCATGCCAGAATGAGTGTGGTGACAGGGAAGGCACACAGCTTGTCCCACCATCTTTCCGAATGCTTACTTCCCAAAATACTAGTCTACATTGGTTACCTCTAATCATGGAGGGACACTTGAAATGCTCACCAAAACCTCTCACTGCAGGTAGGAGAGAGACTGCCAGAATCATGAAAGTCAGGACGAAGGGAGCAGAGGAGCAGAGGTAAATGTGAAGAGGAAGAGTGGATGAGAAAGCTTTTACAGAGATCACTGTAATCTTTTTTCAACCATATTCAAACTTTGTCTCCTCATAAAACCCATAGAGGTAGGCAAGACAGCAGTCAGGACAGTAGAGACGTGCCCGGCCAGCAGGTGGTAATCCTCCCCCGCCTGCTCCCATCCTGGAGGGGAAGTGCTTCTCCTTTTCTTATGACAGACAGAGAGGCATCTGGGACCAGCAAAGAGTCTAGGGGCTCTCTCTTACAGGAAGGAGGGCATGACCACACACTTGCTGTAGGAAGGCTTTTCCAGCAGACAGAACAACTGTCATGTTCTCTCGGCCTCAAAAGAGAGCTCCTGAGGAGAAGACAGGTTTTTCTGGCAAATATGAGTAAGCATCTGTGCTGGGCCCTGCGCTGGTGTATAGCAAGGCGGAGACAGTGTATAGTGATAGCCTTTAATGGAATTCTTGCAGGAAGACAGACAGAAGGCTATGGGAGTGTAGAAGGTGGTACGCAGGCTTTGCTGAGTTCTGCTCCAAGTCCCAAACAGCCCATGGGAGGGAGTAAGGAGGCCTTCCTGGAGAAGACAGACTCAGTCTTAAAAGATGGAGTCAGTGGAGCCAGGGGACCACCTATTCCTGATGCAGTAGAGAGAGGTGACAAGTGACCTCTTGGGAGTCGGAAGACTCATACAAGGTTCTTTCCCATTTGGAGCCTGGGTGATTGTCGAATCACAGGCACATGCTGACCTGAGAAGAGCAGTAGGGCTCCCTAGGCACCAGTGAGCCCGGCGTCTCTCACTAACACCCCTTCCACTCCCTTCACCTACTGGGTGAAGAGATCTCAGCCAGCCACAGCAGCACCACCAGCTCCTTGCCCACCCAACTGCCCCTACCCTACTTTCTGGGCCCAATCCTTATTGACAGATCCCCCAGAATCTGAAGGAATTCAAGACAAATGGTTAAGAGGATGGAGTTAATAAAATTTGAAAAATCGAGGCCTGTCACTCCACTAAACTTTTTTCAATACCACTGACAGAAACATATTTCCCCAATGAGTGACCTTCCACAGCTGTAGCGGGCAGGCGCAGCCGCATCCGTGCTGCCAGGAAGCCAGGCTGCTATTTATCAAATATTATAAGCTGGGACAACTAATCTGGAGCAGGAGAGGAAGGAGGGGTCCTGCACCACACTGCCTAGGGTGCTCCAGGTGTTTGCCCCAGCCCCAGACAGCCAGTGGGAGGTGACGGATGGCCTGCGATTAGTGCTCCCACCTCCTTCCAGCCCTCTCACTTGCTCCCAGAGGCCTGGCCCTCTAGGCCAGCTGCTTGGCCTGGAGGGGCCCTGGGTGGGAGGCAAGGGGAGGTCAGGCCAGGGCACGGGCCATCCTGATGCCCCCGGAGAGGGCAACCGGGTGAGGCCCAGCGTGGTTATTTATTGGAGTGTAATGGTTTGTGGCCGTTGGTCGTGAAGGTGAAATCGATCAGTGGTAGAAGTCAGGTTCTATCAATTATTAGAGCAATTAGTCAAGTCAGAGGGAGGGTGTGAGTCTGGGGGAGTAATATTGGATGGACATTATCCAGGTGCCCCCGCCTCAGCCTTCCTAAAGTGGGCAGATGTGCTGCCCTGAGGCTCCAGAACCTTGGAGAACCCGGCTGGTTTCCCCTGGCGAGTAGCCTGCCCTGAGAGTCTTCTGGACGGGAGCCGAGGCCCAGCGCTGCTGTAAGAGGAAGTGTGCTGGCTGGCCCAGGTGCAGAGAGGTCCTACTGTCCCCACCCCATGCTTTATGAGAAGTGACACGGCTCCTGCTAGAGATACTCGGTGGCCGGTTTGTGGCACACATTTTTCATCTGTAAGCAAATACAGATGACTGACAGCCAGCGCTCGTCTGAGGCGCTGATCTCACCCTCCTCCTTTCTTCCGCCGCCGCCGCCGCCTTCTCTCCTCCTCCCTGTGCCCATTCCTCCTCCCTTCCTAGCTCCTCGTCCTCTGGAGAGCTAACCCCACTCCACAGAGCACATGTCTAATGGCAGGACGCCCCTCCTGGTCAGAGAAAGGAGAGGCCTCTCCATTACTCCTTTGAGGCCCCTGGCCCAGCTGTGCCATGGGAATGAGGAGGAGGATGCCTGACACTGGCTCCTGGGACCCCAGTACCCAGCACCCAGAAAGCAGAGCCATGCCAAGAGAATAAACCCCAAATGCTCTGGTCCTTCTTGAACTCTGTGGTTCTTGTCTGTCCGCCTGTCCTCCGGCACAGTGGCCAACCTGGCCTGTGTTACTGTCGTGAGCTCATCATGTCCTCATAAGCTCTTGGAGAGCTTAGTTTGTACTAGACTCAAGCTCAGAGGAGACCTGTCCCTAAAAACAGGAAAGATGTCTGCAAAAGAGACAGAAAGACTGGTCACAGGATTGAGGGCAGTATTTGAAGAGGCCTTAAAAAACTCAAAAGAGTCAATGGACAGATTACCAGTTACCACGGAACAGTAAGGAGGGATTAAAAAAAACAAACACACACACACACACAGATTCCCAGCACTCAGGATAACCAGGCAGGGGAGCTCGTCAAGTTCAAGGATAGAGTGGGCTATATAGTAAGCTTAAGGCCAGCTCCTCCCTAAAACCAAAAACAAAATAAGTATGGGAGGAGGGGCTGAAGAGAGCTCATGGGTTAAGAGTGCTGCTTTCAATTCCAGCAGACACATCAGGCAGCTCACAACATTCATAACTCCAGCTCCTATGCCTCTGACCTGTCGGCACCTGCACACACACACACACACACACATACAATTAAAGTAAATCTTGAAGGAAAAAAACATATATAAAGAAGAAACTGCTCATTAGCCCTGCCAGTCCCCATCCTGCACACAGAGCCTCTGGTGTGCAGTGCCCAGAAGGTGCCAACTGATCTTAAAGAAAGAATGAGGCTCTGGGTGAGCCTCTGAGTTCTTAAAAGACTAGAAACTTAGTAGTGCTGATAAACACACACTCTATTCAGCCAGGCTATGGGGGAGATATGAACCTTACTGGAGGTAGGAAGATCCCTCCTCGCTGGACACCCCCCTCACTACGGAGGCCATACTTAGTGCTGTGGACGGTGAAGGAGCACTGGAGGGATTTCAGCAGTAGGGTATCATTGCCACTCTGCAGAGGTTGTGGAGCATTGGAATTAGGGAAACCTAGGGCTAGGGTGGACTCCTGGCTCAGAACAGTATGTTGTTGTTTTTTACTCTTTACTCTTTTGGGGGGCCCGCCACCCAGCTCCCAAATAAATCACACACAGAGGCTTATTCTTACTTATAAATGTCTAGCCTTAGCTTGGCTTGTTGCTAGTCAGCTTTACTTAAATTATCCAGTCTAGCTTTTGCCTCTGGGCTTTTACCTTTCTCTATTTTTGTATACCTTCCCTTCTTACTCCGTTGCTGGTTGTGTAGCTGAGTGGCTGTCCCCTGATGTCCTCCTCCTTCTCTCGTTCCTTGATCTCTCTCCTCCCAGATTTCTCCTTCCATATATTTTCTCTGCCTGCTAGCCCCACTTGTCCTTTCTCCTCCTCGACATTGGCCGTTCAGCTCTTTATTAGACCATCAGGTGTCTTAGACAGGCATAGTAACACAGCTTCACAGAGTTAAACAAAAGTAACACACCTTAAAATAATATTCTTCAACAACAGTAGGCCTGTGGCTAATGGTTGTACTTGAGTCCAGTTTCCATGTCTGTGTCTTGGTGATTTTAATTCCTCAAGGTTTCAAACATGAAATGAAAAGGAAAAAAAACCCACATAATAAGTGCAGAGTCAAGCATGAATACAGTGATCAGTAGACTGTTGTTACTGTCACCCCAGGGCATCTGCTGAAAAGACAGGAAACGTACAGAGTTTGGCATGGTGGTGTACACAGCTAGTTCCCGTACTCAGGAGTCTGAAGCAGGAGGAATGGTGGAGCCTACGTATCAAGACCAGTTTGAGAGAGAGCAAATGGGGGAGGCTACCTGGTGCCCCACTCCTGTAAAGCACCCAGGAAACTAAATCTGGAGTTCAGGATCTGCTTGAGCTATAGTAAGACACTCCTCCCTCAGGAAAACAAAGGCAACAACAAATAGAGACTTGAGCAATTTATGAATGCTCTGAGCAGACAAAAGGGGGAAATAGCTCATATGTCCAGCTAGTAGATAAGAAAATGTGATGTCACAGAACAGAAAATTATTCAGCCGTGCTACCACATGAAGGAACCTTGAAAATGTGTGCTATGAAAGAAGCCACACGGTGATGGCCACATGTCGTGCAATTCCAGCTATATGAAATACCCATAAAAAGAGACAGTCAACCTTTGTGGGGGGTTTTGTTTGGTTTTGTTGTTTTTTAGTGGGTATGGGGTTTCTTCCTGGAGAGGGGTAAATTAGATAGTAGTGATGGTTACAACCTAAGATTAAACACCAAATGCTATACACTTTAACACAATAGGTTTGTGGCCAGAGAGATGGCTCAGCAGTTAGGAGAATTGGCTGCTCTTCTGGAGTACCTGGGTTTATTCCTAGCATCCACATAGTGGCTCATAACGCCAGTTGCAGGAGACCAGACACCCTCTCCTGGCCTCTTCATGTACCAGACACCAGCATTTTAGGGGCCTATGGTAGCTCAGTGTTAGAGCACATCACATGTGTGATACCCTATTCCCAGCACTGTTTAAAATAAGAGGGGGCATGCCGGGAGGCAGTGGCACACACCTTTAATCCCAGCACTTCAGAGGCAGAGCCACGCTGGCCTCTGGACAGTCTTACTGTTATACAGGGCTGTTACACAGAGAAATCCTGTCTCGAAAAACAAAAACAGAAGCAAGATTGCTGGCATTGGTTAGAGTCAGGAAGAGAGTTGCCCAGAGCTGGGCTGTGGAAGAAGAGTCGGCCAGCGCTGAGAGGGAGAGGAGTCTTGTCATCTACAGCCTTGCTAAGTACGTGCCATATACTGGCTGCTCTGTGCCAGCACTTAGAAGGAAGTCATGTGGCTCTTGGCTAACCTTTGTCCTCCAGCCATCAGAACATACACACTCTCATCAGCTACCAAGACAGAGCCACGGTCCAGAGGACTTGGCTGACTCTGGCTGGCAGAAAAGAGAAGAGCTGGGTGTGGTGAGTCACACCTGTAATCCCTCCATTTAGGAGGCTGAGATGGGAGGCTTGCTTTGAGTTTGAGGCAAATGCCAGGGCTACATAAGGAGACTCTGTCTCAAATGAGAAAAATAAGATAATATTAACTTAATATGTTTTCGTGTCATTCTGTAATCTCGTAAGTTTCCATGGGGATTCATACTGAAATTGAGGCTCCTAAGCTACCTGTAAATACTGAGGACCTGTTATCATTTGTATAGCTCTGACCATTTATCCTTTTTTTCCTGCCAGGAGCCAACCCCCTTCAGAGGAATGAGATGGGACACACACCCTTGGATTATGCCCGGGAAGGGGAGGTTATGAAGCTTCTGAAAACCTCCGAGACCAAAGTGAGTAGTGAGAGGAGGCTGTAGGTACCCCCTGCATCATTTAACTTTCCACTTTTTTGCCAGGGGTGGGGGGGAGGGTGGGGAGTGTTTTACCTGTGTGTGTGTGTGTATATATGTACCATGTGCATGCAGTACCCAGAAGAGGCAAGAAGAGGGCATTAGATCCCCTGGACCAGAATTCAGACAGTTGTTAGTGGCCACATGGGTACTGGGAATGGAACCCAGGTCCTCTGGAATAACAGCCAAAGCTCTTACCTGCTGAGCCGTCTCTCTAGCCCATAACCTTCCACTTTTTCAATTACTTCAGGTGCGACACCAAAAGCACTTCTTAGGTGATCTTTTATTTTCTGGCAACTAGTCTTACTACATAGCCAAGGCTGGCACTCCCAGAGTAAGTTATCAACTGAAGCAAATGCAGTTGACCACGAGGATATCTAGTAGGGTCCGTGCAGGAATGAGCTCAGACTACCTGGCTTTCTGACCCTGTCTTGTTCTCTTTCTAGCATAGGGGATCTGTTGTCTGCAGACTGGCTGAAATGCCTTAAGATAATCCCAAGTGCTGGGATTGCAGACGTGTATCACTAAGCCAACTCTTGATGATTATTGTCTACTTAAATTCACATCCAGCTCTGGTTGTACCAAGAATAGCGAGCTTTCCTGTCATGAACATGGAGAGGGAGAGGACCAAGACATTTGTGGCTTCTAAGAATTAACAGTCACTTTTTTTTATGGTTGATATGCATTTATCTTTTTTTTTTTTCTTTTTGTGGCATACACCTTTATTTCCAGCACTTGGGAGGCAGAGTCAGACCTCTGTGAGTTTCAAGGCCAGCCTGGTCTACATAGAGATTTACAGCAGGGCAACATAGAGAGATTGGGTCTCAAAACAACAATGAAAACAAAAAGTGATATGCCTAAACTCCAGTAAACATTCCAAAGGTTTACTTCTTCACGAAACAATTATTTTCTTAAATTACAAACTGCAGGGCTAGGGTAGCCCAGTTGTTCAGAGCACTTGCCTGACACACAGAGGGGCCTGAAAATTAAAGAAAATAGATTGTGAAGCTGAATGGGGACCATACGGTTTTGAGTCTTAGACGCCAATAGATCCGTGTGCCGCTACCCGGTGGACTGTGCAGGCCAAGGTCTGGAGGGGGAGGGGTGCGGACCGCCCTCCTCTGCCCCTTCTCCTCCTGAACCCTGCAGTCACTGACAACATGGGTTCTGCAGCCTGGCCTGTGAGTGTTTCCCAGACTGACACCTAAATGCAGTTGTTCCATCTGCAGACGGTGTGTATTTGCTGCTGGCGTCTGTTTGGTCCAGCCTTCCAGTCACGTTTATTTAAGGTGGCAGCATCCCAGCTTCTTCTTAGCAGAAGCCAAATGAAGTCTTGAGCAAAATATTAGTTCTTAGCCAGGTAGTGGTGATACACACCTTTACTCCCAAGTACTTGAGAGACAAAGGCAGGTGGATCTCTGTGAGTTCGAGGCCAGCCTGGTCTACAAAGTGAGTTCCAGGACAGCCAGGGCTGTTACACAGAGAAACCCTGTCTCTAGAAAAAAAAAAAAAAAAAGAGTTCCTCAGGCCTCACATCCCCTACAACATCCTTCCCCCTCGTCAGTCCTCCACCCTTCCCCTGCACACAATCTCAGTAGGAGACATCTCCAGCCTAATGTTATTTTCTCAACACTGCTGCTTCCAGATAGCCTCGGGAAGTGTATCCCCTCAGCTCCCCTTTAGACTTGGCCAAGAACACGTCTGTGCTGTGTCAGATGGTACGACATAGGGCTGGTGCTGGTCGTGCCAAGGTTTCTTTCAAAGTGAACAAGCATCTTAGTGTCGGCATAGGTTGTTAGAGCTACTGAAGGCCACTTAACAAAATATGGTCCCCTGAGGGTGCTGGCCACAGTGTTAGCCTAGGACGAGGTGCCCTCAGCATCTCCCTCCTCTTCTGCCGTCTACGTTGTCTTTGGGTTGGTTGTTCCGTCTCTCCCTGCTCTCCTTTCTCCTCTGCTTGTTTTCGCCAAACTGCACAAGCTAGCTCTTTGAGGCAGATTTCTGTGGGAGAAGCTCTGGTTTTGCCCTGAGCTCCATCTCTCTCTGCCGGGCAGTAAGCTGTAGCTGCCCTTCCAGAGTCCAGGCCCTGCCATCTAAAGCAGTGACTCAGACTTGGAGGGTACTGGGGTCCTGGCCTCAGACCTGCCCTCCTGGTTGTGTCTCGGTGTGTGTCTATTGCTGTGATGAAGCAAACACCATGACCAAAACCTGTGTGAGGAAGAAAGGGCTCATTTCCCTCCCAGTTCCCCAACACAGCTCATCATCCAAAGCAGTCAGGGCAGGAACTCAAGCAGGGCAGGAACCTGGAGGCAGGAGCTGATGCAGAGGCCATGGAGGGATGCTGCTTACTGACTTGCTCCTCATGGCTGGCTCAGCCTGTTTTCTTATAGAATCCAGTACCACCAGCCCAAGTATGGCACCATCCACAATAGGCTGGGCCCTCTTCTATCAATCACTAATTAAGAAAATGCCTTACAGGCTAACCTACAGCCCAATCTTTTTTTTTTTTTTTTTTTGGTTTTTCAAGTTAGGGTTTCTCTATAGCCCTGGCTATCTTCGAGCTTACTCAGAGATCTACCTGCCTCTGCCCCCTCTAAGTGCTGAGATTAAAGGTGTGTGCCACCACCACCCAGTACAGAGCCCAATCTTATGGAAGCAGTTTCTTAATTGAGGTTCCCTCCTCTCAGATGACCCCAGCCTGTGTCAAATTGACACAAAACTATCCAGCACAGTGTGAGTTACTGCTTCTCTGATCTTATCTTGCCCTCCTTCTGTTTCTCCTACACTGCACCCCACCAGTACCCAACTAAGCCTCTTCTACCTTGACCTACCATTCTTTAGTCAAATTATACTCATTATGGAAAATTTGTGAGTATTAGCATCATCTGTCTGATTATGGAAGATTTGGAAATAAGATGAAGAGAATTTAAGCTTCTTTAACTGTCATGGATTCCAGCTCTGTGCTGAACTGTGGGCTAGATATCAGAAAACAATTAAGTCACTGGAGGAGTTCAGAGTCTGACAGGTGGACAGGCGAATGAGTCAGTGGAGGACTAGTCAAGAAAGGTTCCTGGAAGAGAGGTCAATCGCAAGTAAAAATATCCTGCCTACTGTCCGTGTATAATGCTACTCACATTGTTACTCCTAACAGTTACTGAGTGCCTCTAGGACTGTGTTGCGTGCTTAACATACGCTTTCTCTATTTCTGTAACAACCCTGTGCAGTTGCTCTTAATGCTCCCATCTCACAGATGGGAAAACTGAACAGGCAAGAAAGAAGGAAGTGACACACAAAATGAAGTTGTCTGTTGGATTTTAAAGAGATGTGCCTCAATGGTACTGTATGAACTCTTTTGAGACCATATCCACATCTCTTTACTTAGGTGGCCTTTTTGCCTAAACTTACTGGCAACCATATTTTATATGCCAACCCGGAATTCCCCAAAAATGTGAATTTAAAGACACAGGACTTTTGCAGCATTGGATTTTCTTCATCTATTGCCAGATGGCAAATGGGACAGTGACAGGGAGGGACTGGGAGATAGACTCTGCCACCATGTCCCTGCTGTGTTATGTCCTCATCTTTCAGGCATTTGTGTTACCTGCTTGGCCCAGAAGGTGAATCTGAAATCTCTCCTTCCCCCTTACTACTAGTGATTTCTAATCCTAATTTTTCACTTTATTCCTCCTTTTACAATATGTCACTGGCTCTCAGAATCTCTGTCACCTTAACTGGACCAGATGATTTTCTCGCAGTGAGCTCTCAGGTTCTCTGGGTCTTTCAGCAGTCCCCAGGCCTAAGCTTTCACCCCCTGGGGAGATCCACAGTGGGAGAGACCCAGCCACTGGCTCTAGCCTGCTGTCCTACTGTGGGAGAGACAGGCATTCTTTGCTCCATTATCAAAAGAACTGGCAAGTGTCTCAGGAGGGATGTACAAGGTTGTGGAGGTGGGGTGACTCTAGGAAAATATGGCTTGTCCACCTCCTGGCAGAATGGGCAGGGCAGGCTTTACAGAAGAGGTTAGTCTAGATCTCACTTTGAATGATTTCAGTACATGGAGAGTTTAATACTTAACGCCTAGACGATTTTCATGTCCTAACTAAGAGATGAAAGAGAGGTAGAAATATATCTCTGTGTACATGATGGCAGATAAAACAAAAATATGGGGAGCTATCCCATGATGAATATTCAGCTGAGGGGGATGCGCGCATGCCAGCCGCAGCTCCTTTTCCGCTCCTCACTCCACTGAGACTCACGAGGAATTTATTGCTCATTTTAATCACACCCAGAGAATGAATTGGCAGGAATATTAGGCAGATAGGCCCATCCTATATATTTTATTTGCATATCCCAGTGACAGCATCACAAGCACCATTCCTATCTCTATATTTTCTCATTTGCTTCAGGGTAGCTGGGGATGTGATGCTCCCCTGGGCCAGCATCCCAGGCTGAGAAGCTGGTGCTCCCACCAGACCTGAGTGAAGCCGCAGGAGTGGTGGGGCAGGCACCCAGGAGGGCAGGCACCCAGGAGGGCAGGAGGGCAGGCACCCAGGAGAGCAGGAGGGCAGGCGGGCACAGCTTCCTCCTAGCATCGTGCTCCGTGTCCCGTGTTCCCTGTTGCACATCTCGGCACAGGGACCTGCTTGCCTGTCTCTTTGGCCCTGCCAAGGGCCACATAGGTGCTAGCTTCACAGGAACAAGCTTCTGTGAGGTCTCTCCTCCCACCCTTCAAGAACTTTCCGTTGAAATATATTTGTATAAGGAAGATGTACATATCAGAGACATGGTTTGTGTTTTGTCACAAACAGTCGTGATAAGGAAATTATCCCAGAGGCCTGTCCATTTCCTGACTTTCCCACCTTTATTTTGGTCCAATTTCAGAAATCATGGAACAAGTTCCAATAAACTTTTTATTGGACCCCCAGCTGCTAACATTTTATCACAGTGGTTGTGTGTGTAGGTAGGTAGGTAGGTAGATAGAGAGATAGAGAGATAGATAGATGTGTGTAGGTAAATAGATAATTACATAATTATACATGAAGATATAGGTAAATTTTTATGAATCATTTTAAGGTTGTACTCATGGTGATTCTTTATTCTCCTGTGGGGGGGGGGGGTTGTTTGTTTGCTTGTTTGTTTAAAACAAGTATTTGACTGAGCAGTGGTGGCTCACACCTTTAATCCCAGCACTTGGGAGGCAGAGGCAGGTGGATCTCTGTGAGTTCCAGGACAGGCTCCAAAACTATGCAGATAAACTTCCCTGTCTTGAAGTGGGGGGAAAAAAGGATTTGTTTGTATTTTGGGAATTTGCTTTTTTTCTGTAGGGATTGAACCCAGAGCCTCAGGACCACTGAGCATGTACACTACCTCTGAGCACCATACTTAGCCCACTTTGTCTTACATGCTGTCAAGACAGTTATCAAAATCACAATATCAAAAATAATTGATATTGATAATAAATAACCCTCCCATGATATTCAGATTCCCAGCTCTGCAGGATTCTCTTTGCAAGGAAGAAAGTCTGGGGTCCTTAAACTGCATCCGGCCCTCATGATCCTCTGACAGGGACTAGTTTCTCAGTCTCTCCTTGTCTTTTATGATCTTGCCATTGTCACAAGTACAGGCTGGTTATTTTGTAGAATATCCTTCATTTTGGGTCTTCCTACTGTTTCCTTCTGATTCAACTTGTTAGATATTTCTGGCCAGAACACCCTCTGGGGTTTATTTGCAATAAATTCACTATGTAACCCAGGAGTAGAAGCAAAGAGAGCAAATTTGTGTTTTAAATCTCATCTTCATAATTAGACCTTAAACTCAGTGAAGATGAGGCTTCTCTCATCCCCAGGTAGAAAGTACAGGCTCCAGAGGCAGCCTTCCAGGGTTAATGACCTCTCTCTCCTGCTACCAGTAGATCTGGCTTGAATTCCCTTATCTCTCCAATCAAGACAGTGACTCGGTCAACCTTCCAGAGCTGTGAGGATCAAAACACTGACCCCAGATCAGTCAAGACCCATCAGTGATGCCAAAATCTAGAAACTGAAAGCTTGCAAAGTGACAGAATATTTACTTCACAATGTCAAAGCCTCCCCTAAAAATAAAGGGGAGATTGGCAGTGGAGAAACCTGGCAGTTACCACTTTATTATCCAAGGGATGGAGGATGAGGAGCCATGGGATTGTCAGCATCACATGCCCAGAACCTGAGAACATCCCACTCCTTTCCTCCCTGTACCACTTGCTTGCCCTTCTTAACGTCCCCTCACCAGTCTTCGGAACAACCCAGCCATTTACAGAGATGTGACACTGTCAAAATCACACAAGTAAATTCAAGCCAGGTCTGTTGGCAGCAGGAGAGAGAGCCCTACCCCAGCAGGACGGCTCTGGAGCCTTCAAAAGAAGACCCAGTACAAGCAGAGGCAGGGGGCCCTCTGGGTTGACATAGAGAGGTGAGATTTTTAAAACACTTCTCTAGCACATAGAGGAGGGACTGGAAAAGTGAAGAATGGGCTGTGGAAGCTGACCTGGTGGTCACCAAGTGCAGCAGGACTGACGCTGGCTACCCTGTGGGCAGCCCTTTTCACATGGAGTGTGTTTCATGGACTAGTTCAAGAGGCTTTCAAGTCCATTCCTACCTGTCACCCCATAGTCTCCTCTTCCCATTTGATTGGTGTCCCTCAGACTTACTATATTTTTATATAACTCAATAAGGCAGTTTCTTTGTGTTGGATACCCTGGATTTCCTCAGCTGTCGTCACTTCACCCCAGTCTCCTCTGTGCCCTCTAGACCCCTTTGTTGACCTTCCTGTGTAGTTCTTCCTATCACCACATTTCAGGGACCTGAAGTCCTGACCATGACCTAAGTTCAGATGTGAATTAGGAGTCAGAAGTATGGGACACACCTGAGGGTGTAGAAACAGCCCGTTTCTCTGGCTGTCTCGCCTTCCCAAGAGAGCTTGCACACTTGGCTGGACCTCTCTTCTGTTCCTTCCTCTACACCTCACAACCCTACTCTTGTCCAGGGACTTATTCTGCCCATCTACTACCAGCACATAGCTGCCCTCTCCTTACCAGCTTCGTTGTCAAGCCTGTCCCCCTAAGACATGCCCAGTCATCAAGATGCTTGTCATGCACCTTTCACCCAAAGCCCTTCTCTGCAGCACCACTCAGCCCTGCCACTCACCTTGGAGTGGAACAAGCTTAGCTAGGCCTCCCAGCCCTTTCCTGTAAATGCACTCATAGCCAGGAGGAGTGCCATATTAAATCAAGACTGATGGAAACCAGGGGCTGTGATTATCCAGCCAAGATGCAGCATGGGAAGCTGGCTACTGCCAGCTCCAGGTGAGAGTGTCTGAAGTTAATTGTCCCAGGCTTTTATTAAGAAAATGGTCACTCTGCACAGCTGCTCTCCTGGCAGCCCCTTTGTGGGACCTCAGTCCAGCACCCTCTGCTTCTGTTGGCTCCTTACCTGCCATGTCTTCTAGATAAGTGAAACCCTCCTAAAGCAGACCCTTGAACTCTGTCCTGTACCTTCCTCCGCAAGCCTCAAAGAGCCAGCACAACGGTAGCCTGCTCTCAGAGCTCTTCCCCTTCCACGTCCTCTCCCGAGATTGAACAAATACAAATATACAAACCAAGTGTTTCCTTCTCCAGTTGTTTGTTTGTTTGTTTGTCCCCCCCACACACACACACACACACCACCCCCAACTGACTAACTTTCCATAAGGCTGGGCTTGGGACAGATGCCTTTAAAAATGACCTGGAAGCGGGGAGGGGCTGGAGAGATGGCTCAGTGGTTAAGAGCACTGACTGCTCTTCCAGAGGACCCACATGGCAGCTCACAACTGTCTGTAACTCCAGTTCCTGGAGATCTGACACTGTTATACCAATGCACATAAAATAAAGTTAAATAAATGATTTTTTTAAAAAGTGACCTGTGCCTAGTATGGACAAGACCCAGTGTTCAATCCCTAGTAGTGTAAAACAATACAAATTAAAAGGTGATTTAGTACACTTTTTAGTACAAACTCTTCTATACCTTGGCAAAATAACACAAAACAGTAACATGTGGCCTCATTTAACTCCCAACATGCTGCACATTTTTTAATTTGTGTGATATACATGATACGTGTATATAAATGCAGAGTCGTGTATGTCATGGTGCACGTGTGTGGCAGTCAAAGAGCACCTCTCAGAAGTTGTGCCATCCTCCTCCCATAGGATCTGTGCATTGAAATTAGCTGGTCAGGTCTGCAGAGCAAGTACTTTAACCCAGTGAGCCAGCCCTCCTGTACATTTTTATCAAAGGAATCTATACATGTTCGGAAATTTTTCTAAATAAATAGCTATTTTAGTCTTGATGCTTAGGAGGATCTGAGTGTGTTCTAGGGGTTAATTTCATTGGAACCTTTCCCAAGACCATCTAGGAAGCTCCCAAGAAACCAGTCATTCATACCCGTTCCCCCATGCTCTCTTCCATAGTAATTAGAGACTCTTGCCCTTTGTCCAAGAAATTAATGGGACTTCTAAAGCAACATACAATCTTGACCCCAAAGAAGAGTTACAGGAAGAAGAAATGTTCTCTGGAGAATACTTGGGGAACCATGATGGTCATACGTCACTCAACAAGTGGAATAAAAAGTCTCTTTAGGCATTACCTGGCACAAAGGAGAAAGGTGTGTTCTATGAGGCCGCATGGAAAACATGCAGAGACAGAATTCCATGCCATGTAAGGGAAACTGGTGGCCAGGGATGGCTGCCTCAGGTCATCAAGGAGTCTCCAGAAATAGACGATATGCAAACAGCACCTGCAGACTGAGGTTCCAAGAGAGGGAGCCTCAGGAGGTGCTGCCTGGGCAGTGGACACCCAAGTGGACTTGGTTCCAGCTTCTGCTTAAGCCAGAGCACCTCTTCTTTCAGTCTGTAGTCCTCTGCCTGTGATTGAATTGATTCAAAGGAGTCCTCCACCCTTGCCAAAAACAAAAAACAGATGATAGATTAGCCAATTGCTTACCAGCTGGAGTAAAAAGAAATCGTATTTACCCAAGACCAGGCCTGGCATATACTCAGGGTTACAGTGCTTGCCCAGCATGAGCAAGAACCCTAGGCCCAATCCCCACTCCTGGAAGGAAAAGGAAAGGAAGAGAGAAAAATACACTCAAACACTTGAGAAGGGTAGGTACTTGGAAGACATCCCTGACTACCACTTTTTTTTTTTTTTTTTTCCGAGACAGGGTTTCTCTGTGTAGCTTTGTGCCTTTCCTGGAACTCACTTGGTAGCCCAGACTACCACTTTTTATCCACCCATATCTGCTGTGTGCCAGGCCCTGCCAAGTGCTTATCTCCTTCCCTCCTTAAGCTTCCTATAGGGTGGGTGTGAGCACTATCACCATGCTGTGGTGAGGGAACTAAGCTCCTGGAAGGAAAACTCACTACCCAAGGTCACTAGCTCTTAAATGATGAGGTCATTGGAGTTCATATCTGTCTACAGAGAAGCTTTTTCATTCTGCCAAATAACTAGTTCACTATGAGCCAGAAGAGGAGCCCACCTTCAGATGGATAATGACTCTAAACATTGAGACACTGGATGAAGTGCTGAGCACAGTGCCTGGCACACAGCAGTCTCATGGCAATGTGTAAACGTGCCAGCAAATCCTGGTGAGCCGTGTGTGTGTGTGTGTGTGTGTGTGTGTGTGTGTGTGTGTGTGTCTTGCCATCAGCACCTCCCAGCCCAGTGGGCCTGAGTGCTGAATGGGCTTGTGGGCAGGGAGGAGATAGAGGCAGATATATGGCTGGAGTTGGCAGAGCCAGGTGATGTATGTGGCGCCTGAGGGAGCTGCACAGTGACACTCTGGATTCCAGCCGGCAAGCGTCACTCCACTGGGATCGGCGCCGAATTATTGCTCCATATGAAAGCGAGGACTGATGGGAGCTTTCAGTTACAGACTGATAGCAACAGCCAAAATTGGATTGTTTGCTATTTATTTTTTTTAACTTCTGTCAAGGTCACTACTATAACAGGAAAACACTACCCAAGCAGCAGGTATTTTTCATCCACTCTGCCCGCAAGAACCATCTGCAACCACAACTTCTGTGACAAGGCCTTACCTTGGCAGCTCTCTCCCAAGAAAGATGCCTGAGTTACTAGGGCTGCCCAAGACCTGGCATTTGCCCCTCAGTGTAAGACCTGCCTGTTTCTGCTTCAGGAAATGATTTCCCATCAGGCCTGCACCCTCAGCCCCTCTGCCTGGCTGCCAGTCCTCCAGCTTCTGCCAATGTCCTGTGTCCCAGAAAGCCCCTCCCCACAAGCATTCCATATTTGTATATCTTCCCCTTTTCTGTACACCTACACCACCCCATTTAGCTGTTAATTCTCTCCTTTTTGTGTCTCCCCTTACATTAATTTTTACGCTCACCTGATGATGATGCTGGGTCAGAGTCCATGACAGAAACAGCTGGAACCTGCCCTTAGGAAGCACTCTGTGGAGTCAGGACAGGCTGACAGACATTCAGAAAATCTCCCAGTAGCGTTTTTAGTGAAAGGTACAGTCATGGAGGGAAGCAGTTAACCACTGTCAAACCATGTGAAGAATGGTTGGTTCTGCCCAAGAAGCATTTGTGGGTAGGCCCTGCCACTCCTGCTTGTCCTGAACAGTGGGGCCAGGGATGATCTGGGCCAGCCTTTAGTGGTCAGGAGCCAGAGCAGGACCCCTGGAGCCCCAACATCGGCAGCTCTCCCCTGCATCGAGGGACCTTTAACCCAAGGTCCTGCTGAGGCCAGCCTCCCTGAACCATTTGTTCTTTTTCCCCTAGTACATGGAGAAGCAGAGGAAGCGTGAGGCAGAGGAGCGGCGCCGCTTCCCGCTAGAGCAGCGGCTGAAGGAACACATCATTGGCCAGGAGAGTGCCATTGCCACCGTGGGTGCAGGTGAGTCCTCAGCACTCGTCAGGTGGGAAAGGGTCAGGGCAGCTTGTGCTCTGCTGCAGAGGTGCAACTCTTGCTGCCCCAAAGCCAGAGAGATGCAGTTTATAGTCAAGGTTATCATTTGCTGAGTACCACCTGTATGCCAGGCATTGTCTTAAAGGCCTTGGCATATTTTAGGTCATTTAGTCCTTATAGCAGTGCTATGAGATGGGCACTATCAAATGCCCTTATACAGAGGAACATGGTGCAGCATTTAAGAAATTTGCTTGAGCCGGGCGGTGGTGGCGTGCGCCTTTAATCCCAGCACTCGGGAGGCAGAGCCAGGTGGATCTCTGTGAGTTCGAGGCCAGCCTGGGCTACCAAGTGAGTTCCAGGAAAGGTGCAAAACTACACAGAGAAACCCTGTCTCGAAAAACAAAAAACAAAAAACAAAAAAAAAAAAAAAAAAAAAAAAGAAATTTGCTTGAGGCTACTTTCCTGTGCTTAGAATTGAACTCTTGCAATCATCTGGTCCACTACCCCCATCTCCTACTTTTAAGGTGGGACACCTGAGACTCAGAAAGGGGTGGTAGCTAAGCTAGAACAAGGCTTCAGTTTCTATATGCCAGCCAGCCCAGGACTCAGTCCCAAACTTTGAGAACGGTTTGCCAGCAGCTGCACGGCTGGATCTTACAGAAAACATCTTCATTTCCCCACTAGTGAAGGGCTCATTCCTATCCTGAGGGCCTCCTGCCAAGCATAGCTCTCTCTTGACAGATGTGAACAGTGGGTGCTGGTGAAGGTAGGTGCTTCACCTTTGTTCTGCACCTCAGACCTGTGCCTGTTTCAGGGTGACTTGAGTCAGGTGAGGCAGGGAAGCAGTTGCCTGTGCCAGATTAAGCTAAGTGGGGATGGGGTAGGGGGTCACCCATCGAGACAAGTGATTTTTCCAAGGATATTCTCTGCACCAGCAGCCACAGTTTCAGGCCTTGATTTACACCTATGAAGTCAGAACCCAGTTTTTATGTTTTGAACAGGCACTTTAGCCTATCTGCCATTCAGCTAGAGTGAACTGTCTCTGCTAGTCCTGCTGACTGGTCCCTCTAGTCTCTAAGCATCTCATCCCATTGCATGCCACCCAGTGTCTGTTCAGGACTCACCGAGCTCTACCTACTAAGAAAGGGGCCATCAGGCTGGAATCCAGGCTGCTCTCTTTGGGACCTTCTAGGGACACATTAGGGAGTAATTAGAAAATGGTGGCAGTTAGCCCAAGACATCTTGAGCCCAGCCTTATCTCCATCATCCTCATGTATCATGAGAGCTCATGATCCCTTCACCAGGGGCCTGAGTCCTTCAGCAGATGAATGAAGCCTAGGGACCAAAGATGCCACCCCGTCTAGCAATCAGAAGGTAACCTGCAGTATTATAGAGAAGAGCCACCATTTGGACCCAGTTCTGCTCCTTGATGCTCCTGGGTTCTAATTATACACATCTGTCTCCCGCTGCCACTTACGGGGTGGGAACCCCACCTGAAGCCTAACAGAAACACGACTTGTTGGAGTCTGACGTCCACTTGGACTGGACTACAGCTGCCCTCAGTGATTCAGCTTCTTACATACCTGTTTCCAGCTGGCGTTTTCCTAACCTCTGACCTTCACTTCTCAGCAGCCCCTCAAGCCCAGACGCTCAAACACTCCCCAGAAACAGCGTTTACAGGGGCACTGAGTGAGATGAGTTTTCCTCTGTGCACCTCACCTTCTTTGGCATCACTCTCCTTACCTCTATAGTGCGGTACCAAGACCAACACCCCGTGACTCTGAAGCCCATGCTTTTCTGTCAGCCACTAGCCCACAATCTAGTCCCTGTCCTCAAGATGTTTTCTTGAGTTGGATCCTGTACTCTTGAGGTCACGCCCAGAGCTGATTTCTTTCCCCTGTAACTGGGCACCCAGTCCCAGCTTGCCTCTTCCCCAGCACTGAACTGACCTCTGGTGCCTTTCTTGATGTCATCCCTTGCAATTGGTTCAGACTGGCTGATCTACTGTCTACCTCCAAGAACTGTCAGAATGTGTACCCTGGGAACTAACTCCATTCCCTGAAATCCTCTCTCTGTCTTCTGAACTCCACACTAGGTCAGCAGTGAACTGACTGCCAGGAAGGCCCACTCCTTGCTCCGGTGCATACAGATTGGCCCTGCTATGGCTCTGGTGACCCTACATAAGACAGTACCCTTGGAACCCATGTTGTATGTTGTACAGGGCAGTGCCTTTTTTTATTTCATTTGCTGTGCACCTGCCTTTCTGAGGAGCCCTACCACTGGATCACACTGAGAATGTCCTGCACCATGCTCATTCCTGTGACCAGATCCCAGAAGCTTCTGGATCCCCAAAAGAAGGAATGAGCAGCCTAGTGGCTGTGGTGCAAGCCTGATCCAAGCATGAGGCACTACCCAGGACCCTGGCACCTTAGAACTCCAGCAGGCGTAGGAGGGTGGGGCTGATTTAGAGGCCATGTCAGGCCTTTCTGGATTCTCCAAGATAGTGTCACATGTATGTTAGGGACTATCTAGATGGGGACAGAACCTGGCACCCCATGGGTACCATGAAGATGGGCAGCCAGAGAAGTGCTGCAGAATGAATTGATTTGATAAATGGCCATTTATTACCCTCACGAATTGGCTGAAACCAATTTCGGTCACATCAACCCCTGGTAAGTGCTGGGATATTGATTTGTGCAAAGTAATACAGTGAATTTATCAGTGTGATCCCCAGCTGCGGGGCTTCTAGCAAGGCTGGCGCACAGTTACTGCCTTACAAATGGAGGAGCTGAAGCACCAGCCCTGCAAACCAGGCCCCCAAGGCCGCTCCTGTCTGTTAGGGTCACCAGATCCACAAGGCTAGCCTACATACCACATGGACATGGAGAGTGAGTTTCTCCTTCCAGAACCCAGTCAAGTGATGGAAGATGTCATCCCGACTGGCAGACTTCCTGGGAGCTCAGCACAAGTCCTGCTCACCTCAGAAAGGCTGTCTGCTGAGCATGTTCAGAACTAGGCCTCCATTCACTGGTCTTCTGGATAGAAATGTAGACATTTCCTTGGCTCCGCCTCCTTTCCTTTTCATCCAGTACAGCTCAGTATCGAGTTCTGTCATTCTCTTCCATGTTTCTCAAACCTAGTCTGTCTTCCTTTTCCTGTCCAGTTTTTACTTATTTCATTGCTGTGATCAGATACCTAACAAGAAGCAAATGGAGGGGGGAGGGGGGACGGGGTGGGGAGTGGGGGACAACACGCACACCTTTAATCCCAGCACTTGGGAGGCAGAGGCAGGTAGATCTCTGAGTTTGGGGCTAGCCTGGTCTACAGAAGGAGGATTTTTTATTTGGGCTCATAGTTCAAGAATACAGTCCATAATAACAGGGAAACCATGGTGACCAGAGCTTCCGGCAGTTGGTAGCAGAGAGCAAGCAGTTAATGCTGACGCTTAGCTCATTTTCTCCTTGTTATTGAGTTTGAGACCCTGCCAGTGAAGTGATGACACCCACAGATGAGGTGGGTCTTCCCACCACAACCCAATCTAGATAATCCCACATAGGCATGGCTAGAGTCTTGTCAGCTAGGTGAGTCTAGAACCTGTCAAATTGACAGTATGAACCATCACATCCTGATACTCTGATGTGGCCATGGAGTGGCCTCCCTTCCTTCCCCTAGTGTTCCTGCTGGGCCACAGTGATCTTGAGAAAACACAGATCTAAATACCATTCCTCGTTGAAGCCTTCGAGTGGCGCTTATTCCCCTAATGGGGCGTGTGGCCCGCTGCTGCTGCTGCTGCTGCTGCTGCTGCTGCTGCTGCTGCTGCTGCCGCTGCCGCCGCCTCCATCGCTGCCCCTGCTGCCGCCTCCATCGCTGCCCCTGCTCACACTACTCACTCCAGCCACAACCACCTGCCTTTGCCTTCCTGCACACATGCTGCCGCTTTCCCGTCTGTCTGTCAGTACTGCCCTCTCAGCCTACAGCTTTTCAGACCTTCCTGCCACCCTAGGGTCCAGCCCAGCCCTACACACTGGCTGACCCAGTTCAGGAGCAGTGAACTTCAGGCTCCTTGTAAGAAGATACCAGGACGTGTTTGTGTTATCCACTCCCCACTCAAAGTAGGTGCTGAAGCAGTTTATGAATTTCACTGACGAGGTGTGGCCCCTTGTTTGACCCTGTCAACTGCTCTGAGGAAAGAAGAGAAGCTACAGCACGTGCCCTCTGGTAGCTCACAAGCATACTGGAAAGGGAACTCCAGTGAGGTTGTCAATTACAGCCATACTCCTTGGCCTTTGACCTCTAGAGTGTCAGCCGGCACATACCTGGGGGCTTCAGAACTGTGTCTAAGTAAGGACATAGGCCTTACAGACACCCCCACCCCACCCCACCCCCACCCCACCACCCCACCCCACCCCGAGCCTGCCATGTCCCAGTAGATGCTCTGAATCCCCTGCACTCCCTCATGCGACTCTGTCCTTCCATGGCACATCTGCACTAGGGCCTGACCACCTGCCCTTCCCTGGCATGCCTTCCAGTTCTCCCTGGACTTACTGGAACCCTTTTCCTGGGCTTCTGTGGACACCTGTCATTACATTGATGGTTTGATATCTACTGGGTTTGTGTGTCTTTCTCTCAGAGGTCAGAACCTACTTTGTGTCAACTGTTTCCCAGGGTCAGGCCAGAGCTGTACAAAGGTTGAGCAAAGCTGTACAGAGGTGAATGAAGACAGAGCCCATTTTGATACTGCTTGTCTGCTTATAGACAAGGGTGACTCTGAGCCTTCAGCATCTCTGAAGAGCTGGTTCCCTGGGAGATGCCACAGCATGGAATAGTTGTGTTTCCAGGTTACTTTGAAAACCTTCTCAGGTGAAACCATTAGAACCTACCAAGAGGGGCTGCAGAGATGACTCAGCAGTTAAGAGCACTGGCTTCTCCTCCAGAGGACCTGAGTTCAGTTCCCAGCATCCACATTGGGTGGCTCACAACTGCCTATAACTAGCTTCAGGGGTCTGACATCCTCTTCTGCCCTCCAGCTACCAGCATGCATAGCATACACACATAAATAAAATTAAATTTAAAAATAAAAGAACTTATCAAGAAGTATGAGTCAGCTGCCCAGGCTGCCCCAGAACCTTCAGTTGAATGGAAACAAAGTCCTGGGCTAAGAGGAGGCAGCTCTTCTTCTCTGCTTTTTCACACACCGAAACCTTCCCAGAATGTCCTGTTCTACCTCATGCTTCAAGCATGGAACATCATCCAGCTACAAAAGCTCTGCCATACTCCCAGCACACCCATCCCATCTGGAGCCCTCAGTCTTCATGGCAGTGTTTCCCTCAGGGGTGCATGCCAAGTAAATGGCAAAGCTTGTTTGCAGAAAAAGTACGTAAGTAAATAAAAATGTCCGACATTAACTGCCACCGTTGCTACCACTGTGGCTCCTGTTACTTTCACCCTAATCTTTGTCCCTCCCTTTGCAGCTTTTCTTCATGCTTTCCTAACTACTAACTCACTTCATCTTCATGGGCAGCTGACAGCATGTGAGTCTGTGTCCATCTTAGAAACGAAGAGAGACTATAAAGGAGTCAGTCAACAAGACTCCAAGCTAGCTCCTCCTAACTCATCATCTCCACCACACCACCCTGTAAATGAATACACACCAGAGAACTGATAGGCTAGGGCCATGATGGTGGGATTAATCCTGAAGACTTGGTGTAGATGTGTTCTTCAGTGGTCTCACAGTAACAACCGTGGCCAGAGAGAAAACATCTAGAAGGGACGGGATACAAGCTCATATGCACTAGCACAGCTTGTGAGAGCAGAGTGTGGTTGGAACTTGTGGAGCTGGGACTTATTGAGGGGAATTGGGGAGGAGCTACTGAGTTGCTCGTGAAGAAACATGCCCCCCCCCCCCCCGGCACATGGAGAGCCAAGAGTGGAGAGGACAGGATCAGGGGACAGTGTGCTGGATGGCTAAGCATGCCAGATTGGAGGACTAGAGAGGGAAAATTTTGAGAGTGAGTCAGGACCGTGAGATCTGCCTCCCTTTGCTATGCTCCTGACACAGTGTACTTTCAGGGGTTAGCCACAGCAGGTTTAAAACCCTGCTCTTCTGATTATGTTCCTATGGACCTGAGCAGGTCCATAATGTCTGTATATATTCTCACCTATAAAACAGGAATCAAGTTCCCTGCCCATCTTGCCCCATATATTCATAATGAGGAAATATGTCATTACTGATACAGAGGTTCTTTATAAACTATAAAGTGCTAGCCAAGTAAGTTGCACATTTGCTGAGCCATGGAAAGAACATCGGCATTTACGGCCACATGCATGTGAGCCCACTCAGGTCTCCATCTGGCCCAACCTCTACCCTAGCCTGACGGGACTCTTTCTTACTGGCTCCCCAGCCTCAGTCCTCAGCCACCCGACCAGCCACACACACCCTGGGGCTCACCTTCCCCAGTTTTCCTAGCTGCCTTCATTTTTCATTCTGTCGGACTCCATCTGCTTGGCCGTTTTTCTCTTCAGATATTATTAGAAATATCCAGAGTTATAATTGTTTAATGGTTGGCATTTCGCCTGTTTCACAGGGACCCCAGAGCAGGCCCACCCCAAACTCATGCCCTGGGTCTGGCAGAATTGACCAGGGACAGCTGTGCAGTGGAGTCTGCCTGGCATTATAAAGAGCTCTCTCCCAGGTGCATTATTAGAAAGGAAGGGGAAAGATGGCCCCAGGCGTAATTCAATTCCACATTCTCCATGGTGTTTTTTTTTTTTTTTTATGCTGCACAGCCTAGCAAATGTGCAGCTCTCAGTGGGTTAGTATGCTACCCCAAAAGAACAGCCAAGAGCAGAACCTCACAAACGTGATACCCTGCCTGACGGGGCCATACCACCTGTCTGAGTAATGCTAGGTCCTTCTGCCTTCTCAGATAGACAAAGCCTGAACCTGCTTCAGGCTTCCTCTGTTCTCAACATAGATTCTCATCTGCCAACTTTTGGAAGAATGTGGCTCTTCTAGCTGATCCTCTCTCAGCCCTGCCCCCATACATGCATGTTCACACATAGCATCCACAAAGTCTTTATTTCTGCTGATTTACTACCTGAACTTGTCCCCAAATACCCTCACCCCTAGCTCTGTGTTTCTGTTAGCACCAGACTCCTCCTCAGACAGGCTTGGGGTTTCCTCCTTATCCCTGTGTTCAAGCCCATGAGGTCTCTGGAGCCCTACTTCTAACCAGCCCTTCAGAGAATCCCAGCCAGCCAGTTAGAGCAGATTCTGATGGCAGCCCAGGGGGGGCAATCAGGCCGTTTCCCCAGGCCCTCTTCTGGGAGCAGCTCCTGCAGCACAGGTGGCTAGTCTGGGTTCTTGAGTTTGCACTGCTCCATCTGTTTCTAGAAGGTGAGGAAGACCACAAGCACGGGCCTGCAAGCCTTAGACAGGTGCTCCAGACTCAGCTGGCTCCTGCCCATCCTTCTATTCGTGTGTGTCATCACCCCCACCCCACCCCGCTCCTGCCACCCGCTTTGTGCCGGCCACCTCTGCAGATCCTGTCAGCCCCTGTGATCTGTCATTGGTCCTGCAGCTGCTTTGAAGCTTAGCTGCATAACATTTGGGAGCTTGACTCCCCAAGGTTGGCAGGCGCATCCCTAAGACTGTTGACTCCTTCTCCATTGAGTGTGTTTCCAGGCCTTGTCCTCTGACTTATGTCCTTTTCTTATTTTCCTCGACACTCTGGGGACCAGACCAGACACACTGTTCCATCTGCAGACAGACGCGGACTGACATTGCACAGTGCTCTGTCCTCTTCCTGCTCCTAACCACTATGTTTCCATTAGCACAACCCAAATTGGTACTCACTTCTTAAAGCGGCTGTATTGTGATTTTTTTTTTTTAATAAAGGCGAGTTTTGGAAAAGAAGCAACTCTTACATGACTTAAACAAGTCTCTTTATCCATCTTCTGTTTCCTATTCCAGATAATGGAGTTAAAAATCGTTTCCCTTCAGTGTTTCTGTGGGTCTTGAATAAATACATTGTTGGTAGTTTCCAGTTGTACCTAGTGTACAGGTGTTCAATTAACGACTCTTCTGGTTCCGGCTCATTCCACTCCCTGCTCTTCCACTTAAGGCCTGGTTCTCCCACTCCATAGCTGAGACTCAGCCTCCTCACCTTCACGCATAGCCCTTGAACACTTATTAGTCTTGAAGAAGGGCTTCAGGGAACTTAGTACAGGTCTGTCCCACTCATCACCCTCAGCCTTCCAGAATCCTTAGTTAGCAAAGATGGAAAAGATGGACTACCCTTGATTGGCTTCCAGAAATGCTTTTGGCTCTGTTTCTACTTCTTAAACCACACACCAGAGCAGACCTTGGTTTCCCCAAATGAGAAAGAACCCAAATCTTACACTTCCCTGGGTCCCCAGATATCACCATAAAATTATTCTTCTACTATTTCCCCAGGTGAGTAGAGGGGTGACCAGCGAGAGTTAACGTTCCTCTCAGATTCTCCTTCACCAATCCCCAACCCCCTTCACCTCCATTCACCATCCACCCGCCTTTCGGTTTCCCTGGCAACGCTGAGTGCTCATCCTGGAAAACTTTATCCGAAATCTGCTCTGGGCAGCTTTCCAAATCCATGCTAACCTGATTAGGTGTCTCTAGGGGCCTTGCCAGCTAATCAGATTAGGCAGCACTAATGGTAGTGAGGACTTTGAGTGGGCGCAGAGCAGTAAAACATATTGTATACTTAGTGATAATTATCCTGCCTTTTGTGTCATTGATTTATCTGTCTCCCTCCCCATCCCGTGTTGTATGTTTGGCCGTAGCGATCCGGAGGAAGGAGAATGGCTGGTACGATGAGGAGCACCCTCTGGTCTTCCTTTTCTTGGGATCATCTGGAATAGGTAATCACAGCAGATCAGCCACTGGAGCAGGAGAGCTAGAGAAGCATCTGGCCTCAGCCTGACAACTCCAGAAACAGCTGCCCCAGACTACAGAGCCACCAAGAAAGAAGCCCTGGACTTCTTCATGGTGCAAGGGTGCATCTGACCATCGGGTCCTGTTAGCTCTGGCCCGGCTACTGAGCATCTCTATAGGCTCACCTCTGGGACAACTGACCACCTTCACTGCCTGGCACATGAGCTGTACTCAGGGCAGCCTACCTACTCCTGTGCACAGTGCACGGCAGAACTGATTGGAGTAGGGGAGTGGGTACTTTTCTAGTCAGTTGGGCTGTATTCTCTGAGATAATTCTCTACCTTTCCTCCACCCCTACCTCCCTCCATGGTCTCAATGGGTATCTCAGGGTCTAGCCACTACCTCTTCCCCTCCCAGCTGGATTCATGGATCTGACTCTCCTCAGATCCCAAAGGTCGATAACGCTGATCATGAAGCTCTATGTACCACATAGTGGCTTTACCATCATTCTAGATTGGCCCTTCCAAACTACCACACTGGAGTTGTCCTCTTTTTCACAAGAAGATCTGTGGAGCCAGTGGGAAGTACTCTATCCTCTTCTAGCCTTTTCTTGGCTTGAGGTTTCAGGGTCTAGCTGAATGGCTGGACCATGAGTGTTTAAGAGAGATGCAGGGCACTCCTAGAAGAGATAGGTTTGTGCTCAGCTTCAAAGGATGAGTTGGCTTATGAATCCTCCTGCCTGCCACCACTCTGGGGGTGCTGCTACAGAGAAAACTCCTGGTTTCATCACAGGAAAATTGGGAGGCAGTGTAGACTTTCATTGTGGTCCCAGCTTCACCATCCATTCCCTGGGTGACCTTGGGAGAGCTTCTGACTCTCAGCTCCCTATCCACAGAAGGAGTACTTGTCGGTGTCCATTCATCCCTATTATTTACTTACTTGTTTGTTTTGTTTGTTTGTTCGTTTGTTTGTTTAGAGGCAGGGTCTCTAGCTGCCTAGCTGCCCCTAGCTGTCCTGGAACTCACTGTGTAGATCCTCCTGCCTCTGCCTCCTGCGTGCTGGGATCAGAGATGTGAGCCACCACTCCTGGCCCTAGTGTTCTTTCACTCCAAAGTTTGTCATCTGGTCCTGATCCAACTCATCTCCCTTATTCCTAGGGAAAACTGAGCTGGCCAAGCAGACTGCCAAGTATATGCACAAAGATGCCAAAAAGGTAAGGAATTAAGACCCAGGTCTCGTCTAAAAGCCAGAGAAACCATGCCATTCATGCTTGTTGTCCTGAAATCTAAGGAGCAGACAGTCAAAAGCTGGGCCCTGGCCCCAGAAGCAGGCCTTAGCTCTAGCCAGGAATTGCTCCAGGAATTAATGTTTTCATGCCTCAGTTTCTCTTAGGAGAACTAAATGAGATTCACCTGCACATAGCTGAGCACCTGGTCCATGCCAAGCATCTCGCTGGATGTACTCACAGCTAATACAGTATTTATTGAGGCCTCTGTCTGCAGGAGCTCAGGCTAGCTAGGTGTTCCAGGCAGGTGCTACAGGGAACCTTGGGAGGTACTGGAACAAACAAATAGGAATGGTATGGTGTCTGCTGCTTCTCTATCTAGCATGTGCCCTCAACTGGGACTGCTGCTCTGCTCCTTCCTGTAGCCCAGAGCCCTGGGTTCTCCCCAGCAAAGTCCATCCCCAGCTCCATTTATCCACACCTGGCTTTTAAAGGCCTTGGATGACAGGAGATGCTTTTGAGAAAGCATTCCTTGGTGACAGTACAAAATACTCAGTGAGGGCTAAGTATCTTCCCAACATTAAGGCTAAGTTCCCTGTTTGCCAGGAGGTTGCCCTGGACTCCAGTGTGCTTGCCTGGTTTCATGGACATCTCCCCTCTTCCCCACCCCCTACAGACAAAGAAGGGTTGCTTAGGCCCTTTCCAGCCAAGTAGCTTCAGCAGTCGAGTCCTGAACTCCTATTCCCTGTGGCCTGCCTGCTCCCTTGCCACCTCCCTGAGGATCCTTGGAGCCACAGAAACAAGAGGGGGTGTGGGCCCCTTCTGTGGATCAGCTGGCAAGAAACTTAAACCTTCCTGTCTCTGCTACAGCTGTGCTCAACCTCTGCAGACCCACTAGACAGGCAGGCAGGCAAGAAGAAGTGTGTGGCATGCTAATGTGCTCCAACCGAAGTAGCAGCTTTAGACAATTCATCAGGGTGGCAGCGATTGAAACAATTAGCACTCTGGAAAGGGCCATAAACTAGCAAGACTATTAGGAAAGATGCAGTTACGGGCAGGAACCACCTGATTAGGGATGAAGAATTCTGAGTGGTTTAATTTTAATACTGTCAGAAAGGTTAATATTTAATTACAAATTATAATCTCCTTACCCATGCCGTCTTAATATATCTTCATACACACTGGAAATAGGAGAGTATCTTGCTGCTATAGAAAGAAGGGGCCTATTAGAAGACTGATGATACGGGTATTTTTTAGGTGCTGCATGTAAATGGGAGACAGAACTTCCCCCCCTGTCAGGGTGTCCCACAAGTGGGATGGTGTCTTCCATCAGTATATGCCTCCCTGAGAATGCAAGTATCACCATGTCCTGCCTACACCTGCTGTCTGACAGTGAGATATGGTGTACCAAGCTCTAGAGCCAGGGACCCTCGGCTGGAGTTCCAGTTCTGTTTTCTCCTGGCTCTAGGTAGCTCCTTACCCGCAAAATCAGCTTTCTTGTCTCAGGGCAGAGCTCTTCAGTTGTGTCTGAGGTTGTGGTAAGCATTAACTTGCTCAGGCTTCAACACGCTGTCATAGACTACTCCCTCACCTTTATCCTGCCCCACCTGCTGTATGTTCTTACGTGATCCTATGAGGAACTTAGCACAATGCTAACTTAGATCTGCTCTTTGGTTGAGAAAACTGAAGCCTTGGAATAGCAAGAGGCTTGCCCAAGGTCATTTGGTAGGAGGAGGCGTGAACCCAGAGTCCAGCCTTCCACTCTTTTCTTAGTACCGTTATTCTCAGCTGCTCTAGGAGGGAGGAGGCAGACATGTTGATTAATCTGTTTCACTGAGAAAGATGAGATGCATAACGGGCCCCCCAAAACACTTACCAAATCATAGGTGATTCTTAAAACCCCTTATCTGTCCAGCCCCCTGTCCCAACTCATTACAGAATATGTTTACATGAACATTGTCTGCCCATGGAGCATTCATGTTTGAAGCATGCTTTCAAAATCCAAGAGAACCCTGGACTGTAAGCTGACTAACCAGTGCTCCTGACACCTCCAGGACACTCCATAAAGCAAAAAGTGTTAGGTTTGAGCCCAGTGTCACATGGGTCATCTCAAGTGGGAGCTCCCTTCTGGTGCCTCCCAAGGTGGCTCATGCACTGAACTGAGCACTTGCCTGGGAGTCCAGTTCTAGTCTGCCTCTCTGGGTTTTTTTCTGGTTTGTGAAGAAGTACTAATGCCTTACTGCCTCCCAAGACGTTATTTATAGCTGCATGTTTTTCTTAGCAGGTCCATTTGTGAGCTCCTTGGTTTTTATCCCCCTCAGCTTCTGTGCTGTTTCTCCCCAACTGGACAGCCTTGTTACTCTGGGTTAGTAGTCCTTGAGGAAGAACCTTTGTTCTGTGATGGTATCATAAGGTCAGGTACTGGAGCCCAAAAGACTTTGGAGTCTTAGTGGCAGTATGGTTACAGGTTAAGAGCAAGTATTTGGTGGAATTGGCTGGGACCCTGGTTTCACCAGTTTTCTAAGTAGTGATGCTGCTCATCCCACTACATGACTGAGACCATGATGTCAGATGTTGCGCTCCATTACTCAGTGTTACATGTTACCCAGAATGCACAGTCAGGACATGCTGGATGAGCCCTTGGTGGTTGTTGTCTCACTCGGTACATAATAACCCCAAGTTCAAGTCACATGTAACCAGCCAGGTGGCGGTGGTGCAGGCCTTTAATCCTAGCACCCGGGAGGCAGAGACAGGCAGATTTCTGTGAATTCGAGGCCAGCCTGGTCTACAAATCAAGTTCCAGGACAACCAGAGCTACACAGAGAAATCCTGTCTCAGAAGAAAAAAAAAAAAAAAGTCATATGTAACCAAAAAGATTTTAGCCAAGAATATTAAGCCCAAAAACTTGTCCAAGCCTCTTAGCAAGACTGAAATAGACTCCAGAATAACTGGGTGTGGTTGCCGTAAGGAAGCACTACTCTGTACCTTCTGGATCCCGTGACAGTCCTTTCTGAGCATAAACCTCTAAACCTTTCAGATGAAGACCGTGAGAACCCAGCTGTTTGGCAGAGGGGGAAGTGAAGGGCAGTACTTGTCATGACTGAAAATATACCAGCAAAGCCTGCATGACCTTAGACAGGATACTCCAGTCTGTGGCTGTTTCTTCATGGCCTGCTTACCACAGGCATGTAGTTCTAAGAACATTGCCAGGCAGGTAGTAAGCATGGCAAATGTCAACTGTTACCATCAGTAATGTGTCTGTCACTCTTCCAGACTTTGGCTCACTCCAGTCACCACTTTGAACTTCCCACAGTCATCCTGTACCTTTCCAGAAGCTTCTGTGAATGCGCTGCTGGGACGCTCTTGAATATGGTGCTCATGCCCCATGAACTGAGAGCAGTCCCCACCTGCCACATAGCCTTAATAATAGTCTTTCTCAGCCCTTTTCTTCTTGTTGGCTTAGGTCTCTCCTCAGGCCCCAGCTGAGGCAAGGAGAGGAGCCAAGAGCCTGGTGTCACATGGACACAGTCAGTGGCAGCACTGGGCCCAAGCACCTCCCTCCGGCCTGTACCCATGTGTGGTGACAGGACAGACTACTCAAACCACTTGGCTGAGTGGCTGCCTGCACAGTGGCCTGGCTGGACCACAACCGTGGTGCCTCCTTCTGAGTGTCCTGGTGCCACGTTGCCCTCAGCTCTAGGGAGCAGCAGTACTGTACATTGTATAAAAGCTCGGAAGGAGAGGGGAGCAGAATTTTTCCATAGTCAGGTACCCATGACCAGGAAGGGGTTCTCTGCCTCTGCCAAGTCACAAACTCTAGCACCTCTTTCCCTGGCACTAACTGTGGCCTTCTCCCGAAAGGGCTATTTTCTGAGAAATTAGCCTCATGCCCCCAGTGGAGAGAGGAGACCTGTAGGGTCAGCATAGATACCTTGTAAGAAAAAACGGAGAGGAAATAATAGCTATGTACTATAGAGGGAAAACACAGGGACATAGGCCTCCCACAGCCTTGCAAAGTTGAGGAGCACTGTGGAGCCCCGTCCTTCATCTCTGCCATCTACACTGGTGGTGCTGACCTTGACCGTGCCTGCCTGCTCCACTCAGACAGCTGCTCTTCAAGGACAAGATGTCTGTGCTGGGCACATGTGGAAGGGAGGGGGGTGGGAGATACAGATAATGTGGTAAGAAGACCAGTAGAAGCTACCTGAGGGAAAGGACATCTGAATCATTTAGAAAGGCAGAGATGGGAGTTGGACTTACTAAGGTAGAAAATGGAGGTATCTTGTGGGAGAGTAAGTAAAAACTAGGAAAAATGTGGACTTCTGAGAATGTGAGAGACATCTCAAGCTGCTGTGACCTGAAGGCCAGGACAGTTGAGGGCTCTGGCCTGGGCCCTTCCTGCCTCCTGTCTCACATTGACATACCTCTTGCTTTTTTCCATGTAGGGCTTCATCCGGCTTGACATGTCTGAGTTTCAGGAGCGACACGAGGTAGGATGGTCTACTTTGGTGTTTTGTTTGATATGTCACTTGGGTCTTCAGGCTTCTGGAAATTCCAGCAGCCCTAGGATTTATCGGGGGGGGGGGGGGGGGTGTATACGCACACTAGTCACTGATGTGCTCTTTAAAAAATTTGCTCTGAAGAAACTGATCCATCTGCTCTCCCATCATGGCTAGATTCCTGACCTGTAGCTGACTATCCTTGCTGAGACTGGCCCTCTTAATACTGTACACAGCCATCTTCCCACACTGGCCCCATATTATAGGCTAAAAACACAAAAAGAAGCCAGGTGGTGGTGGCACACGCCTTTAATTCCAGCACTCAGGAGGCAGAGGCAGGCGGATCTCTGAGTATAAGGCCAGCCTGGTCTACAGAGCAATACAAAGCTATACAGAGAACCCTGTCTCAGTGGGGGGTGAAGACCTTCCTAACATGTCCTTGCCCTACACCAGGTAGCCAAGTTTATTGGGTCTCCGCCAGGCTACATCGGCCATGAGGAGGGTGGCCAGTTGACCAAGAAGCTGAAGCAGTGCCCCAATGCAGTAGTCCTCTTCGATGAAGTGGACAAGGCCCATCCAGATGTGCTCACCATTATGCTGCAGCTGTTTGATGAGGTAAAGCAGGCTGAGCCAAGATGGAGTAGTAGGGACACAGCATTAAGGGGGCTGCGGGCAATAGGAGCCTAGGGCCCAGAGCCTGTCTGGTTGATCCTCTGTTTACTGCTCCCCTCCTCCCATCTATACTCAGTTACTTGGAAAACATGACTCCATCCCCTCTCTGGGCAGGGCCCAGGTGAGGCACTTGAAGGGAAACCAACTAGACTTCATGGTCTCCCAGGCTGCCTCCTACAGGTGCCATGGGGTAGGCATGGAATGTTAGGTCTAGCCCTGCTCCTTACTGACTTTGTGACCGTTACTCCTCATCTCTAGATATCAGTGACAAACAAGGAGGTTGCAATCTTGCGTGTGTGTGTGTGTGTGTGTGTGTGTGTGTGTGTGTGTGTGTGTATGGGTGTGTGCGTGTGTGCATGCGTGCATGTTGCCTACAGAGGCCAGAAGAGGGCATCAGATCCCCCAGGGCTGGAGTTACAGATGGTAACTACCGTGTGAGTTCTGGGAATCAAACCTAGGTCCTCTGGACAAGCAGCCAGTGCTCTGAACTGCTGAGCCAGCTTTCCAGGCCTGCACGAGTTCTTTTTAATTCCAGTCACATTATTACTAATGAAGTGATATTACTGTTGTTCATAGTGCCCATCTCCCTACAAATGGGCAGTCCCTCCAAATAGACAAGATGAGCTATAAATGAGAACTTGCTCTCCTCAGTGCATTTGATGTGATGTGGCCCTCTAGTAAAGATTTAACAGACATCACTGCTGGTACTGTGATAGGCAGGAAGAAATTAGCTCATTTTTTTTACAGACAAAAATACCAAAGTTCAGAGAAGGTATAAACGAAAACTGTGTGGCTACAGAGCTTCTGTGAAAAAACAGGGTTGAAGCCGGGCAGTGGTGGCGCACGCCTTTAATCCCAGCACTTGGGAGGCAGAGACAGGTGGATCTCTGGGTTCGAGGCCAGCCTGGGCTACAGAGTGAGTTCTAGATCAGCCAGGTCTGGTAAACAGAGAAACCTTAAGGGGGGGGGGGGGGTGTTGGACTGTGGATCCGTGTGACCCTGAGCCAGCTCTCCTCTGTCTCCTTGAGCCCGAGTGGTGACTGGTCCTCATAGCAGAGGACAGGCTCTACCTGTTCCAGGGTCCCTGCCCTTCCAGAAGACTGTGAGGACCAAGGGCTGAGTGGAGATGAGGACCTTTTCTCTCGCTAAGAGCTGTACTAGCTAGCACCATGTCTTTGGTCCCCTCCAGCTTTGGGAAAATGAAGATTTGTTTTGCTTCCCATGTCACATGAGGCACAGGGAGAGACTCTCCGAGAGCAAGTAACAGTTTAGGCCCCAAGTCACAGGATCCAAATGTCCCCACCAGCTGCACCAGCCTTTCCAGCTGGCCCAGAGTTGCCTTTTCCCCAGGTGCGCTGGCTGCTCTTCCCAGTCAGCTGGCCTGAGAGGAGGAAGGCCAGTCACACATGTACTTGGGGCCTGTCGGTCGGATTCAGGAGCTCAGCTGTGGATCACACCTGTTGGTGGGATTCAGGTGCTCAGCTGTGGATCACACCTGTTGGTGGGATTCAGGAGCTCAGCTGTGGATCACACCTGTTGGTGGGATTCAGGAGCTCAGCTGTGGATCACACCTGTTGGTGGGATTCAGGAGCTCAGCTGTGGATCACACCTGTTGGTGGGATTCAGGTGCTCAGCTGTGGATCACACCTGTTGGTGGGATACAGGAGCTCAGCTGTGGATCACACCTGTTGGTGGGATTCAAGAGCTCAGCTGTGGATCACACCCACACCCGCCAACTGAGCTACCTACGAAGCGGGTAGAAAGGGGGCAGGTACTTACTAGTTGGAGATTTTGTACTTTGTGTGCTACCACAGACCGTTCTAAGAAATGCACATGTATCAATTCTTCCCATCCTCACAGTGACACAGAGGTAAAGGTGGTTAGCCCAGGGAGGTCATTCCAAAGCTTGCAGGCTACATGACTGCCATTGTCTAGGGCCAGAAGGAGGCCAATCTGTAAGGAAGCATTTGAGGAGAGGCGAGCACAGCTCAGGGGGGCAAGCTGGCAGCCTGTTTGGCCTCTGGCCTTCCTACACAGATTCATATGGTGGCCTTCTTGGCCCCAAGAGAGGTAAAGTGGCTGCTGACAATCAGCCCAACTAGAACATGCTAATACCTCCCATGAAAGCCAGTCCACCTCTGTCCTGCCACAGGGTTCCACTGCAGACCTTTTAGGAAGCTGCTGATACTAATTCCTTCCTCCAACATGCAGCCCAGCCTGCGGGTTTGTGATGGGACTTTGACTGGAGCACCTCAGTCATCGCCCCAAGCCCTCCAAGCCAGAAAATGCTCTGCTGACTAACTATAATTGTGGTTTTTTGAGGTGGGGTTTCTCTGTGTAGTCTTGGCTGTCCTGGAACTTGCTCTTTAGACCAGGCTGGTCTCAAACTCAGAGACCCACCTGTCTCTACCTCCCAAGTGCTGGGATGAAATGTGTGTGCGAGCATGTGTTTATGAGGTGAACGCAGAGAAGGACTGCAAGAGGAAAGCTGACACCACAGAGCCCCAGGGATCTACAGCTCTTCTCCAGTGCTGTCAGACAGGAAGCAGGAGCAGAGTGGGACAGATGAGGTCACCAAGGGACACACAGCTAGGAAGGAGCCTCAGAGGTAGAGCACTTGCCTAGCATGCTGCAGGTCCTGGGTTCCATCCTGCGTACGTGCGCGCACACACACACACACACACACACACACACACACACACACACACCTCAAATAATATTTAAAGCAGGCAAGGATATAGATTTATCCTACAGAGAATAAGGAACACTTGAAAGATCTTTAAGCAACAGGGTTAGATTTTCACTCTACAAAGACCTTAAAGGCAGGTCTGCAAAGGAGACCCAGTGAGGAGACACCTGAAGAATCCATCTGTAGCTGCAGCAGCTTAGTCTAAAGCAGGTTCTATGGGATGCAGAGAACCCCTAGACATTTGCCTATGAGGAGAGGGAGGTGCCCACATGAGCCGATTTCTGGCCAGGGTAATCACATGGCTGAGCCATAAGCTAAAGCAAAGAAATCTGCAGGTCAGGCAGCAGATATAGACCCCATCTGTAGGAAGATGCACCTGGGGAATGGCAGTTGCTGAGAACGTGATGCCTGTGAGCCAGCCCATAGATACTCCAGAACTTAGGAATGCTCTGTCCAAAAGTCACAATCTTGATTCTTTCAGCACAGAGGCTAACAGAGGCCTCCAAAGGGTGCCACGTCGACCTAAGCAGGTTTCTGTGGCACAGAACCAGTGAGGGACTGAACTGCAAACCTGGCACGGATCAGAGAAGGTTCAAAGAGGGAGTCACTGCAGTGGTAGGCAATCCACAGTGTATATTGTAGCTCATGTGTTTATTCATGAAGCATTGTGCAGGACAGAAGGGGCACAGCCTGGGTGTTAATGATGAGCGGAGTGGACAGGACACCTGAGGTAGCTGCTATGCTGGGGGAAGTAACAAGTGCAGCAGTTAGAAGGGCACGTGATTCAGACTTTGGGGTGATGGAAGTCCCTGAACTATAACTGCACTGAGAAAATCAAGAATTCTATGGCTGTCGCCAAAGCACCATGAATACTAGGGTTATCTCCAGTGGATACAGCACTTATAGCCCAGTGCAGAAATCCCAGAAAAGCCTATCTCCTCCTCTCATTAAGTACTCAGAAGGATTTGAACCCTCAGTATTGGCAGGGCAGACAGGCAGCAGCCCATAACCCTGGGGTGAGATTTGCACCCCAGCCAGGACAGCTGACAAGGACAGCTTCGTCTTTGGAGCACATCTTAATTGCCAAGGAAACAGGTGAATGTGACAGTCACCCTTGGGTCAGTTGTGCACTGCTACTGCTTCCCTCGTCCACCTAGGACCATCCTGAGGCCCAGTTAGGAGCAGAGCTTTGGTCTCTCCGATTGAAATTGCTGCTGATTATTGCTTTGTCCAGGACAGCAATGCATGAACCCAGTCCTCAGAGGCCAGTGTGGAACACACAAAGTGAAGTGCCGAGTGCACATGCTTGGTCATGTCCCACAAGCACCCGGACTTGGCTCCAAGTTCAAGCTCTTCCCCACTGATTCTGTTGTGTTAGAGCCAGAGAGCAGGGGCAAGAGCAAAGAGCGCAAGGGCCTCCCTGCTTCCCTTTTCCACCCCAAAGCAAGGACAGCAGGGTGACCCACTCCAAAAGGTGGAGGGCTGTGCCCCTTTGGAGGGAGGGCCAGGCACAGCAAGCCTGGAAAGCATGCCCAGCACTGGGGATTCTTGCCTCTGCATGGACTTTATTGTTTTGTTTTGTTTTTCAAGACAGGGTTTCTCTGTGTAGCTTTGCGCCTTTTCCTGGAACTCACTTGGTAGCCCAGACTGGCCTCGAACTCACAGAGATCCGCCTGGCTCTGCCTCCCGAGTGCTGGGATTAAAGGCTGCATGGACTTTAGAAGCAAAGACTATCCTTGCTTCATTCTGGTGCCATCAAGGAAGGGGAAAGAAAGTTTGACCTAAGCATGGTGACAGGTTTAGGCAAGGGCAGGAGCCCACCGTGGTTTGGTGATCTGTCCCCAGGGCCATGTTCTCTAGCTCTGTCATACCTCAGACAACCTCAGGCAAAGATTATCTCCCTCTTCCTCACACTTGTCTCCAGGAAGAAGCAAAGGATTCAAACTAAGTTTGGCCTAGAAGGAAAGCCGGGAGGAAAGCATGAGGCACCCTTGGGATGCTGTGTAGCCTGGTGCAGAGAAGGCAGAGCTCTGGAGTCAGTTTGTCTCTCTTGTCCTATATTCTAGCTGCAAGACTATAAACAGGTTGCTAATCTCCGAGCTTGAGTTCTTTGTGGCTGTAAAGATTCAAGCAATCATGCCAGGCAGTGGTGGTGCACACCTTTAATCCCAGCAAAGCCAGGTGGATCTCTGTGAGTTCAAGGCCGGCGTGAATCTAAAGAACAAGATCCAGGACAGGCACCAAAACTATGCAGAGAAACCCTGTCTCAAAAAAAAAAAAAAAGAAAGAAAAAAAATCAGCAATCAGCAAGTGAGTGCTGGACACCTGGGCCAGACACTGGCCCTGGACAGTGATGAGCAGCCTGGCCTCTACCCAGAGGAGCTCCGTTCTGGCAGATGGATGCAGTGGAGCACTGGGGTGACGGAAGTGGTACCCTTGCCACTACACTGATTCCTCTCAGTGAGGCCCCGCTCAATGCTGTCAACTGTCCATTGTTGTTGTACAGATGACCTGGAGGTTTGCTGTATGACCAGGCCTCTGCTCCCTTCACCTGGTGCCTTTCAGAACACTGTGCTTTTATTCTTCTGTTTCTTCCATTTGTTCCTGTTCCTATTCTTGGCGTACCTGTCTCTAGGAGAGATGGCTTCCTCAGTGTCACTTCTGGAAAGAACTAAACATTCCAAGAAAATTTCCTAAAGTGCTTAAAGGAAGAACCTCACCATCTCTTGCTCTGCCAGGATAGAGGATGGCTCCAAAGGTAGATAAGCTGAACCTGGTGGCACACACCTGTAATACCAGCACCAGGGAGATGGAGGCAGGACGATCAAGAGTTCAAGATCGTCATCAGCTACACAATAAGTATGAAGCTAGGCTTGCCTACATGGGACCCTGTCTCATTAAATAAGAGATGGATAGGTAGGAAGAGAGAGAGAAAAGCTAGAGAGGCAATGGCCAAGAGTGCTTGCTTTTCAGTTCCTAGCAGCCATGTCATGTGGCTCACAACCACCTGTAACTCCCGCTCAGAAGATCCAGTGCCCTCTTCTGACTTCGACAGGTACCCACACGTGCATAGTATATACTATGGATCAAAAAGAGCCAGGCACAGTGGCATATGCCTTTAATCCCAGCACTTGGAAGGCAGAAGCAAATGGATCTCTGTGAGTTTGAAGCCAGCTTGGTCCACATAGTGAGTTCCAGAGCTACATATTGTCTGGAGGGAGGGAGGGAGGGAGGGAGGGAGGGAGAGAGAGAGAGAGAGAGAGAGAGAGAGAGAGAGAGAGAGAGAGAGAGAGAGAGAGAGAGGAGAGAGAGAGAGGAGAGAGAGGAGAGAGAGAGGGAAAAAGAAAGGAAGGAAGGAAGGAAAGAAAGAAGGGCAAAAGAAAGAAGAAAAGAAAATGTAGAAATGAGAGCTGTCTAACGAATAACAGCTATCTGACCATTTGCCCAGCATGGCTTCCTGAAGCTCTTCCACCAGTGACCTCTTCTGGTCCTCACATTCAACTCTAAGATTCCCTCCTTGCACTTCCACACTTCCCTCCCAGGCTTCCCTTCATCATCATCGTTGGTTTCCTGGTCTCACCGACCCGATAGACCAGGATCGTGACAAGGCTCAGAGAATTCCTACCCAGAGTAGACCTCCAAAGGAAGTGTGCTTGGTTGGGAGTCAGACTGGCCACTGGAAACCAGGAATGCTAGGTGCCCTGAGGTTCCAGAAGCAGGTGCACCTCCCCTGGAGGCCTCAGTTGGTAAAGCCATTGTCTGGATGTGAGTCCTATGCTCAGAGAGCTTAGAGTAGGAGGCAACAGCACAGGGCTCTGGGAAACAGCTGTCTGATGGAGCCTACCCAGCTACCAGCCTCTTAAACATCCCATCCCTCATCCTTACCAGGGCCGCCTGACAGATGGCAAGGGGAAGACCATTGATTGCAAGGATGCCATCTTCATCATGACTTCCAATGTAGCCAGTGATGAGATCGCCCAGCATGCACTGCAGCTGAGGCAGGAAGCTTTGGAGATGAGCCGAAATCGAATTGCTGAGAACCTTGGTATGATGTGTGGCCTGGGGTGTCCAGGGAGGTGATCTGACCACTGGCATACTGGGGACAGAAGTGGAATTGGGATCCTTAGAGCAGAAAGTAGGTATCATCCGAGACAGTCGTGGGGACAGGAGAGAGTGCCCCCTCCCTCCTTCAGTAAAGCCTGGGCCCACTGGTTTACAGGGTGGCTTCAGACCCACCACCCAGGCCTAGGGACTAGAGAGATACACACTCAACAGAAACTCTGAGGAGACATCAGGTCAGCCATTATGGAAGTGGGCAAGGCCTCACGTATAAGGGTCTTGGAGATGGCATCAGAGAGAGGCTGCAGCTGCCTTTCTCCTCAGGGGAACCCTTGACCCTCTTTGCTGAGTCAGAGCTCAGGTCTTTATCCTGAGTCTTCTGCCTCAACCCAACCAAACCTGAGCTTGTGGTTTGTGTCATCTGCGAGCCAGAGGGCCTCAGAAGTTAGCTGAGGCACTCAAGACAAGGCCCAGGACCTTAGACTGGCTACATGTACCCAACAGCAAGCCCAGGGCTCTTCCATGGGGCTGACAGAGCCCCAGAGGTCCTGAGTGTGATGGGTAATATTTTATGATCTGTCTTGACAGGGGACGTCCAGATTAGTGACAAGATCACCATCTCAAAGAACTTTAAGGAGAATGTGATCCGCCCCATCCTGAAAGTGAGTGTTTCTTTTGGCCTCCTGCTGGGGCTTGGGGACAGAGGAACCCCTCCAGAAATATGGAAGTCCTTGTCTTCCCCGTTGGTCCAGAAGCTTCCCCACCATCACTGAGTGCCTCCACTTTCACCTGGCTCTGCAGGCTCACTTCCGGAGAGATGAGTTTCTGGGACGGATCAATGAGATCGTCTACTTTCTCCCTTTCTGCCACTCAGAGCTCATCCAGCTGGTCAACAAGGAACTGAACTTCTGGGCCAAGAGAGTAAGAGAACTGACTGCCCATGGGTGGGGATAAGAGATCTGGAACTCTTAAAATGATTCCTGCCCTTAAAGGTGGTGTGTGGCCAGTGGTCCTGGGGGCCCAGTCTCTCAAGGCCCCCATGGAGCAATGTGCCTCCTAGAGCTGGAAGGTACTAGGCAACATGCAGACAGGCCTCTCTCTGACCTACTTCAGGCCAAGCAGAGGCACAACATCACACTCCTGTGGGACCGCGAGGTGGCAGATGTGTTGGTTGATGGCTACAATGTCCACTATGGCGCCCGCTCCATCAAACATGAGGTGAGCACAGAGACCTGAGACCAGCATGGTACCTCTACACCTTCCTCCGTGGTCCCCCCAGCCCCAACTTTCAGGCTCAGGTGGTCTCCATGTAGTTCAGCCGCTGGAATTATCCACACCAACAGTGAACAGAAGCCCCTTCAGAACTAAAAATAAAAGGTGATCAATTAAAACTAGTCTCTAGCCAGGATGTAGGGTACACGCCTTTAATCCCAGCACTTGGAAGGCAGAGGCAGGCTGATCTCTGAGTTTGAGGCCAGCCTGGTCTACAGAGCAAGTTCCAGGACGTCTAGGGTTACAGGGAGAAACTTTGTCTCAAAAAACAAAACACAACACTAGTCTCTAAGCAGGGTGAATAAGTATGAACCCTCATTAGAAGGACCTGGGCTGAGAGACTCAAGAACTAACATTATGGAGCCTTTAGCAGTCACTGGTGAGCTGGTTGCCATTAAGCCCAATTTGCAAGTGAAAACTGAGACTCCGAGGTTTCTGACTTGCCCAAACAGTAAGTGACAGAGGCCAGCTCCTGGCTCAGGCTATAGGTCAGGTGCAGGCCAAGGCAGTAACGGCCATGTCACCTTCCACTACCTGCAGGTAGAGCGCCGTGTGGTAAACCAGCTGGCAGCAGCCTATGAGCAGGACCTTCTACCAGGGGGCTGCACCCTGCGCATCACCGTGGAGGACTCGGACAAGCACCTCCTCAAGAGCCCTGAGCTGCCCTCACCCGAGGCTGAGAAGCGTCCACCACCCACACTGCGTCTGGAGATCATTGATAAGGACAGCAAGACCCGCAAACTGGACATCCAGGCACCACTCCACCCTGAGAAGGTGTGCTACACCATCTAGCATCCACCTGCCTGTATGTACCCTGAACATCTAATAAAGGCCCCTTGCTGTGGCATGGCAACTGACCTACCATCCCCTCATGCCTCCCCAAGGCCTGGTGCCCTCCCCTGCCTTCTGGGTTGTGAGGTTCATAGTCTGTTATGATCTCCAAGGCAAAGAACCGGAAGGCCTGGTCTGCACTCGGTGTGGACTCAATTCCATGCTGTCACTAGAACATGAACATGTTGCCAGGAGCTCAGAAGCATGACAACAGAAAACAAGGCTGGCTGGAAGAAGACAGGGGGGACCAGGCTGTGGTATGCCACCTCTGCTGTGCTAATGCAGCTCATCCCCATGATGTCCCCATGGAGTGGAGGAAGGCAAGAGCCCCAAGCATGGTGGCTCATTAGTTTATTCTACAGCTGTCTCTTTCCCACGCCCTACAAGTCTTTATCATAACCACCCTGGAGTCAAGCCTTACGACTAAGCCAGTGTAGGGCACCCATAGGTCTGAGTGGTTCCTTTTCCTGCCTTCCTCTGGGATGGGACCGTGATCCCTGGTGACCAAACTCAGCTCTGAGGAGGGCTCATTCAGCAGGCTAGCAATACAGGTACTGGAAAACTATATGGGAGTAAGGTTGGGGTCAGACTCCATGCAGGTGGACATGGAGGGTGCCTCAGCCATCCCTTAACTGCTCCCCAGGCAGGTGAGTCTGGAATACGCCTGCTGATAACTCAGCGTGGCGTGCCCGTTATGGACAGCTGGGCAGGACACAGCAGACCTGACAAGTCTGCATCATCTGCGGAAGCCACCAGTTGCCACTGTTACCTACAGGGTTTGAGTAGACCCTCCTGCGTGTTAACTCGCTTCTGTCGGGATGCGGAGATGGCGCTGAAGGCAGTGAGTGCCGTGGGTCATAGAAGAATGCCATGACAAGATGGTCAAGCCAGGCATGATCACAGCTCTGGGTGGCACCACCTAGCCTGTCCGGCAGCCTGCTGCTCTCTACCTCAATAATTGTATTCTCTTTTTTATTTTGAAGTTGTTTAGACTTAGAAAATTATCCTCCCCCAAAAAAGGTAAAACTCTCATACCTTTCCCCAGCCTCTCCTAATGTCAGACTCATAAAACCTTGGGTGATGGCAAAACCAGGACCAGGAAATGAGCCTTGCCACATGCTCCTGCCCATCTGCCAGCATCTGGAGTTCACCAGCCTTCCTCTGGTGTCCCTTTTCAGCTCCAGGACCTGCCCAGAAACCCCACATTGCACTTTGCTTTCCCTTGCCTTCCCTCTATCTACCTGAGGCAGTTTCTGTGTCCTCCTCGCTCTTCTTCTATCTGGACATTTTTAAAGAGTCCTTCAGCTTGGATTTGTCTAATGTTGTCACTGATGAGACAGGTCTGCATTCTTGGCAAGGTGACCACAGAAGCCATCTGCCCTGCTGCCTCCCGGCACTGGCCTGTTAACTGTAATCATGAGGTAGGGTTGTCTGTATAAGGCTTCTCGACTGGAAAATTGTAAACTTTCAGGCTGGGGTATAGCTCAGTAGTAGACCTTGCCTAACATGCATGAGGACCTGGGTTTGATTCCCAACACCACAAAAATTAATATATGTATAAATATAAATAGAATTTTCCCCTGGAAATGAAATCAAGCCAAACACACTGGCTTATGCCTGGACTCCCAGCAATTGGGAGATTGAGGTAGGATTGTCACAAGTTTAAGACTACCCTCTGCTACACAGTGAGTTCCACACCAATCTAGGCTACATAGTAAAACCCTGTCTCCAAATAAAAAGAGCCAAGCAAGTAGATCTCTATGAATTCTAGACTGGCCTGGTCTACAGCGTGTTCTCCAGGCCAGCTAGAGCTACATAGTGAGACCCTGTCAAAAAAAAAAAAAAAAAAAGTGAGAGGGCATAATATGGCTCAGCAAGTTAAGGAGCTTGCTGCACAACCTGATGATTTGAGTTCAATCCCTGGAACCCATATAAAGATGGAAGGAGAGACCAACTTCAAAATAATTGTCCTCTGGGCTGGAGAGATGCCTCAGAGGTTAAGAGCACTGGCTGCTCATCCTGAGATCCTGAGTTCAAGTCCCAGCAACCACATGGTGGCTCACAACCATCTGTAATGAGATCTGGTGCCCTCTTCTAGCGTGCAGGCAGAATACTGTATAATAATAAATAAATACAATCTTTTAAAAAATTGTCCTCTGGCCGGGCGGTGGTGGTGCACGCCTTTAATCCCAGCACTCGGGAGACAGAGCCCGGCGGATCTCTGAGTTTGAGGCCAGCCTGGTCTACAGAGTGAGTTCCAGGACAGCCTCCAAAACTACATGGAGAAACCCTGTCTCGGGGAAAAAAAAAAAAAAAAATTGTCCCCTGACCTCCATACATGCAGTGACATGAGTTTCCCTACCCCCCCCACACACACACACACAACACCCAGTAATAGTAATAATAAGTTGTAAAAGGATGAAAATGTTCTAGAAAATACTTGAAGCTATTTAAATGTCACATGCCTAGAATTTTTCCTAGAGTTGTGTCTGTCTCGGCTCAGACATTTTACTGTTGTTAGGAAGACTTTGTTGTTCCTTATTCATCCACCTGTATTTATTCATTGGTATTCTGTTCTAAAGAAACCTTTTACCTCATTCAGTAGTGTATGCTAATTTATTCTGTGGGTTGTCACGTAGGAGAAGTGTGTTGCTCAGTGCAGCCCTGCCTGGCCACTGGGAGGTCCTTCATGCTTGGCCTCTGGCAGCCTCGTGTTCTGGCACCACAGACTCTTCAGGGCTCACTCACAGTCTCCATACCACAGCTCCCATGTCTCCAAGACTCCCGCTTTCTTTTGTTGTGTGAGCCAATGTTGATGCTTCAAGAGGAAGATCTGGACACCAGGGGTGCTCGGTGGTGCCCAGGCCCTCCCAGCAGATGGGCCAGGAAGTTAAAAGGTCTATTAACACATGCATACACATGTCTGGTTTTATCGCTTCATCTGTGTAATGAAAAAAAATCATGAGTTCAAATTGGTGCCTACAGTCCAATCTAATACTGTAATGTGTGGCAGCCTTTTTTTTTTTTAGATTTCTGTGTATTAGTGTTTTGCATGCATGTATGTATATGCACCATATGTGCACCCTGGAGGCCAGAAGAGGGTGTTTTATACCCTGGAATTAGATATGCAGGGTGGTCTTAGGCAACCCCTGTGAAAGGGCCATTTGACCCCCAGAGGGGTCACAACCCACAGGTTAAGAACCACTGCTCTTAAGGGCAGTCTGATACCACACAGGAAGAAAAGGAAAGAAACAGAAGAGGAAGAAGCAGAAAAGGAATAGTAAAGTCTTAAGAAGGGCACTTCATGTGCTGGAGAGATAGCCCAGTGGTTAGAGCACTGGCTGCTCTTTCAGAGGACCCGGGTTTCAGATCACCTACATGGTGACTCAATACTGTCTGTAACTAAGTCCAAGGTGTAAAACACCCTCTCAGGGCCTCCAGGGTGTACAAAAAGCACTTTAATTAAACTTTTATGTGGGGGAGAGGTGTGTAGAGGACAGGGGTCGGCCTCAGGTGTGTTCCTCAGTAGCCATTTGCCTTGGGGTTTTTATTAGTACATTACATTTTGTTAGCATTATTACATTTTTACTTACTTTGTATGTGGAAAGGATGAGGGCATATATGCCATGCCATGCATGTAGAGGTCTTAGAGACAGGCAAAGGAGCACCTTTACCTGCTGAACCATCCCATTGGCCCTTAGTTTGTGAGACAGGATCTCTCGGGGTGGAGGCTGAGCTGGCTGCCAGGGAGCTGCCTTCCTCCCTTGCCAGTGCTGTGGTTACAAGCATGTGCCGCCACATTGAGCTTTTCACGTAGGTGCTAGGAACTGAACCATCTCCCCACCCCCATAATTAAACTTTTGAAATATATATTTATGTATGTGCTGGTTAGTTTCAACTTGACACAAACTCAAGTCACCTGGGAAAAGAGGACCTCAACGGAGGAGCTGCCTCCATTTGGTTGCCAGTGGGCGAGTCCGTGGGGCGGTTTGTAATTGTAAATTTAGGTAGGAGGACCCAGCCTTGTATGGGCAATGCCTCCCTGGGCAGGCGGGCCAGGTGTATAGCAAAGATGGATGAGAAAGCCAATAAGCGGTGATCCTCTGCGTCTCTGCTTCAATTCCTTCCTCGAGGTCCCCCTTCGCGTTCTTGACTTGGCTTCCTTCGATGAAACAATGGTACCTATGGCAGTAGGAGGGTTGGAACGAGTTTAGAGTCATCCTCAGCTACAAGCTCAAGGCCAGCCTGGGCTATCTGTGTCTTTGTCTTTTTTTTGGGGGGGGGGGGCATAGTGGCTCATTCTTGTACTCCCAGCACTTGAGAGGTGGAGGCCGGAGGATCATCCCTGGAAAGTGACTGTGAGGCCAGCCTGACCTACGTGAGACCCCGTGGAACAAACTAAATAAAAGACCCACATGTACTCAGACTTGATAAAACTGACTGAAAGAACCGCAGTCTCACCTCTGACCAAATGCAGAAATTCCAAGTGAGTTGAACTGTAGACACTGGTCTCATGAGGGCATGCTGCTGCTGCCTAGTATCAGCAAAACCATCAACCTGCCACATCAACAGCAAGTGTTAGGCAGCTATGGAAGGAGAATGTTCCCCTTTTATAATTATGATTATTGAAGAGAATGGCCTTAGTTTTAGAAAATACAAAGGCAACTTGAGCCATTTCAGGAATCTTAGTTTGCCCTGCATGCTTGCACACTCTGAGGAGAAGCTGCAGTTGGCGTTTGGAATCTGCAAGGTATACAGAAATTCTTTGTATTATTTTTGCAACTTTTCTGTAAGTTTAGAACTACTTCAAAATTAAGGTTTTTAAGTGCAAGATAAAACATCAATGTATGCAGTTTTGAGTGGGATTTCTTTAACCCTGAGTTAAAAGAAAATTATTTGTATATAATGATAGACCACCAAAAAAAAAAAACAACTAATAAATGTTTTGCTTTTAAATACTAACCCTGTCTCTTAAGGCTGAAGTAAGACATTGTTTAGAAGGTTCCAGAGAAAGCAGCTAGGGGAAAATACCAAATTGGTATAAGTGTTAGAAAGTAAATTCTCTTGTTCTGATGTACAGTTTTGTATTTAGAAAACCCAAAGGGCAGATGTAAAAACCTATTAGCATTTGGTGAGTGACTAAATAAAAGCTGAATATTAAAAAAAAAAAAATCTCTTTATTCTACCAGCCTATTTTCTGTTGCTGTGACAAAACACCATGACCAGGGCAGCTTATAGGAGAAAAGGTTTATTTGGGGCTGACGATTCTAGACGGTGGGGTCCATCACCATCCCTGCCAGGAAAGGTGGAAGGAGGCAGGCCTTGCGACTGCATGTGAGAGGTCACATCTTCAACCATAAACAGGAAGCAGAGAATGAACTTGGGATGGTGAGAGGCTTTTAAACCTCAAACTCCACCCCCAGTGATGCTTTCCTCCGGTAAGGCCACACCTAAGTATCACCAGCCGGGGGCCAAGTCTTCAAATTATCTGGAACATAGCGGACATTTCATTCAGACCACCACAACCAGTACAGGAAGCGATGAGAACAAAAAGCATTTGGATCTCAGTTGCATCAAACAGATGGGTGTATTTACTCAGGTTTTCATAATCCACCACACAAAGGGGAGACAGTTGGCTATCTGAGGGACAGCAGTAGAAAGGAAATGTCAAAATATTCACTTTTTAGACAAGTTTTAAACCGTATCAGTGTGCTACCTATTCAATATTATAAAGTCTTATGAAATTTAACAGGAGAAAAACATTGAACAAGATCTGACAAAATTTAAAAACTGGGGATGTAGCTTAGTTGGTGGTGTGATTGTCCAGTATGTGTGGAGCCAGTTCTAAGCTATACTGGGCTTTATAGTCAGACTGTCACCCAGAAACGTTTTTGTGATGGAGATGGAGAAACTCAGGCTGACCCTTGTCATAGAGGCAGCCTGCAGCAGTCAAAATTTACAAACCTCCAGGAGAAGAGATTCCCAAGGCAAAGCAGGCAGGCATTGTGTCCCATTCAAAAAAGGAAAGTAAGTCAGCAGAGGCCGTCCCTGAAGAAGGTATAATAGCGGGTTTACTTAACACCTGGCTGGCCTTCAACTCACTCTGTAGCCTAGGCTGTCCTCAAACTTGAACAGTACTGCTCCTAGCCCAACCCTCCCTATTCTGGAATCTCCTTAATTTTTTATTTTATGTGTATGAATGTTTTGCCTGCATGTCTGTCTGTGCACCACGTGCATGCCTTGTGCTCACGGAAGCAGAGAGGGTGTCAGCCACTGAAACTGGGGTTACAGAAGGTTGTGTGTGACCTTGTGGGTGACGGGAGTCGAACACAGGACCCCTCCCAGAGCAGTAAACACTTACCACTGAGCCATCTCTTCAGCCTTCCTTCTTGGATTTAAGCATGCACCACCACATCCAGCTAGGTAAAATCTTTCAAATAACAGACTTAAATAACCAAAGGAAGACATAGATAAAGTTAAATACTGTGTGAACAAAGTGTGAATATCAGGGTAGGCATGTAACCCAGAGCTAAAGTGCCTGCCTAGCATGAGTAAGGCCCTGGATTTGACCCCTAACACATACACATACACACACACACACACACACACACACACACACACACACACACACACACGAGCCCGAGATAACACATGCCTGCAATCCCAGTACTCAGGAGGCTGAGGCAGGAAGGTCATGATTCAAGGCCAGACTAGGCTACATAAAGGAGTGTGGTGATGAACACCTGAGATCTCAGCTCTCAGGAGGAGGAAGCAGGAGGACCAGGCATTCAAGTGCACTCTCAACTATACAGTGAGCTCGAGGCCATTCTGAGCTACATTCAGTCCTGTCAGGAAAGAAAACAGAGAGGAGACAGAGAAGAAGTAATGGCTGAAAACTTCCCAAATTTGATGAAAGACATGAATATAAATGAAAGGTTCAATGGACATCTCTAATCCCAGCAAGTAAGATAAACTCATTATGAACTAACTAGTTTATGTCAAGTTGATACAAACTAGTCACCTGGAGAGAGGGAACCGAATTGAGGCATTGCCTCCATCTGATTGGACTGTGGGCCGTTTTCTTGTTTGATGATTGATGTGAGAGGGCCCCGCCCACTGTGGGCAATGCTAGCCATGGGCAGGCGTCCCTGGGTTGTATAAGAAGGCCACAGGAGCAAGCCAGTAAGCAGCCATCCCCAAGGTCTCCATTCCTTGATGACTGTGACCTGGGGTGTGAAGCAAGCCCTCTCCTCCCTGTTTGCCTTGGTCCTGATGCTCATCACAGCCACAGAGACACAAAGTAGGATGTAGCTTGCGTTTTCCTGCTTGGCCCACAGTGAGGACAAATCTCTCTCACCCGCCAGTCCCACAGCCAAGTAAACACACAGAGACATATTGTTTACAAACTGTATGGCCGTGGCAGGCTTCTTGCTAACTTCTTAAATCTTAAATCAACCCATTTCTATTAGTCTATTAGTTGCCACATGGCTCGTGGCTTACCGGTACCTTACATCTTGCTTGTCATGGCGGCGGCTGGCAGCATCTCTCTGACTCAGCCTTCCACCTCCCAGCATTCTCCTCTCTGCTTGTCCCACCTATACTTCCTGCCTGGCTACTGGCCAATCAGTGTTTTATTTATTAACCAATCAGAGCAACACATTTGACATACAGACCATCCCACAGCAGTAGGACTACACTTTACACTCGAACTTCTCAAAGAATCTTGAAGGCAGCTAGAAACAAACAACTCAGGTGTAAGGATCCAAAGTAACACTGAGGGCAGACTTTTTATTTTTATTTATTTATTTGTTTGTTTGTTTGTTTGTTTGTTTATTATTTATTTATTTACTTTTGGTCAGAAATTTAACCAGGAGGCAGTGGGCTGCTAAATCCAACATGCTTTAAACAGCAATAAAAATATCAGTAAAGGTGCTGGCTATCAAGTATGACGATTTGAGTTCAGTCCCTGAGATCCACACTATGGAAGGGAAGAACCAGCTCCAACAGTTGGTTCTCAGACCGACAATCGAGCAGTAGAATGCATACAACAAACAAGTATAGACATAGAGATATTTTTTAGTTTAAAAAGAAAGAGTTGAAGCCAGGAGGTGGTGGTGCATACCTTTAATTTCAGCACTCCAGAGGCAGAGGCAGAGGCAGGAGAATCTCTGAGTTCAAGGCCAGTCTGGACTACAGAACAAGTTTCAGGACAGCCAGGGCTACACAGAGAAACCAAAAAAGAGTTGAGTGTGATGGCAGCCAAGGCTACATAGTGAGAACTTGTCTAAAAAAATCAACAACCCTTACTTGGAATTTAAGAAACAAGCAGAGGAAACTAAACCCAAGGCTACCAGAAGGAAGGAAATAGTAAAGATTAGAACATAAATTAATTATGTGAAAGTGAAAAAATCAAAAGAGAAAAAAATTGGTTCCTAGAAAAGACTGAAGACAAATTACTAAATTCAGCCAGACTGTGGTGGCGCACGCCTTTAATCCCAGCACTCAGGAGGCAGAGGCAGGTGGATCTCTGTGAGTTTGAGGCCAGCCTGGTCTACAGAGTGAGTTCCAGGAAGTTCCAAGGCTGTTACTGCTGTGGGATGGTCTGTATGTCAAATTGCTCTGATTGGTCAATAAATAAAACACTGATTGGCCAGTGGCCAGGCAGGAAGTATAGGTGGGACTAACAGAGAGGAGAACAGAGAAAACAGGAAGGTGGAGGGAGACACTGCCAGCCACCACTATGACAAGCAGCATGTGAAGATGCCGGTAAGCCACAAGTCATGTGGCAAGGTATAGATTTATGGAAATAGATTAATTTAAGATATAAGAACAGTTAGCAAGAAGCCTGCCACAACCATACAGTTTGTAAGCAATATAAGTCTCTGTGTTTACTTGTTTGGGTCTGAGCGGCTGTGGGACTGGCGGGTGAGAGAGATTTGTCCTGACTGTGGGCCAGGCAGGAAAACTCAAGCTACAGTTACACAGAGAAACTCTGTCTTGAAAAAAAAATAATAATAATAAACAAATCACTAAAGTCAGAAATGACAGTGAGGCATTTCTAGCATGAATAAGTGTGTTCTAACAAATGGATAGCCTAGAAAAAAATGATAAATCCCTGGGAATTTCAAATCTGTCAAGATGGGGGCTGGAGAGATGGCTCAGCAGCTAAAAACACTTGGTACTCCTCCAGAGTACCTGGATTCAATTCCCAGCACCCATATGGTGGCTTTAACTCCAGTTCCAGGGGATCTGATGTCTTCTGGCTTCTTGCTGCACCAGACACCTGTGTGGTGCACAGACATATATTCAGGCAAAACACTCATACACATAAAATAAAAATAGTTAAAATCTGTCAAGATGAAATGGGGGTGGAGAAAATATAAACAAACTTATCATGAATCTACAAATCTATTTCTCATTACTATATTAAAATCCCCGCTGCACTTGTATAAAAAGTTTGTTACTCATAGTATTGGAAGTTCAAAAGCATAGTACAAGCCGTTCTGGTGAGAGTGGCAGATATTTGCACGGTACATGGAGAGTGAGTACTGATACACAGTACATGTTAGAGTGAGTACTGATACACAGTACATGTTAGACTGTTGACACCTGAGAGACAAGGCTGATCTAAGGACCTCCCATTAAGGTCCACAGCACCTTCCACTACCACAACCTTGGTGAGCAAGTCTTGCAAAATACAGGGCCAATATCCATTGTTTAACTATAGCAACTAGGAAGGAGATTAAATCAGTAATCAAAAATGTCCTGACAAGGTGCTGGAGAGATGGCTCTGCAGATAAGAGCACTAGCTGCTCTCCAGAGGACCTGGGTTCAATTCCCAACACCCACATGGCAGCTCATAATTGCCTGGAACTCCAGTTTCAGGGGATCCAACGCCCCCACACAGACATACATGCATGTGAATACACCAACGCACATGAAATAAAAATAAATTATTAAAAAAAAAATGTCCTGACAAAATCCCTAAGACCTAATGGCTTCGCTAGTTAATTCCCTCAAAGAGTTAAAGAACAAACGAGAATCCTAAAGTTCAAATCAATGGAAAGGAAGCCGCACTCCTACCTCAAGTCTGAGAGCAGGTCACCTCAATACCAAAGGCAAGACATGAGGAGAAAACCACAGTCAACACCTCTTCTGAACACAGGCCTGAAGTGCTCAACAAAACACAAGCAACCCAAATCCAGTAGCATGTTAAAAGGGTTCCATGTTGTCGCTAAGGAGGATTTATCCCTGGAATGCAAGGGTGACACATGGAGAAGAATCCGTCAATGCACTGCACCAGGCTGACAGAGGGAGAAACCCACGTGATCATCTTGCTTCATTAGAGGAGGAACTGACAAAACGTAATGTCTTCTCTTGACTTTAAAAAAAAAAATTGAAGGAAAAAGTAGAGGCTGGAGAGATGGCTCAGTGGTTAAGAGCACTTGCAGTTCTAACAGAAGACCAGGGTTCGGTTCCCAGCTCCTACACGGTGACTCACAACTGCCTGTCACTCCCGTCCTAGGGGATCTGATGCCCTCTTCTGGCCTTCATAGGCACCAGGTACGACGGTGCTGCATACATAAACATGCAGGCAAACATGCATACACATAAAATACAGAGAAATGAATCTTTAAAAGTTACTGAAGACGTTTAAAAGTAACCCACAGAACTGGAGGAAGTATTTGTAATTTGTATAATAGCGGAGGATTAAAGCATGTGGAGATCCAAGTTCAGTTCCTCAGCACCCAGGTAGGATGGCTCACAACCACCTGTATGTAACTACAGCTCCAGGGATCCAGCGCTTCAAAATGATTTTTAAAGAAGGAAGACGGGAAGAAGAGGAAAATGGAAATTTTAAGGGCTGGATACAGTTTAATGTTAGCACGCTGGCTTGCAGTGTATCAGATGCCATAGGACCCTGAATCCCTACCACCAATCAATCAATTAAAAATATCAATTAGTCAATAAACAGGAAGTTGCCTGCCAGGGTAAGTCCAATTCTTCTTAAGGATGCACTTCCCTCTGCCCCACCATCGTCTACAGACGTCAGACTCCACCGCACTGTGCTTCTCGGCCTCCAGCCTCACACTGGGCTGCATCCCTGGGCCTTGCTCTGAGGCTGCCACATCCCAGGCTGAGCAGCTACTCCTTTCTCCGGATCTCTAGCTTGCAGATGGCTGTTGTGGGACTACCCAGCCTCTGACTGTGTAAGCCAATCTAATAAGCCCCCTTTATAATTATATATCGATTCTATGGGCTCTTCGCCTCTATTACAGTAACCTAGCAACAGTAAAACCTATATCCAGATCGACTCTTCACTAAGTTACCTAATTTTCCCAGGCTGTTAGTCTAGCAGAGGGCCACACCCTTATCTAGACACAAATACTGTTATAGCATCTACTGCTCACACATATTGTCCAATCAAAACTTATGCATTACAACTCAAAAGAATAAGAAGAATATTGGGACAACTGGATATCCATGTGCAAAGAAATAAACTCAATCTGTTTCTCACAGTGTATACAAAAATTAACTCACAATAAATGAAAGGCCTAAATATAAGAACAAAGCTGTATCGGGCAGTGGTGGCACACACCTTTAATCCCAGTACTCCAGGCAGAGGCAGAGGCAGGATCTCTGTGAGTTTGAGGTCAGCCTTACAGAGTGAGTTCCAGGACAGCCAGGGCTGTTATACAGAGAAACTCTGTCTTGAAAAGCCAAAAAGAAAAGAAAAAGAAAAAAAAAAAAAGCCTTTAATCCCAGCACTAAGAAGGCAGAGGCAGGCAAATCTCTTTGAGTTTGAGGTCAGCCTGGTCTGCATAGTGAATTCTAGGAGAGCCAGAGCAACATAGTGAGACCTTGTCTGGAGGTGTTGTGGGGGGGGGGAGGCTATGAGGCTGGGGATATTTGGGCCTCAGGAGATGGTTCAGCCAATAAGGTGCTTGCTTGCTATAGAAGAATAAGGTAGCGGCATTATTTGTAATAGCCAGAACCTGGAAACAACCTAAATGCCCCTCAACTGAAGAATGGATAAAGAAAATGTGGTACATTTACACAGTGAAGTATTACAAAACAGTAAAAAACAATGACATCATGAAATTTGAAGGCAAATGGATGGAACTAGAAAATATCAAATATGGTATGTACTCACTCATAAGTATGTATGTATGATGTAAAGCAAAGGATAACCAGACTACACCCCACAGCTCCATGGAAGCTAACAAAGAGTGCCCTAAGAGAGATGCAGGATCGCCCTGGGAAGGGGAAATACATGAGATCTCCAGAGTAAACTGGGGGTGAGGGGTGGGCAATAGAGGGTAGGGGATGGGGGATGAGAACATAAGGGAATGGGATGGTCCAGCTGGAACAGGGACAGAGTAGGAGAGCAATGAAAGAGATATCTTGAGAGAGGGAGACATCATGGGGATAGGGAGAAACCAGGTGCTAGGAGAGTTCCCAGGAATCCACAAGGATGACCCCAGCCTAGACTACTAGCAATAGTGGAGAGGGGGCCTGAGCTGACTTGCCCTGGTACTCAGATTGGTGAATACTCTGTCATCATAGAGCCTTCATCCAGTAACTGATGGAAGCAGATGCAGAGATCCACAGCCAAGCACCAGGCCAAGCTCCAGGAGTCCAGTAAAAGAGAGGGAAGAGGGATTCTGTGAGCAAGAAGCATCAAGATCATGATGGGGAAACCTACAGAGACAACCAAACCAAGCTAGTGGAAACTCATGAAATTTAGACCAACAGCTATGGAGCCTGCATGGGACTGGAGACTAGGCCCTCTGCATAAGGGAGACAGTTGTGTAACTTGGTCTGCTTAAGGGGCTCCCTGGCAGTGGGATCAGGATCCATCCCTGGTGCATGAGCTGGCTTTTTGGAGCCCAGTACCTATGGAAGGACACCTTGCACAGCCTTGATGCAGAGAGAGGTGCTTGGTCCTGCCTCAACTGAATGTACCAGGCTTTGCTGACTCCCCATGGGAGGCCTTACCTTTTGGAGGAGGGAAGGAAGGGTGGGTTCATGGGGGGAAGGTCTGGGGGGAGAGCAGGAGGAGAGAAGAGAGGGGGATCTGTGGTTGGTATGTAAAATGAATGAGAAATTTCTTAACTAAAAAAAAAGGAAAAAAAGAAGATGAAGAATGAGGAGCTCAGTTCAATCCCACAGAACCCACATTTAAAACAAAACCAACAGGCAGAGGCAGGTGGATTTCTGTGAGTTCCAGGACAGCCAGGGCTACAGGCACTAGAACACTCACTCACTCAAACAGTCTTTAGAAACAGCCCGCAGCCCTGTCAGCTGACTGATGGACCAACAAAAGGTAGCACATCTGTGTCAGGAGTACTATACAGCCCTAAAAAGTGACAAAATATTGCCAGGTGGTGGTGGCACATGTCTCTAATCCCAGCACTTGGGAAGCAGAGGCAGGTGGAGCTCTACGAGTTCGGGGCCAGCCTGATTCACAAAGTGAATTCCAAAATAGCCAGGACTGTACACAAAGAAACCCTGGCTTGGGGGGCGTGGAGGGAAATGACAAAATAAGGACACTGGCTAACTGCTGTGGGATGTATGGCAAATGTGTTGCTAATTAATCAATAAAACACTGATTGGCCGTTGGCTAGGCAGGAAGTATAGGCGGGGCAAAGAGGAGAATAAAGCTGGGAAGTGGAAGGCTGAGTCAGAGAGACACTGCCAGCCGCCACGATGAGAAACAGCTTGTGAAGATGCCGGTAAGCCACGAGCCATGTGGCAAGGTATAGATTAATAGAAATGGATTAATTTAAGCTATAAGAACAGTTAGCAAGAAGCCTGCCACGGCCATACAGTTTGAAAGCAACATAAGTCTCTGTGTTTACTTGGTCGGGTCTGAGAGGCTGTGGGACTGGCAGGTGAAAGAGATATATCCTGACTGTGGGCCAGGCAGGAAAACTCCAGCTACAGCTAACCCTCGAAAGCCTCAAGCTGAGTGAAAAGTCAGACACAAAAGGAGACATACGGTATGAGTCCATCTCTATAAATTGTCCAGAATAGAGACAGACAGACAGTTAGTGGGTGCCAGGATCCAACAAAAGGAAAGAATGGGAAGCAATGGCGTAACGGATGTAGGAGTTTCTGGAACCAGATAGAAATGATATCCTGCAACATGGTAAATGCATGAAATGGCATTAAATAGTGTAGCCCCAGCTGGCCTTTTAACTCACAGAGAAGTGCCTACCTCTGCTGCCCAGGATCTAAGGTGTGTGCCACCACCAATGGCCAAAAAGTACATGCTAGAATGGTCTAAATGGTGAGTTTTGTGTCTACGTGTGTGTGTGTATATAAACCATAATTTTTGAGATGTGGTTTTCACGACCTTAGACTAGCCAATGGTGTCTTAGACATGACATCAAAAACTAGAGCTCAAAGTGGGTCCTCCCAGCAGCCATACAATTCCTGCTGAACCTCCTCCTCTTCCGTCTCTTTCTCTCCGATCCTGGCCAGAGCCCAAGCATGTGGTTCTGGTGCTCTGGGCTTCCTACTCCTTTCCTAAAGTTCCCCTCCACCACAGGCAGCTTCCCTCAGAAACCTGTGGTTTTTATTCCTTCTCTTCCCCATTCTCCTCCTATGGGCAGCTGATGGATTTACAATTTGCCTGCCCTGGGGATTAGCTTTTAAACTCTAATAAAATTGTCTCGAGCTTTGAAAAAGAAGAAAAAAGAAAAACCAAAGAAATCAAGGAGCTGTGGGTGTAGCTCAGTTGGTAGAGAGTGCCCAGCATGCACAAAGCCCTGGTTTAATAAAATAGGCATGGTCATGCTCACCTGTACGCACAGCACTCAGCAGGTGCAGGCAGGAGGATCAGAAATTCGAGGTCATCTTCTACAACAGTAGTTCTCACCCTTCCTAATGCTGTGACCCTTTAATACATACAGTTAGTTCCTCATTTTGTGGTGACCCCCAACCTTAAACTTATTTTGTTGCTACTTCATAACTGTAATTTTGCTACTGTTATGAATCATAATGCAAATATCTGATATGCAGGATATGTGATATGTGACCCCTGTGAAAGGGTCATTTGACCCCGAAGGGATGACCCGCAGGTTGAGAAACTGCTGCTCTACAATATAGTGAGACAACCAGCTGGGGCTACAAGAAAACACACCACACACACATACACAAAAGTTTTTAAGGAACGAAATTGGACTATCAAAATTTAAAAACTTGGGCTGGAACAATTACTCACCTATTATAAGAATGGTGGCTGCTGTTCATTCATTTCCTACTACCAGCATCAGGTAGCTCATAAACACCTGTAGCTCCAGTTCCAGAGGATCTGATGCCCTCTTCTGGCCTCTTCAAGTACCTGAACACATGGCATAAATCTACACACATACATACATACACACACATGCTCTCTCTCACACACACAAATAAAAATAAAAATAACCTTTTAGAAAATCAAAAGATTAAAAAAATTTATTTGTAAGGAACACTCTCAAAGGCAGGACTGTAGCTCAGTTAGCAGAGTGCCTGCCTTGTCTGAACAATGTAAACCCCTATCTCAAAAATTAAACAAAAGATAATATTATTAAGAAATTGATGGGGGTGGGCGGTGGAGCTGGAGAGATGACTCAGTGGTTAAGAGCACTGGCTGCTCTTCCATAGAACCCAAATTCAATTCCCAGTACCTGAAATACAGCTCACAACTGTCTGTAACTCCAGTTCCAGAGGAGCCAACACCCTCAAACAAACATACGTGCAGACAAAATATCAATGCACATACAAATAAATAAGTAAATAAAGATTTTAAAGATTAAAAAAAAAATAGTAAAAAAAGAAAGTGAACGGCCAGGCATAGTGTCACACACCTTTGATCCCAATACTCAGGAGGCAGAGGAAAGAGGGTGTCTGGAAGTTCAAGGCCAGCCTGGTCTACAGAGTGAGTTCCAGGACAGCCAGAGCTACATACTGAGACTCTGTCTCAAAAAAAAAACAAAGAAAGTGAAAAACGACCTGCAGATTGAAAGAAACATCAAAACAGTATATTTAATAAGGATTCGGAGTATATAAAGAACTACTACAGCTTAACGACAAAAGGATACCTGATCTTTAAAATCAGCAAAGGGTCTGAATACACTTTTATCCAAAAAAGATAATTAAGTGGCCAATAAGCACATGAAATATGCTCAAATTTTTGCCTTAAGCGAAATGCAAATTAAAATCACAATGAGAAAACAGGCTTGGTGTCCCAAGCTATTAATTCCAGTACTTGGGAGGTGGAAGCAGATGGACCACAAGTTAGAAGTCTGGGGGTTGGAGAGATGGTTCAATGGTTAAGCACACTGGCTGCTCTTCTTTAGTTCAAATCCCAGCCCCCATGACTATAGTCCCATGTGATCCAATGCCCTCTTCTGGTGTGCATACATGCAGACAAAACACCCATATGCATAAAATACATAAATAAGTCTCTTTAGAAAAAAAGAAAGAAAGAAAAATTCCGCAGCATTTTTGACTACACAGTGAGTTCAAGGCCAGACTGGGATACATGAGCCCTGTGTCAAACAACAAGTCACAATAAGATTTGTGACGGTTAATCTTGCTTGTCAATTTGATTTGAGGGACCTAGGAGATTGGTAACGCTCACCTCTGTGTATGTCAGTCCAGAGAGGAAAAGGGGGGGGGGGGGCAGGGAATACAGTGCTGCTGGAATTTGGTCTGTTGAAGATCCTGGATTAACGAAGTGAGTCAATGACTTGACAGATTGGATCAATGTGTCAGGCTGCAATTTTTTTTTTTATATTTTTTATCATATTTACCCCCAACTCTTTCCCTTAACTCCTTCCAGATCCATCCTCCCATTTTATGCTTTGGTTACTTTTTAGTTAATAACATGGACTCCAGTTTGTGCTGCCAGCATGTAGGGTCATCCACTGGAGTGAGGTTGACCCTTGAAGAAGGAGCCCCTTCCCGTTCCATGCTCGAATGTTTGCTGGATTGGTCTTGTGCAGGCAACCACAGCCAGGGTGAGTTCATGAGTGCCCTGGCCCTGTCATGGCAGAAACTGTTTCACTCCAGTCTTCCTCAGTCTTACACTCTTCTCTCTCTTCCAAGATGGTCCCTGAGCCTTGGGAGAAGGAGGCTGCAATATCTTTACTGAAGCAATTTAAACATAAGAATAAAAATAAAAATTAAGGAGTAGGGGGATGTCTCAATAGGTAGAGTGCCCGCCACCTGCAATTATTAATAAAATGGACACATGGAGTCTGGACTATCCAGTTAATGTATCTATACCCAGAAAGTTGGTCTAACTTTGTTTGTTTGTTTGTTTGTTTGTTTGTTTGTTTGTTTGAGATAGGATCTCACTATGTAGCCCTGGCTAGACTGAACTTGCTAAGTAGACCTCACTGGCCTTGAACTCACAGATCTGCCAGCCTCTGCTAGTATTAAAAGTGTGTGCCACAGGCTGGAGAGTTGGCTCAGTGGTTAAGAGCACTTTCTGCTCTGCAGAGGACCAGGGTTCAGTTCACAGCACCCACATGGCAACTTAGAACTGCCATCTTCTGACCTCTTGCTCCTGCATGCACATGGTGCACATAAACTCATGCAGGAAAATACACACACATATTAAATAAATAAATAAACCTTAAAAAAAAAAAAGGAGCCGGGTGTTGGTGGCACACGCCTTTAATCCCAGCACTCGGGAGGCAGAGCCAGGCGGATCTCTGTGAGTTTGAGGCCAGCCTGGTCTCCAAAGTGAGTTCCAGGAAAGGTGCAAAGCTACACAGAGAAACCCTGTTTCAAAAAACAAAACAAAACAAAAAAACAAAAAAAGGAATAACAAATGTCGACTCTTCCATTCCACCAGGCCAAGGTCAAGATGGCCTGTGGTGGCTCCTGCTGTCAATCCCAGCACTCAGGAGGCAGAAGCAGGTGGATCTCTGGGCATTTGAGGCCAGCCTGGTCTATAGAGCAAGTTCTAGGACAGCCAGAGCTACATAGTGAGACCCTGTCTTAAAAGAAAAGAAAAGAGAAAAGAGAAAAAGTAACCCATTGGGCCAAAGTCCCAAGGTGCTGGGAGAGTCACCCTTCCCTCATCTCTCCAGCTCTTCCCAGACATTCCCATTTCACCTGCCAGCATCCCTCAGATCCTAACCCATGCTTCACTCCAGGACTGGGCAGGAAATTCGACTCTGGCTGGTCTGTAAACACGTGACTCGGTGACCCATGTGACTCTTGTTCGTCCTCCTGAAGCAACTTCACATTCCAGCTCAGGAGAGGCTTCCTCAACAGAACCACACCCAGGCCCGTTGCCCCTGCCCCTCCTGCCTTTTGCTTCCCCTCCCCACTCTGTCTTGCTATACACCCCAAGATGCATTTAAGTGTGTGTCTTAGTCAGTGTTCTGTTGCTGTGAAGGGACACCATGACCACAGCAACTCTTACAAAAGAACATTTAATTGTGATGTTGCTTACAGTTCCAGTGGTTAGTGCATTATTATCATGGCAGGAAGCATGGTAGCGCGCAGCAGACTTGGTGCTAGAAAAGTAGCTAAGAGTTCTACATTCTGTTCCTTTGTGGGGGGGGGGGGGACTCTGAGCCATGCATGGGCATTTGAAGCTCAAAGCCCACCCCCAGTGACAGATTTCCTTCAACAAGGCCACACCTGCTAATCCTTATAATCCTTTCAAACGGTTCCACCCCCTGGTGACCAAGCATTCAAATATATAAGCCTATGGGAGCCATTCTTATTCAAACCACGACAGTGCATGACCCCCCTCTCTCCCTCGACCCCCAGTGCCAGTCTGCTTGTCTTTCTCTTCAAGGACTCTCCTGAGGTTTCCACAAAGTGCACTACAATCTTTTACCATTTTCCACTTTAATCCTCTGAAGTTGTCATCGAGAAAAGAGGAGGACTGAGGTCAAGTCCAAATGACAGAATGCAGCTGCTTATCTGTCTCCTGACAGGGATGGCTCATTTCCGGGCTCTGATGGAGGAGCCTCACTGCACCCCAGCCACAACATCAGCAGAGCCAGTTCCACGTTTTAGGTTCTGCCATTGACATCCCTACACACCACGCCAAATCTCTATTTGGATTCCTTGGTTTGGAAGTGACAGAAATCCAACTTGAACTCGATTAAACATAGATAAGAATGTGTAAGGTAATAAAATCCAATAAATGGCTAGACAACTAATTTGAAGAAAGAGTAAAGATGTCTCAGGAAGGGCCAGTGAGGAAGCTTAGCAAGGGAAGGTGCTTGCAGCCACCAAGCCTGATGACCTGAATTTGATCCACAGGACTTGCATTATAGAAGAAGAAAACGGACTCCCAAACGTGTCTTCCGAAACACACACACACACACACACACATGCACGCACGCACGCACGCACGCACGCACGCACAGACACAAATAAATGTATGTAGCTGAGCATAGTGTCATACGCCTTTAATCCCAAAAGTCAGGAGGCAGAAGCAGCAGATCTCTGCCTGTTTGAGGCCAGCCTGGACTACATAGTGAGTTCCAGGCCTGCCAGAGCTACGTAATAAGTTCCTGTCTCAAAGCAAATAAATAAGTGATATTATTTTATTGTCTAAATTCATATAACAATTACTGGTGGGGAAGAGCTTTGTTGACCCACCTTCAGTCAAGATCCACACTTGGACCAATTCTGACTGAGGGCAGGATTATATAAGCACATGTGTCCTGGGTGATCATGTGGATAGAAGGGACTATTCTCAATTCCCAAGGGGAAAGGTTGTGCTGGGATGACCAATACAAAAGTGTCTACTATGGCAGCCCTTAGGTAGGTCTCTTCCTCTGCACTACCACCTAGGTAAGTTCATCAACCTGTGGTGTGCTTGGTAGGTGCTAAGGGCTGAGTGTGACTGTCCCCAATGGGTGCCTGTGTGAAAACCCTCTGTCCCCACCTGACATCACCATTTGAGTCCTGGTGAGGAGGTGGGTCTAGTTGTAGGGAGTCGGTCACCGGGGCATGGCTTTGAAGGTTTCACCTGGTCCCTAATCCTGTCCTCACTTTCTGTTTCCAGCCTGCCTTCAGGTAAACAGCTGCCTCTTCCACACACCCGCTGCTGCCATGGTGTTCTGCCTCACACAGGCCTAAACTCAGTGGAGTCAAGGTCTATGGACTGAAATCTCTGAGGCCATGAATTAAAATAAATTATTTTGCCCTTAATTTTCTGTCTGGTCACAGACAACAATAAAAGTAACTAGTAGAATAGAATAACACCCTTTGCTTTGTTTTTGTTTGTTTGTTTTTTCTGTGCCCCTTTCTAAGCAGCTACAGAGCTTATCTGTTATATCCAGACTGGTGTCTCAGTGTTCTATTGCTGTGAAGAGACACCACGACCACAGCAACTCTTAGAAAAGGAAGCGTTTAGCCGGGCATGGTGGTGCACTCCTTTAGTCCCAGCACTCCGGAGACAGAGGCAAGCGGATCCCTGAGTTTGAGGCCAGCCTGGTCTACAGAGCAAGCTTCAGGATAGCCAGGGCTACACAGAGAAATCCTGTCTCAAAGGGGAAAAGGAAAAAGCAGAGAGCAGGGAGAGAGAAACTCTGAGCTTGGAGTGACACACTTTCACACTTTCTCCAACAAGGTCACACCTCCTAATCCTTTCAAATAGCGCCACTTCCCCCCCCCCCTGCCGCCACCGCCGCCGCCGCCGCCGCCGCCGCGCCCTCCCCGCCCCCCCCATGACCAAGTATTTGCATTATGACCCTATGGGGGCCATTCTCATTCAGGCCAGCACAACTGGGATGTCACTCATCCAAGTTCTAACCAGGCCTGTGTAAGCTTAGCTTCAGAGATCACGCAAATTCAGGGTGATATGGCCACAGACGAGACAGAGACATCTGATTCCACTTAGCTTCTAATTATAAATGGGCAATGAAGCTCCTGCGGTCATTGCCTCAAAGGAGAGAAGATACATTGTAGTAACAGGAAGGATCACATGGAGGTGACACTCAGAGCCCAGGAGATCTTGCCTTGAGTGCTGAGAGTGCAGGGCGGGGTCCACAGTGTACACTCTATGAGGTCCTCTGGGAAGGATTCTCCCACCCTGCCACAGTCCCGCCATCTCCTTTTACACTCTCCTACCAGACTCCTCCCCTAACCACAGTCTCTGCAGGGGTCAGGACCCTGGTGGTGGTGTGGTAGAAGCTAATTTCATTACTGTTTGCTACACACCAGACACTATGTGTGATGGCAGTTATTGGTTGTCAACTTGACTACATCTGGAATGAACCAAAACCAAGCAATGGATACATCTGTGAGGGATTTTTCTGAATTAAATTGTTTGATTAAACCCACCTTTAATCCAGATCTTTTGAGGTGGGGAAGTCCACCTTTAATCTGAGCCACACTTTCTGGTAGTGGGCTATATGAAGGACATGGAAAAAGGAAGCTTTTTTTTTTTTTTTTTTTTTTTTTTTTTTTGCCTACTTGCCCTCACTCTCAATGACAAGTTCATTCCTTAACTGGCGTTAGAGCCAACCTCAGGATTCCAGTGAATACCAAAGACCAGTTGAGACAACCAGATTCACGGACAAAACAACTACTGGATTCTTGGACTTTCCATTGGGAGACAGCCATTGTTGGACTAGCTGGACCACAGCCTGTAAGCCACTCTGATAATCCCCTAAATAGACATAGAATGAATATATGAGAACACTATATATTCCAATACTATATGTTTTAACTCCTCATTAAAATGAACCAGCTTACAGAGGAGAAGCCAAGGCACAGAGGGGTTGAGTAACTCACCCTGCCATTCAGCTGACCAGTAACTGGGCAAAGCTGTGCCTAGCCATCAACATCAGGCACCAGAATTCACCATCAGTCATTAAACTGAAGACATCATGTTCACAAGGAGTCTCCTCCCAACATTGCTGTGACAGCCCTTGGGGCCAGAGAAGTTTTAGTTCTCCCACAAGGGCACATATGGGGGTGGTGGGTACTCCTCAGTTAGGGTGAGTCCCTCACCCCAGACCCCTTCCTAATCACCAGCCGCCTCACCTGCCTTTCCTCTTCTTTCAGGAATCTGCCCTGCCTAGTATTCTCTCTCTCTCTCTCTCTCTCTCTCTCTCTCTCTCTCTCTCTCTCTCTCTCTTTCTGCCTCCTACTCTCCCATAGCTTGGCTTTCAAAATCCCCCTATGTCCACTATCCCACCACAACAGTAGACAAGGTTCAAAGCACTTTCTCCGGCTATTTCTCAGCTCCTAAGCCAGCAAGCAGTCAGTGGCTGCCAGGAAAGAGAGAACCCAGCTCTACGGTCTTGAGGTACGAGGAGGCAGGCTCCTGCCCTGAGAATTTCATAGCATTCACTCTACAGTGATGCTCCTAGTCACACTATTCTCTTGGTGTGCTAGAATTCCAACTAAAACTAGTGCTGCAGTTTAAGAGCACTGGCTGTGCCAGGTGGCAGTGGTGGCACACGCCTTTAATCCTAGCATTCGGGAGGCAGAGCCAGGCGGATCTCTGTGAGTTCGAGGCCAGCCTGGTCTACAGAGCGAGATCCAGGACAGACAACAAAACTACACAAAGAAACCCTGTCTTGAAAAAAAAAAAAAAAAAGCACTGGCTGCTTTTCCAGAGGACCTGGGTTTGATTTCTGGTACCCAAAGGGTAGATCCACAGCCATCTGTAGCTCCAGTTCTGGGAAATCTGATGTCCTCTTCTGTCCTCCAGTGGGCACTAGGACACAGTTCTGCACTGAAACCACACTCTGCTGTAGACACTTCAGTAAGGTGAGCTGAGCAATCAAAGAAACACAGGTTCTGTAGGACACAGCAGAGACGCCCAGCTTAGTGCAGGAACATCAAAGATGCCTTGGGAAAGCCAGCAAGGTCCAAGGTCAGTCAGTGAGTAAATAATACAAGATTTGGGGACTGGGACAAGCAGGGGGACGGGGCGAACTTTTCATCCAGGAAGAACATCTCTGAACAAAACAATTAGTGTGTGGATGAAGCTATGAAGAAAAGCAAGATAAACGGAGGTGGGCTGGAGCACTGGCACCCGGGACCTTATGAGTCAGGGTGAGAACTTGAGTTTGATCATGGAAAGCCATAGGAGGACAGAAGAGAACACTGGCCCGTCCGTTCTAACTCCTTGAGCCTCTCAGATATGCAGATATGTCCAAGTGAGGACGCACCACGCACACCCGTGGAAACCTATTGAAGCAGCTGAACTGTCAGGTTGAAATCCCTACAATCTAAAATGTAATGAGAAACACAGAAAAGAACAAGTGTTCATGAGGATGGGGAGAAACTGGAGGCCCCGGGAACTGTTGGTGTGGATGTAAATGGCACAGCAGTTCCTGCAGGGACTGGAGAGATGGCTCAGTGGTCATGAGCACTGGCTGATGAGCACTGCAAGATGGCTCTTGCAGAGGACCCAAGTTTGGTTTCCAGACCGACACAGTGGTTCACAACCATTTGTAACTCCAGTTCCAGGAGATCTGATGCCTTCTTCTGGCCTCCAAGGGCACCAACCATGCACATGGTGCACAGACATACATCCAGACAAAACACTCATACTCTTAAGAAATAAAATAAATACATGTTTTTTAAAATTTAAGTAAAAACACTGTGGAATTACCATGTGACTCAGCAATTCTACTTCTGGGTATATACTACAAGCCGCTGTGGATGGTGGCTCACAGCTGTAATCCCAGCACAGAGGAGGATGAGGCAGGAAGACTGCAGTGAGTTCCAGGCAAGCCTGGGTTCAAATAGCCCACCACTTCAAAAACACAAAAACAGCAAGGAAGGATCCAATGCCCTCTTCTGGACCCCACAGGCACTTACACTCATGCTTGCACATCCCCACACAGACGTGCATGTAATGCACATAAACTCACACAGGCACACACATACATGCACATAAAAATAATTAAGTATTTAAAATAAAATAAAACAAAAAATTGAAAGTAGAGCCTTTAATCCCAGTACTTGGGAGGCAGAGGCAGATAGAGCTCTGTGAGTTCATGGCCAGCCAGCACAACCTAGTGAGACTATGATTTAAATACAAACAAAATGTGAGTTGGAGAGATGGCACAGATGTCATAAACATAAATATATGTAGGCAAAACACTTACACATAAAATGAAATTAATAAATCACCCGGGCAGTGACAGTGCACACCTTTAATTCCACCACTCAGGAGGCAGAGACAGGTGGATCTCTGTGAGTTCAAGGCTAGCCTGGTCCATAGAGTTAGCTCCAGGACAGCCAAGGCTACACAAAGAAACCCTGTCTCAAAAAAACAAAATATAAATAAATAAATTTTTAATGGTTTATTTTTATTTTATGTGCATTGGTGCTTTGCCTGCATGTATGTCTCTGTGAGGGTGTTGGATCTTCTGAAACTGGAGTTATAGACAGTCGTGAGCTGCCATGTGGGTGCTGGGAATTGAAGCTGGATCCTTTGGAAGAACAGCCAGTGCTCTTAATGGCTGAACCATCTCTCTCCCCAGACCCAAAATAAAATAAAATTAATAAATCTTTAAAGAGAGAAGCAGAGCATTTCAAAAGTGTTATATATATGCCCACATTCATATCAGCATTACTCACAGCAGCTAAAACATGAAGCTACGTATCCATGAATGGATAAATTTTTTAAAAGAGTGTACATAATTACAATAGAACAGTAGTCAACCTTAAAGGAAGCAAATTCTGACATATGCCACACGCAGATGAACCTTGAGAACATTCTGCTCAATAAAATAAGCCTGGCACAATAAGGTAAATAGTGTATGATTCCATTTTATAAGATATTCAGAGTATTCAAAATTACAGAGATGATGCTGGGGGTGTAGGTCAGTGCTAAAGTGTTTGTCCAGTGTTCCTAATGCCCTAGATTAGATCCTCAGAACCTCCCACAAAACTGAGTGTGGTAGGGCATGCATGTAATACCTGGTACAGAGCAAGGTTCAGGAGAATCAGACATTTAAGGTCATCCTTATCTACACAGGGAGTTCAAGGCCACCTGGGATACATGAGACCCTATCTCAAAAAAATTACATAGACAGACATTAGAAAGGTAGTTACCAGAAGATGGGGGGACGGTTATTGCTTCATATATGGAGTTTGTATTTTACAAGATGAAGAGTTATGGAAATAAACATGGCAGTGACATTGTACTGTCCAACATAATGAATAAATTAACAACACTGAACTATACAACTAAAAATAGTTATGATGGTTAAAATTTGTGTTTATGCATACAACCAACTAAAAATCGGGGGAAATTGGTTTGTGAAAACACCCCCAAAACTCTTGACATAGAGTACTTACAGGAACGGAGGTGTGTGTCAAGCAAAGAATGAGTAGGCTGGGAAAGGGACGACCTGAGGGCTGTGCTGGTAAACATAGGGGAAGAGGAATTCCAACAGTGTTTCTTTTAATCCCAGAGGACTTGTTTAGTAACAAGGACATGAGCCTCTTCTGACTTTTCCTTGGGTCTCAGACTCCCCATCAGCAAGACCTAGTGTAGAAACCTGGAGACTTGGAGCTGGGGAATAAGGAGGAGAGGCTCAATTCATTCTTCAGGAGAGCCAGAGAGGCAGAAGGGGATTTCTACTCATCCTCCAGGCAAAGATGCTGAATGTGTTCCATTACCCCACAGCTTGGAGGGCTGGCGAAAATCCATAGAGGGTCATTCTACCTGGTTTTCCAGAAGAAAAGAGCCTCTGAAGGGAAGAGAGAAGCTGAAGACCAGAAAGGGGATCATTACCATATTCCTAAAGCTTAGCATCCAACACACACACACACACACACACACACACACACACACACACACACACACACACACACACGTGCAGAGGGCACAAGCTATTGGGGAGGACAATGGAGGTGAGGAAGCAGGGAAGGGAGGGAATGGGCTGGACTCAGCAGGTGCAGGCTCCAGTGGCCCTCAAGACAAGTCAGGGAGACCTCGAGTCTGCAACTTCCTCCCCTTACGCCACCCCCTTCATCACAATGTCTCGCCCGCCTTCTGCTCTGGCTCACAAATCCCAGCTCTCAGGAGGTTCTTTCTCTCCACTCATCAGCCTCTGTTCCGCTGGTCTGTTTCTGGCCTTGTCACTCTAAGACCATCCTGTGTGTGGCCTCACTATGATTGTCTCTGTTTTGTCCCAGCCTTCTCTGGCGCTCCATCCCAGTCCTGGTTGCAATCCACGTCCATGTTCATCAGTGTCCGTCTGTCTCAATGCCTGTCTTTCTCCATCCTGCTGATCCTCTCTCTGCTTGTCTCCATCTCCACCACTGCCTTTCTCTTCCATGCGTTTCATCTTTGTCTCCATCTATATATCCCTCTGTCCTCTGTCCCTATCACGGGGTCTGTCTCCTTTTCTTTCGGTCTCCTCTCTATAACCACGTCCCTTCCCTGCCCTTGTCTCAGGCTCCATCTCTTGTCTCTTTCTCGTCGTTGTCTCCATCCCCCTCACTCCAGGGCAGCCTCCGCAGTCCTCGCAGGGATAGGACCTAGCTGGGGGCGGGGCTGAGGGGCCAGATCGGAATAATTCGGTTATCTGGGAGAATTGAATTAACTTCTTCACACCAGCACCGCGGGGCCTGCCTCCCTAGCTTCCACGGGGCCGCAGGTGGGAGGCCCAGAAACGAGGTCGGGACCCTCCTGCTGGGCATGATGTGTAGGGATCGAAGGTCTGGGCCAGATTGGGACAGGATAAGGGACTCTCGGGATGGGGTCCCACGCAGCCCCGCCTGCTCCTCAGGAGCCCTGAGAGGTAGGCAGGAGTCCTTTAGGGTGGGGGGCCCGGGGTGGCTAGGGGCGGGGTCTGGGCCGCTCAGGCCCCGCCCCGCGGAGTTCGCCCCGCCCCGCCCCCTCCGCGGGGTCCTGCGCGTTAAAAGGCGCGCGGGCTGGCCGTACTGCACTTGCGTTGCACCGGGGCAGAGTGCGGGCCGCGACGGGGCGGGCGGACTCTCGGGTGTTCAAAGCGGGTCTCAGGTCCTCTGCGCCTGAAGCTCGAATCCCCCATCCCGAACTCCACCCAGCCCGGAACCCCGACCCCGACCCCGACCCCGACCCGACCCGGCCGGCCCGGCCCCCGCCCCCGCCCCCTCGGGCCGATGGACTACTCCTACCTCAATTCGTACGACTCGTGCGTGGCGGCCATGGAGGCGTCCGCCTACGGCGACTTCGGCGCCTGCAGCCAGCCTGGTGGCTTCCAATACAGTCCCCTGCGGCCTGCCTTCCCCGCCGCGGGGCCACCTTGCCCCGCGCTCGGCTCCTCCAACTGTGCGCTTGGCGCCCTACGCGACCACCAGCCCGCGCCCTACTCGGCAGGTGAGCGCAGTCCCGTCCCAACCCTGCCTCCAAATCCCATGGAACCCCCCTCCCTGCCCTACTCTGCAAGTGAATGTGACCATACCCACAAGCCGCCCCCTCTCCGTGCCCCTGGCCAGACCCTCCAATGTACTTTGAGAACCCTAGTAATAGGAGTTTCTTCTTGGCAGGGATGAGCCGCACCCTCTAGTCCCTCTTGTCCCTCTTTCTCCATGCCAAATCCCTACCCTGTGCCTTTGGGATCAAAGAAACAGGTCCAGTCCTGGGCCTTTCGCTAGGCCCTCCCCTTCCCACCTACAAAGGCCACCACCAAACCTCTCCATCCCCCCGTATCCTCGGAACGGACTTCCAGCTCAGTCCACTCATCTTTACCACCTGTGTCCTAGATGATGCCACCCTCAGCAAAGATCCCTGCTGTCCCTGAGCTGCCCAAATGAGACCCTTTCTAGATCCCTAATACCCTCCATCTTTCTAGCCTCTCCATGACCTTAGACCTGTCCTGCCTGGGCCCAAATCTCACTGCACCACCAAAAACCGGTTCCCATAGCCACAGAAAAGAAAGGAACCCCTATCATTGAGCCATTTTCATTTCCACTTTCCCTCCAACCCGGACTCTAGCTGCAGCCCAGCAAAACCCAAGAGCAGATCCTCCACCTTCATTCAAGTCCTTTGACCCAAGCAAGTCCCTTTCCAACCCCTCAACATCACTGAGCCTTTCTTTCAGTCATCCCTATCCTTCTGTTAGAGTCCCAGCCTGCCTCTTGCCCTCCTGGGAAGATCACGGAACCCAAAAGGAGGACTGGGGTTTGATGGGGAAATAAGTACTTGAATTTAGGAAAATAAGAATCATTAAAACCAGAGACCAAAATGGGGGTGGGAAGATTGGTGATCCTGGACCGGGCGAGGATGAGGATTGCAGAAATGGGAACAGGAAATAAGGAGATAGACTCCTGAGAAAAGGGTTTGTGAGACTGTGGGTGGATAAAGTAGGGGAGATGGAAGCAGGTCTAAGGGACCCTGAGAGAGAAATGGGTACACGGTGTCGGGAGACAGAGGTAAGAACCAGATGGTGGGAACACACTTTAGGAAGATGGGGAGCCAAAGAGGCAGAAAAAGAGATGAGCCGGAGGGAGATAAAAATGGAGTGTTGGAGACAAGGGTTTGGGAAGATGGGACAAAGAAGGTGATTGGGGAACCCTAAGAAAAATATAGAGACTTAAACCAGGCTTGGAAACAGGGATTTGGAGATGGTATCTGCATGGAGTATAGAAGCTGGGATAGGATTTAGAGGAGATAGGACACAGAGAAGGTGCTGAGTGGGATAAATGGAGCAAAGAAGATAGAAAAATTTGGGTAGGAGGGAATAAGAACCCTCCTCAATGGGTACAAAGAGAACAGTGGTCCAGAAGGGGAAAGTTGAGAGAGGTTCAGAAGGAGGAAGAGGAGATGTCTGGAGAAGAATGACATCAGGGATGAGAGGCAGAACGGAGGAAATAAAGCTTAGGAAGGAGAGAGATGGACAGGGGGTGCAGGAAAAAAGAAAACGTCAGTACACAGCAGTCCGGTGGCAGGCTAGACCCAGCAGGAGAGTCTCAAAGGCAGAGCCAAGGCCCAAGACTGGTTAGTAGGGAGACTTTGGTGCTGATGAGATCTGGCAGACATACCCTGTTCATGTGATCAGGGAACAGGACCTGTAGTCCCAGAGGAAGGGTGCCTGAGGAGAAACATCCCCGTGAAGGTGGGAGGCTGGGAGAGGGCAGTGGGGTGGTAGGGCTTGGAAGAAGGTGGAGGGAATATGGACGGACATAAAACCCTTAGCTGGAGCTTCTGGTTTGTTTCAGGGAATGCTTAAGCCTCAGGTCTCCCTGATGATTCAGCCTTTGGGACACTTGGCTGGAGACTATTGAGAACCAAATGGCGGTGAGGGAGGAGTTATATGCGATTTCCTCTAGGGCAGGACACAGGGGTCTGGGGGACTGAGGTCAGCTTCTCACGAACTCTGCTCTCATTGCCCCTGCCCCGGCACACACACCTGCAGTGCCCTACAAGTTCTTCCCGGAGCCGTCGGGCCTGCATGAGAAACGCAAGCAGCGGCGTATCCGCACAACGTTCACGAGTGCGCAGCTCAAGGAGTTGGAGCGCGTCTTCGCCGAGACCCACTACCCCGATATTTACACACGCGAGGAACTGGCGCTCAAGATCGACCTCACTGAGGCTCGCGTGCAGGTGAGTGGGCGCATGCACGTGCTGTGCACGCACTTGCTAGAGGAGGGTGCTGGAGATTAAGACACCTGGGAGCCAGGGACAGTTACAGTTTGCAAGCCAAGCCAAGACAGTTCAGGTGTGGCTGAGCAACCAGGAGAGGCAGCGGGCCGGGACTTGGGCTCTCAAAGACTGGAGCTGAATAGCTTCAGTTTTCCTCGGACTCGGTATTCCTACCCCGCCCCGTCCCCGTTAACTCAGAGATTTAAGATAATACTCAAAAGCCAGGAAGCAAGGCGGCCAGTCAGTACTTCTAGGTGACGGGCCCAGCGTCGCAATGTGGACTCCTGAGTCAGTAATGTTTAAGTTTGGGGCGGACAAGAGAGGCCTGGGTGTGCAAATCCCAGCTGGCCCTTTTTGATGGGGGCACCCTGTACAAAAGGTCTCCCTAGGGCCCCGACCCATTCTTCACTGTCCTAGAAAGCTCCAGGTGAATGTCCAGCTCCCTAAAAAGTATGCTTAGGGTGATGAGACTGACAGCAGAGCCCTACAGGAGACCAAAATATAGGGAGGCAGCGGGGTCTGCGGGTGAGCGGATCGTAGAAACAAAAATCTAAGCTCATCAGAAACGGGAAGAATGGACGGGGCGCCTAGTGGAGTGGTGGAGGGCGGAAGGCTGTAGACCTCCGACTGTTTATAATCCGAGACCGATCCTTTCTGGACCGAGATCTTTCACGCGCCTAGCGGCCCGGGGCTGAAGTGCTCCCCGTGACCGTCCTCTGGGTTGACTGGTCCCTGTGCCCACAGGTCTGGTTCCAGAACCGCCGGGCCAAGTTCCGCAAACAGGAGCGCGCGGCCAGCGCCAAAGGCGCGGCGGGAGCGACGGGAGCCAAAAAGGGCGAGGCGCGCTGCTCGTCCGAGGACGACGACTCCAAGGAGTCCACGTGCAGCCCCACGCCCGACAGCACCGCGTCGCTGCCGCCGCCGCCCGCACCCAGCCTGGCCAGCCCGCGCCTGAGTCCCAGTCCTCTGCCCGCCGCGCTGGGCTCCGGGCCCGGGCCCCAGCCACTCAAGGGCGCATTGTGGGCGGGGGTGGCGGGCGGCGGGGGCGGCGGGCCCGGCGCGGGAGCAGCGGAGCTGCTTAAGGCTTGGCAGCCCGCGGAGCCGGGTCCCGGGCCCTTCTCCGGAGTTCTGTCTTCTTTTCACCGGAAGCCCGGCCCCGCTCTGAAGACAAACCTCTTCTAGCCGCGGGCGTCTGGAGGCACCCAGCCTGCCCCAAGAGACACCCCTACCCTACTGGACCCGACAGTCCCTCCCTATCCCGGCCGCCTGCCTGGAAGCTCCCCGTCGTCCCCACTACCCAGCGTCTGATCCCTAGATGTGGCCTCCCCTTCGTTGTAAAACAAGCCAGGGCCACTCTCGTCCTCACCCACCCGCACCCAGCGGAGGAGTACTCACACCCGGATCCCGTCCAGGGCGGCCAGAAGCCCTTTCTAGCTTGGCTTTCTTAGGAACCGGGATCAAATTACACCTGTCCCTAACACAGTGCCCAATCTTAAAGCGTCCTAGGAGGCCGAATTGACAGCTCCTACTTCAGCTAGTCGGGCCAGCCACTCCTTAAAATCAGAAACCTGAAGGGACCCACTGCCAATTTCCTAACGAGTCACCTCTCATCCCTAGCCAGTCCGGTGCAGAGGGAAGACACACACTAGAGGGGAAAAGCTGTCGGGGAATGGAACAAAGTAGCTTTCCTTTTCCCTTTTTTTTTCTTTCAAAAAACTTGTAATTTATTAAGGTGATTTTGCTCAATCCAAATAAAACTTAATTTATTGAAGACATCAAGCCGGCAACCTTTCCGAGTTCCCAAGATGGGAAAAACTGTTGGCAAGAACCCTGCCCCCCAATGCGATGGCAACCAGCGAGGCTCCCTCCCTCTCTACCGCAGACTGCCACGCATTCCCTGGGCAAGGGCAGTATGGACCAGAGGTACAGCCAGAACTAGGCAAATTTGCATTTTGTGGCCGAGGTCCTGCCCCACCCCAATAAAATGAATGTGCCCTCCCTCCCCAAAACCCACACAGAAAAACTTAAATAATCCCAGCCCAGTTCTGGGCTCTTCCTTCATTTCCGGACAGATGTCCCTAGAGTAGAAGGTGCAAGGAGGAACTCTTCCCCTGTGGTTCATGTCCGAGGGAGGGGGAAGTGGAAATATGGGTGGAATTGGGGACCAGGATGTACCCAACTATACCCCACGTACAACCCTGAGGCTGGGAGTTGTCCACACCAGAGTAACCAGTGTGCTTCATTATTACCACAGGCTACTAAACTCCCGACCCTGGACCTAAAAGCTAGGTGGGTAGAACTTTGTCCTAATTAGAACATCCCAAACAATTGGGCAGTAGGGAACACTGATCCCCAATAAATAGACAGAGATGCAACGCCACACCCCTCGGAACTTTTCAACCCCTGGTTGCACGTGCCCTTCCCAAAAGGGAAAAAGCTCTGATTTTGCAGCTTGGCAGCATTTATCACTTGCTGAGCTGCAGGGTGTCCAGAAGAAGGCGCTTGTGAGCAGGATCTTGCACCCCAGCTTCCTCCAGGTCTTCCTCAGTGATGTCACTGCAGGAGTTAAAAGAAGCTGGGAGATGGGCTAGGAGGTCGTAGGGCCGCCCCACAATCCCACCCATGAGGCCAGACACCCCGCCCTGTCCACCTCCAGCCCCGCCCCCACCTGAGAAACTCCAGGTCGTCCCAGCCATTGTGCACCAGGCCCTCCTCATAGCGTTCCAAGCCGATGGCCCGCAGCCAGGCACCCATGCCCGCCTCTCCCAGCCCGCTGGCCCGCCCGCCCTGCGGGCACGGAGCCTAAGGGAATATGGCATGTTAGGGGAGGAAACTAAGGGTAGCTCCTCACAGAAACACATGCAAACAGCCACATTCTACCCATGCTCTAAGGGGAAAGAAGGCAAGGAATGAAGCTGATTCATGTGTCCCCAAAAGGCCCATTATCCAGCTACAAGCAAAGGGGGGTGTGGACACCAGTGAGTTCTGAGTGACAGAATGAAGGAACACTGCCCATCAGGTACACATAGCCAGCTAGCCCTGGTCTACACACCTCCTCTGCCAAGTCTTCTTGGATGCTCTCTCGGATGCGGGGTGGAGGGAAGCTGAGGGGTCGGCCATACTCGGAAGGCCCTCGGGGAGGCTGCAATTCCAAGGGGCTGGGGAGGAGTGCTGAGCGTCCAGGCCCAGGAGCATAATCTACCTCACTGAGTGTTTTGGCCATCTGCAGTACTGAGCAAGACCGGTCATCCCCACTTGCAACCTCCCCCAAAAAAGTACTGGCAGGTGAGGTGCCCGGGGGTAGTGGTGGCCTTGGATGGGCCTTAGGAGGTGGTGGACCACGGGCCTCACCCCCACTTCGTCCCCTGGCCACTGGCACTGACAAAGGATCCAGGTTAGGGGGCAGGAAGATGGCTGAGTCCGGCAGTGGAGGGGGTGGGAAATCTGGAGGAGGCAGTGTGCCCCCAGAGTCCTCATCCGATGAGCTTCCCTCTCCCGCACGAGGGGTCCGGTGGCGCCCAAGCTGTGGAGCAGGCACTGTGATGGGCACTTTATTCTTGGTGGCAGGTGGGACAGGGGCCCTGGCAAGTGAGGGTGGCTCCAGGGGCAGCAGCTGATGTGGGACCCCTTCCAAGACATAGTAGGCAGGGTTATTGAAGCTGTTCTTGAGTACAGGGGCCGCCACTCCTTCCAGCTCGGAGGTCCCCTCTGGCTTCACCCTGGTTTGGGAGCAGGAAAACAACTTTCAGGACCCAAAATCAAGGGCAGTGGGTGCAGGGGGGGGGGGACGGGACAAGGGTCCTGGCCCTAGACTTGCACATGACCTTGAGGACGTCACTGACTCACTCATGATCTCTAAAGCTGAAGGGGGAGTGCAGGAGGTCAAACCCTAGCTCCTTTTCCTCACTTGCTCACATCTCGGCTCTTTTATGATTTTATAACTGAAACCTGAGCTCACCTGGGTGAAATGGGTGAAAAAGCCTCTGATGAGGGTGACCAAAGGATCAGAAAGCCTCCAGAAGTAGGTGGGGACCCTTCTGCAGAATCCTAGCCAGGCTCAGGGTGGCGTTCTACCCACAGAACACTAGCTCCCCATTAGACAGGCCCTCACCATTTAGCCCCGGCTAACCTCAAACTCTCAATCCTCTTGCCTTAGTCTTCCCGGGTGCTGGGAGAGTGGTGTATGCCAAGATGCCCAGGCCCAGGACATTGCTATGTGGGAGGAAGTTCCCTGGCCCATTAAGTTTGGGAAACTTACTAAACAAACTTTAAGTTTCTTTCTTATCCATATTCTCAGAACCTTTGCTAATACTCATGTACATAATTCATAATAATGGACATCTAAAAAGAAGAATCTAGCAAGAAGCATATTTCAAATTTTTGGCCATGAACCCATTTCCAGTGGGGCCTTTTGTTAGGTGCAGCCTTGTAGGGTGGACCCTGAGCCAGGGCCTCCTCCAAATAACGTCAAGCTGTGTCTGGTTTTGTTTGCTTTTTGTTTGTTTGTTTTGGTTGTTGCATTCATTTGTAGCTGAAAATGACTGTGAACACCTAATCCTCCTGTCCCATCTCCCAAATATTGGGATTATAGGCTTTGGTACCATGCCCTAGCTCTAGAACCAATTTCTACATCTCTTTTTTTAAAGGCAGAATTGAGAGAAAACACTAATTGTGTTCCTTCTGACTTGGAGCCACACCTAAGGAGGCCTGGCTGGCCACTGCCACCCTGAGGTGTCAGAGCACTCAAACACCTGGCTGGCCCTGAGAGAGCCAGGCATAGCAATGGACAGAGTTAGGGGACAGCAAGTCTCTCCTCTCACCTGGGGTTCAAGGGCTCCTCCCTGGGGGCTGCTCGGGGTGGGGCTGGGGGCCTGCCAGTTGGTGGTGGCTTTTCAGGCTCTTCAAACAACTTGGACAGTGGACAGGGGGCTTCTGTGGAAGTTGGCTTGCGGCTCCCAGATCTGCCAGGAGTACAGGAAAATGGTGTGGAACCGACCAGGAGCTCCCGAGGGTCCCCTCTTGTGGCACTTGACCCTAGCTCACCTGTGTTCCTGGCTGCCCCGGGACACTGAAGGAGCCTTGCTCTTGGCTCCCGTCTCATCCTTATCAATGCTGATCCATTCTGGGGAAACACAGAGGAGGCAGACTTAGGGAGGACTTGGAGTCCTGGATCCTGGGAATATCAATGGGCACCGAGCATATCGAGTCCCTCCCCAGCTATCCCTCGGGGAAGACCCGCTCAGTCACAGCTGCAAAACCTTCTAGTACCACAGGATTCCAACATGCTGCCTGCCACCCTGGGTCCTCCCCTCCTACACCTGGCCCACACCACCACATTGGATGCCCCACACCCTGTTCAGTGGAGCCCCCACCATAGAGCCGCTCACGGGTGCCCAGGCGCTCTGTGGGCACCCGCACCTTCATGGAGCCGCGGATGTTGCCTGTCTCCTCTCCACGGTGGGACAGGAAGGTCAGGAACTGCTGGGCCGTGCTGCCGATCATCGACTTGAGCGCAACCACGCACTCCCCTAAGGAGTAGATAGAACAGACCCGCAGATTGCCAGACCTTTCTAGGGTGCTACCTGGTTTCCTGTACCCCTGGGTACCTCTTGCCCCTCACCATAGGATTCATAGCCGTCCATGGACTTGACTGTGAGCAGGAGGTGCTGGTCCTGCAGGTACTCGATGTCAGCCAGAATTGGCTTAAGCTGAGGAACAGAGAGGCCCAGTGAGGAACACTGCCCTAAATACCCCATCATGCCCTTCCCACAGCGTTCCTGGCCCCACTCACCCCTTGCCCTAAGGCTTTTTCATGCTCACTCTTAAAGACACAGCCCTGCACGGCCTTTCACAGCATTTAACATCACTATAATTAATTAATTTTCTGTGCCATCAATGGACAATACTAGACATTTATCAAAGATTCCGGAAGCATTTATTAAACAAATGAATAAACAAACTACAACTTGGTTCCACAGCTCCCAAAGATGCAACTGTCTTTGTCCTTATCCTTACTTGTGTACAAAAGCACACACGCACGCACACACACGCATACCTTCCAGCCTGGCTTTCCCTCCCAAGGAGCCCGCAGTGTGCTCTGCCTCTCACCCTCTGCACCCCTCTCTCTACATGTTGGGGCCCTTCCTGCAGCCTCACCGTGGGCAGCTGGCGGGAGGACCACTGCACTTTGAGGAAATTGATGTTGTCACTGCTCTGAGCATCATTCTCGAAGCTCTTCTTGTACTCTGGGGTGAAGGTGGGAGGACCCGGCTGAGGGGCTGACCACTCTGAGCAGCCTTTGGCATCCCACTCTCTCCTGGCCCACAGCCAGCAATGGCCCCCTCTGACCTTCCAAGCAGGTTGAATAGAACTCAATGAAGAACTTGGTTCGGCTGGCTGTCTTCACAATGGCCTCGATGCTCTCAAACTCAATGTAGGCCTGGTCTGAGGTCTTAGAGAGCCCTGAGGGGACGAGGGAAGAACTGTAAGGGTCCTGAGCTTAGGGCAGAAAATTAGGGGCCCTGGCAGACCTGAAGATAATAAGGCAAGAAGGAGTTTCCCAGCCCTAAGTCAATAGAGAGACCTACAAACCCAAACCTGGGGCAGAAAGACATGCCAAGCATGAAAGGTTCACATCAGGGGGCATGGGGACCAGAGTGCCTCTAGGCTTGTCTGCCAACACCATGCCACATCTGCAGGCATACTCAAAGCGTATGTGTGACAGATACACACACACAGGTATGTAACACCTCCAATGATGACCTAAGCTCAGACAGCCTCACATATCCTAGGTTCAGAAACCCCCCTGCACTCACCCAAACACGTATGTGTGGTCAGTCAAGCCCCTCACATCCCTAGGCCACTGTATGTGCGCCCCCTCCCCCACTCCCACGTCTCCATATCAGAACAAGCACCTTTCTTGGAGATAAACTGGGAAGTAACTCCAACCTCAAATGTCCCAAACACAGGAGAATGGTCGCTGGTGACGATGTCATCAGTGCAACCTGTTTAGGGGGACAGGAATGGGGGCTCAAGAGAACTATCCTACTCTCTGCCCCACTTCCCAAAGGAGAGCTGAGGCAGAGTAATGACCACCCAGTGTCTCCCATCAACCTTTCCCAAGGCTCTGACCATAGGAATTGCAGATGATGTGGGTTTCAGGATAGGATTTCCACAGAATCCGGTCACACCACGAAGGCACATTGGTCCGGACCTGGGACAGGAGGGGCAATGTGGTCAGTCCTGTGAGCTGGGAGTCTCAACATGGGTCCCACCCACAGCTGACAAAACCCCACTCCTCCTCTATTACTGGACCCAGCACCTGCCTTCTTCCTTGGATTCTCAAAATAGCCAACATCACCCCAAAGGCCTCAGGGAAGCCACAGAAGCTGAAGTATATTGCTGAGACTCAGATCTTTGGCATCCCATCTCCCGACTCCCTGGAACCAGAGGGAGGGTTCCCCCAATCTACATTTTTCACTCACCCCAGTTGGCTTCTGCTTGTGCCAAGCATATGTGTCCCTGGAGCCCCGCTCATAGCGGTAGGTGGGTGGGAAAGATATCTCCTCCTCACCTAGGGAGAGCAGAGGACACATGAAGTCCATGGCTTCAACGACCCAGGCATATTCCGAGTCCCAGGGCCATCACTGAACACTGCCAGGCCCTCACTCACTGAATCGAAGGAAGACCTTGTGCTTCTCCCGCTCCAGGTTGAGCTGGTCCACTCTGAGCAGGGGCTCAAACTCTCTCCTGCTAATGTAGTTCAGGATCTCCTGGGGTACAGATACAAACGCCGGAGGCTTGCCTCTCGAGAAGAACCCTGAAAGCTTCCCCTCCCAATGCCCTCCTTTACAGCCACCCGCCGGGCCCTGCTGGCACCTGGATATCCATGTCTAAGCGGTAGTTAAGGTCCCCAAACCAGAAGAGATGAGTGAATCGCAGAGAGATGTCAAAGGCACTGAGCTGCCGATCACCCAAGGAGAGCAGACGCAGAATGTCTAAATAGTTCTGGTTCCGCCTACAGGGGAGGGGCCACGACAGATAACCCGAGTCAGGAAGAAGGCACAACGTAAAGGTGAGAAGTCTTTGGGATCAGGGATGAGGGTCCCTACAGGTAGGGACAAGGCCACAGTCAGGCAGAGACAAGAGGGGTCCTGAGATTTGGGGGGCAGGGGTCTCTGGGTCAGGAATGTAGGAAGTCAAGGCCTGGGCAATGGAAAAGGCATGGGTCTCAGGAGAATGGAGGATAAGAAAAGAGACATGCAGAAGGTGTCTCTCACCGGGTAGTCTTCTCGTTTCCTGAGGTGAGATGACAATTCACAAAGCCAAAAGAGGTGCCATTGAACATGAAGGAAACACCCACAGCTCCCTTGTTCCCTGTCAGGACAAGAAAAAGAAGATGGCTGAAGAGGGACCATCTAAAGAGGAATCCCAATTGTCCTCTATCCCTCCAAGCAGAATAATCGGCATCCTTCCTTCCCCAGAACAGACACATGCATGCACACACACCTTCGCTAGGGGTCTCCCTTGGGGCTGGAAAAGATTTAGAATGAGAACATATACAAAGTATCCCATATATGAGAAAACTGAAACAATGAAAAGCAGGGGGACCCGGGAGAAGAGGCAGGAGGCATGCATGAACAGAAGCACGTCACCCTCGGGCCCACCGGCCCTGCTCACCCAGGGTGTTGGCGATGCCAGTCTTCACACTGGATGTGCTGACATGGCTGATGCGGTTCTCATGCTCTGGCTTGACCAGAACTGCCACCTTGATGTTCCACAGTGACTGCATGGCAATCTATGGAGAGAGTGTGGTGTCATCCCTGGCCCCAGCCAAGGTCCCTACCTGCATTCCCCGTGGCCTATCATCTACATTGTCTTGTCAGTCACGGGCTAGGAAGGCTTGATATCCCTTTCTAGAGTAAACAAGAAGAGCACCCCTTCCTGTGGCATGAATAACTCATAAAATTCAAGTTCAGTCTCCCAAAGGAAACATCAGGGCGTAGAAGGAAAGTCATGTGACCAGTACTCCCCAGGGCCAGCCAGGAAATCAAGCAGAAAACACAAAGTCTGTGAGAACCAGGCACCAGGAAAGATAACCCCCTCACCGGGCGGTAATCCAGATCTGTAAGCTCCTTGAGGCCCCCACGCAGCAGATCCAGCCACTCTCTGTCACCCACTGAGTTCTCCTGGGTCCCAAAGACATAGATATCATGGGGTATGGTGACTGTGACCTCATCCAAGGCCTTCCCCAGTCCCTTTGATGTGAACCAAGATGTCACGTTTTTGGGAGGTGGTACACTTCCTGGAGGTGGAGGGGAGACAGCAGGAATTAGAGGGGGTGGGTCATGCCCTGGTCCTGGGCCAGCCTCCTCCCCCACCATAACCCCGGGCCTGACCCATGTTCCAGGTGCCTATGAAGACAGAGATCATGTCCGGCTCATCCTGCTTGGAATGCTTGTTCTTCATGAGCTGCAGAAGCTGGCAGAAGGCTTCTCGCTTCTGGGGGGGGGGGGGGGGGCACAGCCGCCAGTCAGGGAAAGTAGGCGCTCAGCAATCCTACCCTTCCACAGGGACACCCCGCTTTGTGTCAGGTATGACAGAAGGACACACCCTGCCTGAAATGTCAGGCCCACACCTCAGGTTCCAATAGGAAATATCCTCTGGAGACTCCAGGAGCCCCCAACACCCTGGCACAGGCTGCAACTCACCCGGGCACTGACAAAGATGAAGTCCTTGCGCTGGATCCGATCTTTCTCCTTTTCAAACACAACACCCAGCTTGTTCTGCACACGCTGGGACTTAATGAGCTGGCGGACTGGGGGACGAAAGGGCAGTCACACAAACCCGTGCGATCAAGCTGCCCACTTCTCCCAACTCTGGCCCTCGCTCACTTCGGTCATGTGTGAAGGTCGTCCAGTCCTCCTGGGAGTCTCGCTGTCTCCTCAGCAGAACCAGCCTCCCACCCTCCACGTCCACACTCAGCGTGAACTTCTGGGACTTGCCAATCTTGGTCAGATCACCCAGCGTCACATCCAGCTTCACCTGTAAGACAGGAGTGGAAAGGCCGCTGCTAAGACCTACGACAGGAAGTCCCCCCTTTATCTCCAGCCGCCTTTGGCCCCGTGAGGCCCCACCTGCCATGTACCTCAAAGGCCTGCACAGGGATGGTCTTGGCCTTTCGTGTGGAAGGCTGCAGTGGAGCAGGGGGTGCTGTGGAGCTCATGTCCTGCAGTGCCTTTAGGGCCTGGAGGGGGTAGGGAAAAGGTGAGGTGGAGGGACACGCTGAGGGATGGAACAGGGTGGGGCAGCACTGATGCTGGGATAAGTGACTGCAGGGGCAGGTAAGGGCAGGTCAGTCCACCTTCTTCTGGATGCCTGACAGGAAGTCCTTTAGCACAGATAGCTTCAGCACGAGGCTCTCCAGCTCTTGCTCTCCAGTCTGTGGTAAGCTCTGAAGGGGGTGGGGGAGAATAAGGGAGGTATACATGGTTCCTAAGCAGAAGCCCCCCCTCACACAGCTCCAAGGTATGTCCCACCTCTGGAGGCCTCACTATAATCTCACCTGCTGCTGCAAAAGGCGGGTCACCATAGGCGAGCTCTGCTGATCAAACACCTTTGACAGGATCTCCAGGCCTGACAGGACCTTGTCCACCTCGCTAGGGGAGACAGAGGGGTCAGAATCCCTCCCCTGACCTTCGCTCAGCGAACATGGCACTGACCAAGTGTGGCACTTCCATCTTTAGTACATATAGTAACAGGGTACAAGGGAGGAAGTCAAAACACAGTAGATAGCTCACTGTTCAAGGTCTGAGGCCAGAGTGTGACACATGGGCTCAGCCAGTACCTGTGCAGCCTTCGGCATGAGGTGACAAGGGTCCGGGTGAGGTGGGGCAAGTTGCTGGCTCCGCCTCGTACAGCCTCCAGGTCCAGCCCGTAGCTGCCCTTCAGGTACTCGTGTGACACGGTGCTGAGTCCGTTGGGAGTGCTTGCAGGAGAGATGAAGAATCAGGGGAGGTCCCGCTGGATGTTCAAGCACCCCTACTCTACCCAGTACATCAGGTACTGGAGGCAATCAGAGTGGAGTAGGCCAGAGTTTCTGCCCTGGAGCTGAGAGGGGGTGGGGTCCCTAGGTGGGGCTTAGGCAGTTAAAGGCGGAAACAATTCTCAGAGAAGGGACTTCCTGCTCAGCAGAGGGGGCTGGGAGGGTCTCACCTCTCAGTTGCTGGAGTTGTGGGAGTCTCAGGGGGTTGCAGGGGGCTGCTGGGCCCCACAGGGGCAGAAATGCTGGTAGAGCCAGAGCGCGGGGGTAGGGGGGGCTTCTCATCCTCCACATCTGTGGACAAGGAACAATGGGATAGCAGTTTCCACTCAGTGTTATGTGACAGGGATATGCATGGCCGTCAGAGACTGCCACAGAAAAGAGGGTATTGAGTGGGACACCATGGTTAGAGGGAAGTGGGACTTCAGTGAGGTGAGGACGGGAAGGAACAGAGAGAGGCAAGGGCCTGGCAAGGAAGGGATTTTCTTTTCTTCTTTGCATATATATGTATGTGTGCTATGTAAGCATGTGAATACATGTTAGCATGACTGTGGGGGGTGGGCTCGAGACTAATGTTGCATGGCTTCCATCACACTTCACCTTATTTACACATTGAGGGATTCCCTGCCCGTGGCCACCACACCTAACCACCTTTCAGGCGGATCTGGGGATCTGAAATCCACTCTCATCCTAGTACTTATGTGGTACATGCTTTACCCACTGAGCCATCTCCGCAGCCCAAGGAAGGGGATTTTCACGCTGTAAGATGAGCAATACCTGAGGCATCTCGATCGTCTGGTGGGTCTGGCTCTCTCTCCCCCTCGACAGGCAGCAGCAGAGCACACACAAGACCCTGGTTGGGTTGAGCATACAGGCCTATAAGCTCACCCAGGGTCTGGAATCGGCGCACAGGAACACCCTGTGAGGTCTGAAGTAACAAGGATGGCAGGGTCAGCCAGCAGGTCCCCAAGTCTGAGGCTAAACCAAAATCAGAGGTCACAGGTCTGAACTCCTACCTGCACAGCCAGGAAGTCCTCTCCATCTGGCAGAATGCGGTATGTGTGTACATGCTTTTGGTACCTAGTACAAAGCAGGGACCAGAACCTGTCACCCCCAGGCTGGGGTCTGAATACCAACAATTTCTTCTTCCTATTTACTCCTGCTACCAGGCTCAACCTCTGGCCCTCTCTGGATTCTCTAAAACCACTTGTCCAGGCTGCACAGGGTTAATGATGGGGCAGTCAACTTCCAACAAGAGCAGGAATAACCAGGCCCCCCTCCCCACTCTCGGACCTACACAGCCTCCACACCCACCCACCGAAGGGCCTGAGAAGCAACAGGCAGCCCTTTTGTGGCCTCTACAGCTGTCTAAACAGCCCCTCTGGGCTGTGGTACCAGTCTGGGCCCCCCGCCAGAGTAAAAGTCCTCAGAAGCCTGGTGAGCTCCTATTTGCATGAACGGGCAATGCGCTAACACACATGTAAGGCTCCGTCTGTTTATGTTGGTGTCTGGCTCCCCTGGAGCTGGGTGTGCCGGGGGCAGTTTTACAGGGGATTGTGGGGGCATCAACATAGGGCTTTGCTTTCTCGCCTTCTCAAGCATCAGGAAACTGGAATGACCCAAGGGGAATCCCTATGGAAGACTCAGCCTCTAGGAACCCCAAGCCAAGAGGGGTGCTGACAGATGGCGGCGGCGGCAGCTGGGCAGGTAACAGCTGAGCCAGGCACATACTAAGTGGGGGATGGAAGGCTCCTTTGGCCTCCACACCTCAAAGAGGTTCTGGGGTCTCTGTCTATGCTGGGCAGAAGCAGGTGCTGGCTCCAGAGAGGACCAAACATCACAAGGTCATTTTCTCCCTAAAGCTAGCCCTACCTTAGTCAGGGGAGATTACTTTGTGGTGTCGGGATCTGTGTTTATAATAATAATAGCATCCCGGTAACCAAACCCTGGCTGTGTTATGCATCTCACATAGCTCATTTCATACTCACACTGTAAAGCAGATATTAATATTTCCATTCTCCAGATAAGAAAGGAAAAAATGATTTGCCCAAGGTCACAGAACAAATAAAAGGCAGCACTGGCTAGTATCTGGAACCAGGACAGAAGCCAGTTCATCTGTCAGGGCAGGGGTGTGTCTTGAACGTTATTTGTGTACATGTGATGTGTATATAGGTAAGCATGTATTTGGGAAGCCCACCCACTTCCGATCCCTTCTGCCAGGCTCCTGAAAGCTACCCCCCCACACACACACACATCCCTACCCGCCCCCCAAATGCCTTCTCCTGACAATGGAACCAGGATCTCTCTTCATTGGGACAATAGTTGCTCACCCAGACAAGGGCCCCAGCTGTCCCCCTCCCACTCGGACAGCTGATCCAGCACCTGCCCCTGTTCCCTCCCTAATTAAGGGATCTGTTTAGAGGTGGCTAGGAGGCAGGACTCTTGGGATTTTCATGGGCGTAAGATGTCTGCCTTTAGTCTCTCCACACTGAGTGGACCTCTGAGTTGTTGCAAAAGCTGAGAATTACAGGACCCCTCACTCAGCGGTCAGCTGTCTTGGCCAGAGTCCTCAGTGTCTACAATACCAGCCTTTGGACCCCCACAATCCTCTGTTGTCTTAGGTACTGTCAAATATGTAGCAGCGGCATCCCTGGCTTCTATCCACTAAATGTCCACAACCCCGTCCCAAGTGGGACAATCAGAAATGTCCCCTGTAGGCTGTGTATTCCCAAGGATGTCAGAAGAGGGGGAAAACCGGACAGAGGAAATGGAGTTTCAGAGTATTCTCACAAGATCTCAACACAGTAGTGCCTGATGCTTCCTACAGGGGCCCATTCAGTGTTGAACTATGGGGCAGGGAGCACTCGGCGAGTACAGCACTCGAGAGGCAGAGGCAGGTGGATCTCTGAGTTCGAGGCCAGCCTGGTCTACAAAGTGAGTTCCAAGATAGCCAAGGCTGTTATACAGAGAAACCCTGTCTAAAAAAAAAAAAAAAGAAAAAAAAGAAAAAAGAAAAGAAGGAAGAAAGAAAAGAAAAAGAAAGAAAAGAAAGAACATTGCAAAACAGAAAACAGAGAGTACACCACTACCACACACGGCTGCCAGGTACAGCCACAGGACCAGACCCACTCAAAAGACTGCCAAGTCTAGCTTTACACTCAGCACTCATTCATGGCCAGCTAACCAGAGCTCAATCCAAAGCTAAGACTCACTCATTGATTCATGAAATGAAGGTGCTGTCCCACACAGCTTCACCCAAGTCCTCCTCTCACCACCCCACTATTCCACCCTACCCCACAACCATATATAGCCCCAAACTCCTAAGGAATTGCTGAGCATCAAAACACTGGTCCCTCTGCCCCCTACTGCCCACCACTAAGTGCTTTTAAAAGCACTGCAAACGTGTGGAACATGCATCCTTTCCCTGTGCATCTGCGGCACGGGGGAGCCTAAGCAGGTCTGCCACAGTCTGCAGACTTTTCTTCCCATCACACCCACCCTGGGCTTAAGAACTCTGGCCTCAGGCCCCAGAAAGTGCTCTCAGACAGCAGGAAGTGCTCCCCTGTATCCTTCCTCCACCCAGCCATAAAGTCAAGGTCTCTCTACTCAGGGGTGGAGGCGGGGCTGCAGCCCCACAGCTCCAGTCACCCCACTACCACGATTACCATCACCACCAAGGAACACTTCGACGTGCACCCGCCCTACTCACAGGACGCAGAGTGCGAAGGCCCCCGCCACGCTCTCGCTGTCTCGCACCAGGAAGCTGCCATCGCGGCCCGCCCGAGCCAGCAGCTCCTCCGCCGCAGCTCGGCTCAGGTCGCGGTGATACCAGGCAGGGGCCGGGCTGCCCAGCGCGCCCCCGGGGCCCGGCGCCCCACACACTGAGGCCATGGCCCGCCTAGGGCTCAGCGCCGCCGATGCCTGCCGCCCCGCGCCATCCGCCCGGGAAAGCTTGGAGTCGAGGCTGGGGCCGGGCCCGGGTCCCGGGCCTGAGAAGCCACCAGCCTGAGCGAGTCCGAGATCGGGGCTCCACGCCCGGCCGCACCGGCCGCCTGGATCTCCGCGCAGCCGCCGCCGCCAGCAGCGCCGGCCCCAACTTGAAGAGAAAGAAAGAAAAGTTTGTTCAGAGGCGGCGGGGGAGGGGCAGGAGCGGAGCTTGGAGCTGGCCGGTCCCCTCCCCCTCTACTCGGCCCAGAGCCCGGGCCGCCCCTGCCCCCAACCTCTCAGCAAGGACGATACCCCCACGGTCCTACAGGACTCCCACTTCCCAAGCCCCGCAATTATCTTGTCCCCCATCTCAAGAAGATCTAGTTCCCCGTACCCGCTCCCGGACAATTTGAGAGTCCCAGCTCTCCCTGGTGAATTCAACCCTTCCAAGGATTCGCAATGAGATGACCTCTAGTCCCTATAAAAGTCTGATTCAGCTACACATCCTTTCTACTCGGCACCCCTACAGCTTTGCGGGATCGGGGTTCTCAAAGGAAGGCTCCAGGATGAACCTCCCCAACGAATACCCCCATCATCCAAGCGAACAAGTTCCCCCAACTCTTGAGAGATCAGAGTCCCTTCAGACCTCAATCCCCAAACTCCGATCCCTGACACATCCCACAAGACCCTTTCCTATGAGATCCGATGTCCCACCCCACCCACCCACACGCACGAGGTCCAGTATCCTCAAGTCCCTCACGCACGGGTCCCCGCAGGCCCTCCAGTCTGGCAGAACCCTTCCCCCATCTCCAAGTTCCCTGGCACCACGCCCCGCACCCGCAGGCCCAGGTTCGGCAGCCCCGGACCAGGAGGACCCCCTAGACCATCTAGAAAAAAGTTCCCTCAAGTCCCAGTGCCTCAGCCGCCTCGCGCAGGCCCCACCTCTGGGGCGACTCCGGTGACTCCTAGCCCGGGAAAGCCGTCCTGGACTCCCCGAGGCCACTTAAGATGGCCATCCGCCGCCACCGCGCACCCCGCGCCTTCCGCCCCGCCCGAGCCCCGCCCCCGGAGCCGGGGCTGCCCCGCGCCCCGCCTCGGCCGCCCGCGTCCGGATCTCCGCGCCGCACGCCCGCAGAGTGACCTCGGGCCAGTCTTGGCTCTTCCCCTGCGTCGAGCTTCCCGCGGTCGACTACGAGGGTAACGTTATGAGGGCGGATTCATTGGGGCTCTGCCTGTAAAGCTCGGGGCCTGGCAGGCTGCGGGCGCTCCCGGACGGCGGCTATTTTTATTATTAATTAAGGAGTAAAGAAGGTGACAGCTGTGTAAACTGTAAAGCGCGACTGGGGACTGAACGGGTATTATTAGCACCGCCCCCGCCCCGGCTACTCCCTCCAAGTCAACAAACTTGCGACTCGGTGGGCCAGGTGCGAGCAGGGAGCTCGGGAGACCCGGGTTGCTACGACCTCCCATCCACCCACCCCTGGGGCGGAAAGGGGGAGCGGCGGGAGAAGATGGGGCGGAACCCAAACGGGGCTCTGGCCCGCCCCATTTCCCCCCTAAAAAAAGACCTGGATGGTGGCGGCGTCTCCAGGGATTTCTCTTCCTGCCCCGCCCCTCTGCCCCCTGGTTCCTTAAAGGCGCAGGCCTCCAGACGTTCGCCTACAGCCGCCAACTCCTGGGAGACTGTCGGAGCATCCCTTTAACCTGGGAGAGAACTTTCGCTTTGGTAAATTGAACCTGTTGACCGTGCCTGGGGTCAGCCCCGAGGAGTTTCCTCTGTTTCGAAAGGTGCGTTGGCTTAACCCAGCTGGAACAAAGCCTGGGACGTGCAGAGGAGGTCCGTAGGGGCCTTCCGAACCAGATTAATACAATAACAGAGAACTTCTCCCCACCTACCTGTTTCTCTGCTCCGGCCAGGGTTTAAATAAAAACACTCAGCCTCCAATCTGTACCCAACTCCTCCTGCCCTTTTGGCATGAGGGACTTAGATGTGCCTCCTCTTGTCAGGGGGCACCCTGGTGTTGTGGGCAGAGACCTAGACAACGGATCTGCAATTTGGTGTCTTCGTCTCTGTAACTGTGATAGGGATATGGAGCCAGAGACCTCCCGCAAGGGAGGAAGAGAGGGCTCAGGAGACCCAGGAATCAACTCAAGCCCAGATTCTGGAGATGTGCAATGATTAAGCAAGCAGGAGGTCTTACTTGCCCGTGCCTGTAATCCCGGCCCTCAGGAGGCAGAAGCAAGATCTCTACCCAGTTGTAAGCAGCTTTCTTGGTCACCCAAGGCTAGACCGACCACCCAAGGCTACATAGGAGATCCTGCCTCAAAGAAAGCAAGAACAAGGAGGAGGAGCAAAGGCTCTAACAACCCTCCAAAATCATTATATTTAGTTCCCTGAGAGGACTGACATGCTAAAGAATGGGTCTTTGCGGTGAGGTGGCTTAGCAGGTAAAGGTGCTTTTGCCCAGTCCGAAGACTTGAGTTGAATCCCAGGGGCCCATGTGGTGGAAGGAGACAGCTCCGGCATGTTGTCCTGATTTCATAGCTGTCTCAAGGCACCCATGCAGCCACACACATACACGTGCACACACTCAGAATAAATACGAATGTAATTTAAACGAAGGACAGGGGCTGCTTCCGCTTCTGGGAATCCTGCAAAGGTTTCTAACCTTCAGCATCATCCGCAGGACACAGTACCGGGCCAAATGCAAGCTTGCATTTCCTCTGTATCCTCCAGACTGGCTTCCTAATGGACTCTCTTCTTCTTCCGAGGGGCCCAAGCCCAGTCTATCTACATCATGGTAGGCAGCGTGAAGTTTTACCCCTTCCTCCAGAACCCTTGCTAGACTCCTGTTTCCAGCTTTCCCATTGTAAGCTGAGTATGGAGCTAAGTAGACACATGGTGGGAATAGGGGGATATTTTTTGTTGTTGGAGACAGTGTCTCTTACATCTCATGTTGGCTCAAACTCTCCATGTAGGCATTGATGACACTGAACTTACTCTTCCACCGCCTCCAGGGTGCTGGGATTACAGGCCTGTGCCAACACCCCTTAGGATAGAACCTAGGGCTTCCGCCTGCTAGACAAGCACTCTTCCAACTGAGTTACATTCTCAGCCCACGAGGGGATAATGTTTGGGAACTATATAAATAAGAAATCCTGGATCTGCCTCTCACTTGGGGCCCCAGAAGCAACTAGATTCCTACAGACTACTAATGCATAGACACTTAGTTCATTCACCTGGGAGGAGGGAACTAATGACGAACTTTTATATAGTGACAAGGGGCATTCAAACACTCTATTTGCTGTGACCCAAAAGGATCTGTCCCCACCCACCCACAAACTCACAGTGACTGCAATTCATTAGACCGAGATGTGTCACAGATTTATTCAAAATGACTGTTGTAGGAACCTCAAGCCCCGTCATGGAGTGGAGCAGGAACTGGAAGGCAGAGGAGTGGAATGGAAGCAGGCTAAGACTTCCTCATTCTTAGAGGAACGGAACTGAGACCCAGCTTCGGGGAGATAGAGGAGAGGTCTAGAGAGAAGACTGGCCTCAGCCAAGGAGCCATAATGACAGCATTGGGGCCAGACTGGGCACAAGAAGCACCACTGAATGGGTGACAGCCCCAGCTGTCACAAGGGAAGCATAGAATTTCACGACCTCCTCATTGGGATTGCCCTGGCCTGAGTCAAACCACATCTGGATGCAGCGGCCGCTCCCTCGGCTGTAGTTGGTGACCTTGTAGGAGTGACTCCAGAGACCCTCACAAAGGCTGGCTGGTGTGGGGAAGTAGTACTGAAATGTGTGGCAGGCCGCTGTGTCCGGGCACTTATTAATGCCTGCAGGCAGAATCATGATGAGCACAGACATTCAGCCCTAGGGTCAAAATTCACCCCAGAAATCTTTCATCTCCCTCTTTCCACACCCTAACTCCCATCTCTCTACCCCTAGGCCCTTACCTGAGGTCCAGTCCCAGCCTTTATGCCAGTCTGTCTTGCAGGTAGAGGAGGTGCGACAATCCTCCCACCACTCCTGACAGTCCTCTTTGCATAAGGGAACATCCAGGAAACGCTCTTTCCGCCAGCTCTGGTCCACCTGGGTAGAGGGGATGTTGGCAGCTGTAGCTGTAAAGAGACTGAGCCCAAGGGTAGCCCTCCTGAAGTGTGTGAGGGAAGTACCCATACCTGCTGGATCCAAGGCCCCAGGTTGGGGGAGCACTCATACAGACAGGCGTCTTGGATGAAGTGACGCTTGCAGGCAGGCGTCATCTTGCCACAGTGATCCCAGTTGAAGTTGTACAGACGGGAGTTGTCTTTGTGTATCTCCTGGCTGGTGCTGACTGAGCAGCAGGCATTTTTCTTCCATGGACTACACTAGTTGGGAAAGACACCGGGCTGAGTCTCTCCACCCTACTCTGCATCATGTCACCCTCCAGCCTTGCTTCACTTGGCCCTCACTTCCCATGAACACTTACCACAGAGGCCCCTCTATCCCAGACCTTCAGGAGTCCCCATCTCTAGGAAGATACCATTACCACAGCACAATAAAGAAGCTAGGGGAGCCTTGTCTTTGGATAATAGTTCTCATTTATATAGCGCCTCACACTTTATAAAAACTCTTTTCAGCTGGGCGTGTTGGCAACATGCCTGCAATTCCAGCATTCAGGAGGCTGAGGATGGAGGACCATGAATTCAAGACCAGCCTAGACAACATGGATGAGACTCTGTTTCAAAAACAAACAAAACGCCAGGTGGTGGTGGCACATGCCTTTAATCCCAGAGGAGGCAGAGGCAGGAGGATCTCTTGAGTTTGAGGCCAGCCTGGGCTACAGAGTGAGTTCCAAAATAGCAAGGCTACACAGAAACTCTGCCTCAAACAAACAAACAAAAACAAAACATACCCTGTTATGGTGGCACAAGCTTATAAAACCAGCATTCATTGAGTAGAGAGGCAGGAAGACCAAGAGTTCAAGGTCATCCTCAGTTACATCCTGAGTTTGAAACCCTATATCAAAAAATCAAATAAGTAAGGAAACAATGGTTTAAAAATCCCAAACAAGCCAGGTATTATGGTGTACACCTTTAGTGCCAGCACTTTAGAGGCAGAAGCAGGTGGCTCTTTGTGAGTTCGATGCCAGCCTGGTAGCCTGGCCTGCATAGTGAGTTCCAGCCTTTTCGTTGGTTCATTTAAAAAAGAAAACAAAAACAAAACAGGCCAATGAGAAGGCTCGGTGAGTATAGAAAGGCACTTGCCACCAAGCCTGAGGACCAGAGTTCAATCCCCAGGACATACATGATGGAGAGAACTGACTCCTGCAAGTTGCCCTCTGACCTCCATACTTGTACTATGGCATGTATGTGTGCTCACATGAGCAAGCATGTGTGTGTCACACACACGTAGACAAATACATGTGACAAAGGTCAGTGTCATATTCTGTGTTCTTATGTGTTTTTGTTTTTTGTTTTTTTACTATTTTATTAAATTTTATGTGTGTACCTGCATGTAAGTATGAGCAAATCAGAAGAGGGCATCAAATCTTCTAGAACTGGAGTTACAGGTAGTTGTGAGCTGCCATATGCATGCTGGGAACTGAACTCTTCAGTCTTCTGCAATAGCAGGAAGTACTCTTACCTGCTGAGCCATCTTAAATACAAATAAATTTTGTTTTCTTGCTTGCTTGTTTTTGAGGCAGGGTCTCACTCTGTACCCCTGGCTTGCCTGGAACTCACTTTGTAGACCGGGCTGGCCTTGAACACACAGAGATCTTCTAGTCTCTGCCTCCTGAGTGCTGGATTTAAAGCTGTGGGCCACCTCACCTGGCCAGGTTTGTGTGTTTGTTTTTATCTTTAGATTTCTGGTCTGCATAGTGAGTTCCAGAATATAAAAGAGGAATTCAACATATTTGTTACAGAAAGGCCACACTGAGTTTCCACCTGTTGGCAGAAATGCTTGTAGACCATGTGAATTGCAGTCGTCACACCCGTGGTTCTCATAGAGGGCCTTCCCACTTCTGGGAATTGAGGGTAGAAACCATCACTCCCGTGGTCTCTCACCCTCCAAATTTCTAGAGGAGCTCTCCCTAGTCCTACCTGAACCCTACCACAAGGGCAGGTTATGTCTAACCTCTGTGAGTCCCTGTGCTTCCATGAGTGATAGACTCTCATCACATGGCCTCTAATTAGAGGCCTCTAAAGATCACTGTCGTTGCCACACCGGGTCCTCCTCTGAGGAGAGCCCTTAGAAAATCACCTCGCCACTTTCTCCACTCACCATGTCATCTCCAGTCATCTCCAGAGCAAGAGCTCAGGGTGTGGGGGTGTCTAGCTGCTCACCACACCCGCCCTGACTTCCTCCTCCCTGGCAACACTATTCCCACCAGAACCTGGTCGTGAAGCTTGTCCTCGGGGCCCGGCTTTGTCTTGTGGTGCTTGGCATCCATGCAAACGCTGAGCAGGTCTGCTCTGTCCCGGGCACTGCATGTGGTGGCTAGGCAGACCAAGAGCAGGAGTGGTGTCTGTTTCCAGGTCATGTCTGTGTGTCTGTGCAGAGGGAGCTGTGATTAGGGAGACCTAGACCTGTGGGGGTGCCTCATTCCTTCCCTGCCTCAGACTCTCTGTCCCTACAGTGAAAGATAAGGTCAGACCCTGCTCCTTCAGCACTCGGGCCCTGAGGCTCCCTGAGGTTGGAACAGAGATCAGCAAGAATGCTCTCTTACCCCATGGCATGAGAGGTTTATAAAAGGAGCTGGGCTTCCCAAGCAAGAAGAGATGTGGTGCCCCATGCCCTCATCTTCTTTCCGGACTCTATGACACGTAGTTAAATAGTTCAGATCCCTGGCTGCTTGCAACCTTGAGAAGGGCCAGGGACACACAGATCCTTCATCCTGTCACAGCAAGTTTTCTGCCCTCAACTCTGGATCCGCTGGGTCATCATGTCAGCCTAGAAATCCTGTTAGCCCTGGGGGAGATGGTGACCCAGCCCTGCCGAGTTCTCCAGATTGGCAGTAGGATCAAGTGACCTAACCAGCAGGATGGTATTCGATTATCGAGTACAGAAATGGAAAGAAGCGTGTTTTTTAAAGCTTTTCTTCCTCAGTCTTTTCCTTCCCTGTTCTCTAAAAGTCATTCTGCCCTGCACCCTATCCTGACCCAGCTTCCACAGCATATGCACCAGACCCTCCCTAACCTCTCAAAGAAAACACACACATGCAAAACAAATTCAGCTGCAATTGGTGAAACATGCCTATAATCCCAGTACTTGGAAGAGGGGGTGAGGCAGAGGAATTGTGGGTTTTAGGCCAGTCTGGGCTACTTAGTGATAACCCCCACACACCCCAAAGTAATGACCTAAAGAGCTGAGGGACTATAGAAAAGTCTCTCTTGGGGCTGACAAGATGAATTAGCATGTAAAGACACTTGCCACCAAATTTAATGACCTGAGTTCAATCCCTGGAATCCATGTGGTAGCAGTAAAGAACTGACTCCCCACATACATACATACATACATACATACATACATACATACATACACACACAAACACAATGCAATCAATCAATAAATGTGAGAAGAGTTTAAAGATTTGGATTTTAAAATACATACATGCACACATATATACATACTTACAAAAATGTCCTCTTATTAGAGCCAACTAAAGAAACACTCGGGTCATAGGAAGTACCTGGAAAACATGATGGTCCCTTCTCTGCTCACTCCCACCTTCACATCACCCCACTCACCACAGATCAGCCTGTAAAGCACTTAAGAGTTGCTAATGGAGACAAGGCCGCTTCCTCTCCCTCACCATCTCTGCACACACTGATCCTTTCTGCAACTTCCTTTCCTAGGCTCTACCCTTGAGGGACAAGATTTTCCTCCAGTTTCTTCTTTGAGTCACCCACCTTCCCCACAGAAGCCAGAATGAACTCGGTTTTGTTTTGTTTTTTCCTTTCTTTCTCTCAGTTCTTCCTTCCTTTCCCCTTTTCTTTCTTGTTCTTTTTTTAAAAGAATATATTTATTTGTATTTTATGTGCACTGGTGTTTTGCCTGCACGTATGTCTGTGTGAGGGTGTTGGATCCCCTGAAACAGGAGTTACAGGCAGCTGTGAGCTGCCATGTGGGTGCTGGGAATTGAACCCAGGACCTCTGGAAGAGCAGCCAGCTGAGCCGTCTCTTCAGCCCTTTCTTGATCTGTTTTCCTGAGACAGGGTCTCTCTGTGTAGCCATGGCTGGCCTTGAACTCAGAGATCCTCCTTCCTCTGCCTCCCAAGTGCAAGTATGTGCCACTACACTTGGCTTCTTTTCTTATTTTATTTTCCGTACGGTAGAACTAGTCATGGACCCCAGGACTTTGAACATACTAGGCCAGAGTTCTACCACTGAGCTGCATTTCCAGTCCAGAGATTTTAGACTTATTTTTGTTTTAATTATAATTAGGTAAGTATATCTGCACGTGGGTATGCGCATGTGAGTGCAGGTGCCCGTGAGGGAGGGAGTGATCTAACAAGAGACATGTCTCTTTTTTGCACAAACCTGCCAAGTCCCACAAGGTCCTTGTCATCTTTCCCACTAAGAAGATCTTACCTGAATGTCCTTGGCTTCTGGGAGCACAGAGGAGTGTCTGAGTTGGCCTGTCTCTAGGCTAGCAACAGATCAGACCCTGGGCAGGTCCCCACAGTCTCTGTCTACAACCCAGAGTTGAAGACAAGAACTTTGGTAAGCACAAAATGAAATATGCCCACTCGTCGTTTCTGTTCTTCCTTCTCTTGCAGACCCCACCCTCTTCAGGGCTCCATGAGTCGGCAGTCAGTCTGGTCTTTGCTGTTTTCATTCATCTCTTCACCTTTTGTTTTCTTGTTTTTTTGAGACAGGTTTTCTCTGTGTAACAGCCCTGACTGTCCTAGAACTCTCTTTGTATACCAGGCTAGCCTTGAACTCACAGAGATCTGCCTGCCTTTACCTCCTGAGTGCCGGGCGGTGGTGGTGCATGCCTTTAATCCCAGCACTCAAGAGGCAGAGTCAGATGGATCTTTGTGAGTTCAAGGCCAGCCTGGTCTACAAAGCAAGTTCTAGGAAAGGCACAAAGCTACACAGAGAAACTCTGACTCAAAAAACCAAAAAAAAAAAAAAAACCAAAAAAAAAAAAAAAAAAAAAAAAGGCTTGTACCACCATGCCAGGCTCTCTTCACCTTTTAAAAAAATGTATTTTTGTTTTTACTTATATGTATGTGACACGCGTGAACACCTGGAGAGGGCGTGAGATCCTCTGGAGCTGGAGTTACTCGTGGGTGTGAGTCACCCTAACTGAGTGCTAGGAATCAAACTCTAGTCCTCTGGCAAAGCAGGAAGTGCTCCTAACTACTGAAGCCTTCCTCCAGCCCCTTTCTCTTGCTGATTCACACACTCCCGGATTCACACACTCAACAGCCATCAGTATCTGGACTGCTGCCTATCCCCGAGGGAATTTGAAGTTTGTGCATACTCCAGGTGGTTCTCAGGACTAGGCCAGCTCGATGGAGGTATAGCCTGGCTGAGAAGAAACGAGGATGTAAGGACATGCCAATGGGCCCAGTGAGAAATCCACTCCTTTAAAACCTTTCAGGAGTCACTAGGCCTTACCGAACTGTAATTGGCTCCCCAAAACATTTTGAGAATTATACATGTAAAAGCCTGTCAAACAAACAAACAAACAAACAAACAAAAAGCCGGGCGGTGGTGCCGCACACCTTTAGTCCCAGCACTTGGAAGCGGAGGCAGGCATATCTACAGAGTGAGTTCCAGGACAGGCTCCAAAGCTACACAGAGAAACTCTGTCTTGAAAAAACAAAACAAAACAAAATAAAATAAAAGCCTGGCACATCCTGCATAGGCTTAAACAGTTTCTGTCAGCTTAAGTTGAGAGTGGACACAGAAGCTGACAGATTTCCCCCTAGTATACAGAAAAACTTAAATTGTCTTTAGTCTGATAGTAACAATATCTTAACATTTAAAAAAAAAAAAAAAAGATGTCTTTATTTACTACACAGTGTTCTGCCTGCATGTATGCCTGCCGGCCAGAAGAGGGCGCCAGATCTCATTACAGATGGTTGTGAGCCAGGATGTGGTGCTTGAAATTGAACTCAGGACCTCTGGAAGAGCAGCCTGTGCTCTTTTGTTTTTAATTAATTTATTTTTATTTCATGTGCATTGGTGTTTTGCCTGCATGTATGTCTGTGTGAGGGTGTCAGGTCCCCTAGAACTGGAGTTACAGACAGTCGTGAGCTGCCATATGGGTGCTGGGAATTGAACCTGAGTCCTCAGGAAGAGTAGTCAGTGCTCCTAACTGCTGAGCCATCTCTCCAGCCCCTCTTAACAATTTTAAAAGATTTATTATTATTATTATTATTATTATTATTATTATTATTATTATTTGTGTATTTGTGTGTGGGTTTTTCGAGACAGAGTTTCTCTGAGTAGCCCTAGCTGTCCTGGAACTCACTCTGTAGACCAGGCTGGCCTTGAACTCAGGGATTCACCTGCCTCTGCCTCCTGAGTGCTGAGATTAAAGGTGTGTGCCATCACCACGTGGCTATTTATTCTTATTTTATGTGTATGAGTATTTTGCCTAAATATATGTATGTGCACTACATGCCTTCAGTGCCCTCAGAGACCAGAAGAGGGTGTAGGATTCCCTGGAACTAGAGTAAGAAATGGTTGTGAACAGACATTTGGGTGCTGGGGATCCAACAGAGCCCTCTGCAAGAGCAGCGAGTCCCCTTAAGCACAAGCCCTCTTTCTCACCCCATCTTAACCCTTTAAAACTACATTGATCATTAGTGGTCATTCGGGTCACCTTGGAGCTAGACCTGGAGGCACCCGCCTGTAATCACAGCTACTCAGAAAGCTGAAACAGGAGGATCACTAGGCCAAGGCCAGTCTAGGCTGCAGAGTGAGTTCGAGGCCAGCATGGGACACTTAGTGAAACTCTGTTTCAAAATGAGCTCCCTGAGCTCACCAAGGGGGCTGGAGCTGTCTCTGCTCCCGTGCTAGGATTCTGAGCATTCACCACCGTACCCAATCTTTTGCTTCATATCTAGAAATGGGATTCAGGTCTTCATACCTTTTTACAAACAGTAAAAAAATAAATAAATAAACAAATAATAATAATGTAATTTGGCAATTCTGTAAATCAAGCAGCTCTCTCCACAGTCAAAGTTTGTGGCTATTGTGTGTGGGTTTTTGTTGTTGTTTTGTTTTATTTAAAAACAGTCTAGGCCGGGCGGTGGTGGCGCACGCCTTTGATCCCAGCACTCGGGAGGCAGAGCCAGGCGGATCTCTGTGAATTCGAGGCCAGCCTGGGCTACCAAGTGAGTTCCAGGAAAGGCGCAAAGCTACACAGAGAAACCCTGTCTCGAAAAACCAAAAAAAAAAAAAAAAAAAAACAAAAACAGTCTCATTAAGTAGGCGAGTCTAGCCTCAGACTTAAGATCTCTTGCCTTGGCCTCCTGAATGCTGGGATTTCAGGCATGTTCTCTACCTCCCCGGCTAGTTGTGGCTGTTTATTTAGTGATTTTCATAGAATAATTCTGTAAAATCTATTTTCTATCCCCCCCCCCTTGGCGCTGAGGACCGAACCCAGGGCCTTGTGCTTGCTAGGCAAGCACTCTACCACTGAGCTAAATCCCCAACCCCAAAGATTTATTTATTTATTTATTTATTTATTATGCATATAGTATTCTGCCAGCATGTATGACTACATGCCATGAGAGGGCACCAGATCTCATTATAGATGTTTGTGAGCCGCCATGTGGGTGCTGGGAATTGAACTCAGAACCTCTGGAGGAGCAGCCAGTGTTCTTAACCTCTGAGCCATCTCTCCAGCCCCAAAATCTATTTGCTTTGTCCTGTATGCTCACTGAAGTTTCTGCTTGGTTAACTTAAAAATCAACTAATGATTGAACTGGCAATTCCTGGTATGCCTTGAACCAATCAGCTTCTTCCCCTTGGGGGGGGGGGAGAGCGGAGGAGGGGGATGGAGGAAGGAGAGGAAGGGGGGATGGAGAGTGATGGAGGAGGGAGGAGGAGGGAGGGGGAGGGGTGCTCTGCAAGTTAGTTGTTCAGTGCTCTCTGCCTTCACCCTTACTTCCTGACAGTGCCATCTGGCCTCAAGGTCCCTGAAGTTGAGTGTCTTCTTAGGTTTTTCCTAGAAAACATGCAGGTTAGTGAATGTCTGTGGATTTCTAGATCCCCAGGGCTGCACCAGAGCATTTCAAAGCGCCCTGTACACATCCCATTCGCTTTAAGTCTTTTGGTTAACCTCATGTTTACCTTATACCTCATTCCTGCCTTCGACAGCTGGAAGGTCAAACAATTTGTTGCTGATGGTCTGTGTAAATACTGTAGAATTTTTCACCATGTGAGCCACAAGTAGGGTCAAATAAAAGCTAGTCCTGTGAATGGGCTGATTTTATTTATTTTATTTTATTTTACTTATTTTGAGACAGGATTTCATTTTATTTCCCAGGCTGCCCTCTAATTCCCAAATCCAGCCAATCAAGTAGCTAGGACTTCATGCACAGACCACGGACAGTATCTAGACTGAATGAGACTTTTAAAGGGGACAGCCAGAGCATCTAGAGTGAATGAGACTTTTAAAGGGGACAGCCAGAGCATGCACTGTGTGCAGATAGGGCTTTGGGAGGCTCTAAACCCATTCTGCCCCCTCTAGTGGCTGCCAGGATTTTGATTTCCACAGCTACATAAATGAGACTGTTGATTTTGAAAGCTTCTACTGTGTAATTGAGTTTCCAAAACACAAACAAACAATAAACAAGTAAAAATGCCACACAGCTCACTGTTCCTACTGAGATTCAGCCTGCTTGCTTGCTTGCTTTTGTTTAAGATTTGAAAATTTTTTATGTAGATGTGTGTGTGTGTGTGTGTGTGTGTGTGTGTCTGAGTGTGTGTATATGTAGCACGTATTCCTAGTACCAATTTCTGTTTCAGTTGCTTTCCATAGCTATGATAAAGACCAAATTGGTGGGGCTGGGGAGATGGCTCAGTGGTTGAGAGCATTGGCTGCTCTTCCAGAGGATCCAGGTTCAATTCCAGCACTGGCATGGCAGCTCATAACAGTCTGTAACTTCAGTTCTAGGGTTTCTGACACTCTCACACATACATATGTGTAGGCAAAACACCAATGAACACAAAATAAACAAATTTCATCTTACAGTGTCCATCTTCCATCAGGGAAGGAACTAAAGGCAGGAACTCAAGCTGAGACCATGGAGGGGTGCTGCTTACTGGCTTGCCCTCCAATGGCTTCCTCAGTCTGCTTTCATACACAATCTAGGACCACCAGCCCAAAGCTGGGCCTTCACACTTCAATCATTGACTGAGTAAATGCCTCACAGACTTACCTACAGGCCAATCTAGTAGAGGCATTTTTGTTTTGTTTTGTTTTGTTTTTTTTTGAGACAGGGTTTCTCTGTGTAGCTTTGCGCCTTTCCTGGGACTCACTTGGTAGCCCAGGCTGGCCTTGAACTCACAGAGATCCGCCTGGCTCTGCCTCCCGAGTGCTGGGATTAAAGGCGTGCGCCAGAGGCATTTTTTAAGTTAAAGTTCCCTCTTCCCCAATGACTCTGTCTTTTGTTAAAAACACAAAAAACAAACCAGCACAGTTGATCCCTTGTCAACTTGACAGACAAATACACCATTATTAATCATAAGTTTTTTTCTTTTTTTCTTGGGCCCATGATCTCATATTACCATCATTATATTATATATCATTATATAATATATATCATTATATATTATCATACTGTTATATAAAACATAGTATAACTTAAAAAAATCCTACAAAATTTCTAAAAATCCAAGTCTCTTTAAAATACCCAAAATCTCTCTTAAAATCCAAACTTTTTTTTTTTTTTTTTGGTTTTACGAGACAGGGTTTCTCTGTGTAGCTTTGCGCCTTTTCCTGGAACTCACTTGGTAGCCCAGGCTGGCCTCGAACTCACAGAGATCCACCTGGCTCTGCCTCCCGAGTGCTGGGATTAAAGGCGTGCGCCACCACCGCCCGGCCCAAACTTTTTTAACTATGGATTCCTAAGAAATAAAAAATAAATGACATACTTCTTATTCTAAGAGAGATGAACCAGGGCAGTCACATTAAACACTGATCCATCTCTCCAGCGCCCAGCTATGTATTTTTATTTTAATATTTTTGATTTTTAAAACATTACATATACATATATATCTTGCCTGCATGTATGTGTGTGCACATGTATGCCTGGTGCCCTCAGAGGTCAGAAAAAGGCATCCGATCCCCTGAAACTGAAATTATAGAGAGTTGTGAGCCTCCATGGGAGCACTGGGAACATCCAGTGTCCTCTGGAGGAGCAGACAGTGCTCTTAACCATCTATTATCCAGCCCCTAATAGATTCTTGAGCAGGATCTCCCTATGCAGTTGCATTTGGCCCAGAACTCTCTATGTAGATCAGGCTGGCCTAGAACTCATAGAGATTCACCTGCCTCTGCCTCCACTGTACCTGACCTCCCCCCCACCCCAGCCATTTTTGTTCCTTCTATTTTTGAAAGCTTTGGTTAATTTTGAGAGTTTTGGGAAATCTGACACTGACACTTGCCAGGGTTCTTGCTGCTTCGGGGGAGGAACAGATTCTCAGGTGTCCTTCCTCTGCCCTTCTAAGAGTACCGGCTCAGATGACTGCTATTTTAAGAAGTATAAAGCTTTAAGTGATATTGGTTGCCCAGAGTGTGGTCTATTCTTAACATGAAGAAATTAAAGTGTTTTTTGTTTTCTGTGTGTGTTTCCCCCTGACTACAGCTTTTACGTCCTTACTCAACCTAAAAGTGAACTTTCACTTCTCAAAAAGTCTGTTATTTTTAAGTTTTGTTTTTTTCTCTTGCTTGCTGTGCTGCTGACTCACGTCAAATTCTCAGATCATGCTTTAACATAATCCAGTAGGAAAGTTCCCCACTTCTGGAGACCTTACTTTTGTTGTTGTTGTTTGTTTGTTTGTAGTACTAGGGACTGAACTCAGGGACTTATGTTTGTTAAACAAGCCCTCTACCACTCAACTGGAAACAGCCAGTTGTTTTGAGACACAGCACATCTTTTTGTTTGTTTGTTTGTTTTGTTTTGTTTTGTTTTTCGAGACAGGGTTTCTCTGTGTAGCTTTGAGCCTTTCCTGGAACTCACTTGGTAGCCCGGACTGGCCTCGAACTTACAGAGATCCACCTGGCTCTGCTGCCCGAGTGTTGGGATTAAAGGCGTGTGCCACCACCACCAGGCGAGACACAGCACATCTTTAATCCCAACACTAAGGAGGCAGAGGCAGGTGGACCTCTGAGTTTTAAACCAACCTGGTCTACACAATGAGTTCCAGATAGCCAGAACTACGTGGAAAGACCCTATCTCAAAAAAAATTATTTTGTATATGAGGGTATGTGTATATGTATATAGGTGCATGTGTGCCCCAGTGTATGTGTTTGGGTGTGCGTGTGCCACAGCACACATGTGAAGGTCAAGAGATAGCTTATAGGAATTCGTTGTCTCCTTTTTCCACATTGGTTTCTCCAGGTCAAGCTCAGATCATCAAGGATGGGCGATGGTTTTTAAAATATACTTTTATTAATAATACAGTCAAAATTAGAAAAACTCTTTTCTCATGTCTTCCAAGATGATGCCTTTACTCCGAATAATAACACAGTTGAGGCATCTTTCAAATCAAAAATCATCTTGTACTTCCCAGACTCCTATTAGATTACACCAAAAATTTGTTCCCACATGGCATAAGACTGAGAATTAATGGGTATAATTGACGTGCTCTATAGTTTTAAGTTACTTGGTCTATATCTAAGACTTGCCCTGTCAAGTGTGGCCAGAATGTGGAGTATATCCTAACAAAACAAGAAACCTTGTCTCAAAAAGCCAAACACAAAAATCCAGGGGTGCTCATCCCTATCAGATGGCTTTTTATATAAAGTGAAACATGCTATTGTGATCCTGGGTCTTCCAGGGCATATAAAAGCAGCCCTATGTTCACATGTAAGGGCTTCTATGATGACTATTAATTTTATTGCCAAGCTAAATAAAAAAAAATTGAGATTAAAAACCTTTTTTTGTGCATGTAAGGTTGTTTTGCTTGCATGTATGTGTGCGCACTGTGTGCACACAGTGGTTACAGAAGCCAGAAGGGGCACTGGACCCTCTGGAACTGGAGTTACAGTTGTTAGTCATATGTGGGTGCTGAGAACAGAAGCGAGGTGCCGTGGTACTGAACAACGGCAACCCCGGCACTCAAAGAAAACCACAAGATGGAAGTTTGGTTTAGAATTTCACTGGTGAAATTGGGTGGGAAGACCAAGCTGTTTGTCTTCTCCTCCCCCCGCCCCTTTTTTTTTTCTTTTTGATTTTTGGTTTTTCAAGATGGGGTTTCTCTGTGTAGCCCTGGCTGTCCTGGAACTCACTCTGTAAACCAGGCTGGCCTCGAACTCAGAGATCCACCTCCTTCTGCCTCCCAAGAGCTAGGATTAAAGGTGTACGTCACTACTGCCCGGCCTTTTCTTTCTTCTTTCTTTTTCTTTTTCCTTTTTTTTTTTGTTTTGTTTTGTTTTTCAGCTCAGGGATATTTATCCTGTTTGTTTTGTTTTGAGACAGAGTTTCTCTATGCAGTTGTGGCTGTCATGGAACTCACTATGTTGACTAGGCGGGCCTCAGACTTGCAGAGATCATTCTGCCTCTGCCTCCCAAGTACTGGGATTTGCTACCATGCCTCCTCACCCCACTCCACTACCACCACCCCCCCTTTTTTTTTTTTTTTTTTTTTTTTGGTTTTTGGTTTTTCAAGAAAGGATCTCTCTGTGTAGCTCTAGCTGTCCTGGAACTCACTCTGTATGTAGGTCAGGCTGGCCTTGAACTCAGAGAGCCCCCTGCCTCTGCCTCCCAAGTGCATTAAAGCCTGTGTGCCATCACACTCAACATTTTTTTTTTTTTTTAAGATTTATTTATTATGTATACAGTATTCTGCCTGCATGTGTCCCTGCAGGCCAGAGCCAGAAGAGGGCACCAGATCTCATTACAAGTGGTTGTGAGCCACCACGTGGTTGCTGGGAATTGAACTCAGGACCTCTGGAAGAGCAGTCAGTGCTCTTAACCACTGAGCCATCTCTCCAACCCCATTTTTTTTGTTGTTGTTGTCTACTCCTACAGGTTCTAATAATGTTGTTAATCAAAGTAGCCACCAAAGCCTGGCAGTGGTGGCACACGCCTTTAATCCCAGCACTCTTAAGGCAGAGGCAGGGGAATCCCTGTGAGTTCGAGGCCAGCCCAGTCTACAGAGCAAGTTCTAGGACAGCCAGAGCTACACAGAGAAACCTTGTCTTGAAAAACAAAACAAAACAAAAAAAAGTAGTCATAAACTGGTGGGTAGGTGGTCCTGGATTGTATATATATAAAAGAAAGAAAAAAAAAAAAAAAACGGGCTGGGGAGATGGCTCAGTGGTTAAGAGCACTGCCTGCTCTTCCAGAGGTCCTGAGTTCAATCCCCAGCAACCACATGGTGGCTCACAACCATCTGTAATGAGATCTGGTGCCCTCTTCTGGCCTGCAGTCATACGTGCTGTATACATAATAAATAAATAAATCTTAAAAAAAAAAAAAAAAAAAAAAAAAAAACCAAGCTGGCAGAAGTTAAGAGCACTGGCTGCTCTTCCAGAGATCCCGAGTTAGTTCAATTCCCAGCAACCACATGGTGGCTCACAACTCTCTGTAATGAGATATGGCGCCCTCTTCTGGCCTGCAGGCATACATGCAGACAAGAACACTGTATACGTAATAAATAAATCTTTTTTTTTTTTTAAAAAAAAGAACAAGCTGGCAAAGGTCTCATGTGTCTCTAGATTGAACTTGGTATGTGGCTGAGAATGATGTTGAGCTTTTTTAAAAAATTATTTTATTATTTTGTGTGTATGAGTGTTTGGCCTGGGTATGTCTGGGTACCATGTGTGTGCAGTACCTTTGGAGGACTAGAAGAGGGCACTGAATTACCTAGGATTGGGACTCACTTGGTAGCCCAGGCTGGCCTCGAACTCACAGAGATCCGCCTGGCTCTGCCTCCCAAGTGCTGGGATTAAAGGCATGCGCCACCACCGCCCGGCTGGAGTTACTGAGCATTGCAAGCCATTGTGTGAGTGTTGGGAGTCAAACCTGGCTTAGCAGCAGCAGCAGCAGCAGCAGCAGCAACAGCAGCAACCAGTGCTCTTAACCACTGAGCCATCACTCCAACCCCTGACCTTGAATGTCTGATACTCCTTTGTCCACCTCTTGAGTGCTGGAATTGCACGCTTGTGCCAAAGCCTGGTTTATGAGGAACAAGCCAGTAAGCACTACTCCTCCACATTCTCTATTTCAGGTCCTGCCTCCAGGTTCTGAAGAACCAGCCTACCTCCGTCTTAGGCTTAAAAGCCATCTTATAGAAAAGACAAACTAGATTCATGCCTGTTTATGATTAAACCAATGTTTCTCAAGGATTGAGCTATGCCCTGCTTGTAATCTTAACTACAAATGGTTCTGTACTGCCTGTTCCGGGGAAATGGCAACCATGTCTTTGTTTAAAAAAGTTGCTTTTATAACCATTTTTGCAATCCTACCTTTGTTTCAAAAGGTTATATTACCACCTATCACTACTTTGTTATGCCTAACTTGCAACCATGTCTGTTTCAGGAGGACATTAGGACTAACTTGTTATCATGTCCTGCTCCTGTAACCCCACCTATTTTGCCCACCAAATCCCCCATTTGGAACCCTTCCAACCCTGAGCTACAAAAGCCTTGTCTTCCCACATCCAATGCTGACCTCTGGAACCCCACAGTCCGTGTACACAAATGAAAAAAACTGGCTTTAATTAATGTGGACATGATGATTTCAGTCGGTGGTCTTTCTCCTACCATCTTTGAGATTAACTGTTTCTGCTTTGAGTTTATGCCCTGACTTCTCCTCATGAGACTGTGATAAAGATAAGAAAGCAAACTAGGACAATGGGTTTAGTTTAGTTAATTTTAAAATTTTTGTTTTTCAAGAAAGGATTTCTTTGTGAAGCCCTGGCTACCTTGGAACTCACTCTATAGAGCAGACTAGCCTCGAACTCAGAGATCCACCTGCCTCTGCCTCCTGAGTGCTGGATTAAAGGTGTGCACCACCGCTGATCCATAAGGGCAGTAGGTTTATGCTGTCACATCTTAGTAAACATCCTTCTCTTTCATTCTGGTTTTTGTTTGTTTTGGGTGTTGTTTTTGTGTGTGTGTGGGGGGGGCGGTTGTTTGTTTTTTGAAATAGTTTTTCTGTATAGTCCTAGCTGTCCTGGAACTCTCTCTGTAGACCAGGCTGGCCTTGAACTCAGAGATCCACCTGCCTCTGCCTCCGGGATGGAAGGCAGGCTCTGGGGCGGAAGGAACGCACTACCGCTGCCTGGCCTGTTTTTACTGATATTGGAAATTAATAGGCTGCCCCAACCATCTGATACCACCAATAGGTGGTTTCTCTTCTCCCTTCTGTCTGTCTAACTATCCCTCCCACAATTTACTGACAGGAAACAGACTCATGCAGCTGACATCACTGCCTTAAACTAACACTTGGATGAGTCAAACTCTTTGAGGCCTGGGATTTGGGTTTCCAGAAAACTTCAGTCTCTCAGCAGAAGACATAGAGAGAGATGCTTACCCGAGAAATCATTTTAAAGGAATGAGTCAAGTTAATGAGGGAGATGTGATTGTGGTTATGATCCTGTTATTTTGGGTAATGTGCTTCATATATATATATTTGATTAGTCATACAATAGTCTTTTTCTCCCCGGCTCTGGTCTATAACCCTCAATTTAGCAGGCTATACTTGTGCCAGCTGGAATAAACATTCTAGTTCATGAAGTCCTCGGTCAGTGGGCAACTCCCCTAGTGTCTCAACTGGATTTGTCTACTGCCTGCTTTGAGAACAGAGTTCTTTCTGGACTGATTGCCACCCTGCCCCACTTGTCTCAATTACCACCCCCACCCCTGGGCCTCCTTCTCATCTTTTGAGACAGAATCTCACTATACAGCCCTGACTGCCCTGGAACTTACTACACAGACCAGGCTGGCCTCACACTCAAGAGATTAGGCTGCCTCTGTCTCCCCATTAGTCTTCATACAAGACTAGGGTGGTGACCAGTAGATGACTGTGCTTTTCATGTTGATATAGTCATTTGTATAGGTTCACAGAGCTAGCCCTTCTCAGTGGGATCCCACTGAAAAGTTACGTTAGTAACTTGGAGCTAGAGAGATGGCTTGATGTTTAAAAGTACCCCTGCTCTGCCAGAGGACTGGGGTTTGGTTCCTAGGACCACATCCACTTGGCAGATCACAACGGGCTGTGATTCCAGTTCCAGGGCACCTGACTGTTCTTCTGGCCTCCTGCACTCACATGGTACACATAAATTCATGCACGGAGCCGGGCGGTGGTGGCGCACGCCTTTAATCCCAGCACTCGGGAGGCAGAGGCAAGAGGATCTCTGTGAGTTCAAGGCCAGCCTGGTCTACAGAGTGAGTTCCAGGACAGCTGAGACTGTTACACAGAGAAACCCTGTCTCAAAAAAAAAAAAAAATCATGCATGGTCATTCATACACACATAAATAAAAAACAAATTAATTGGGCCATGTGTGGTGGTGCAAGCTTTAATCCCAGCACCTAGGAGTCAGGCAGACCGATCTCTGTAAATTTAAGACTAGCCTGGCCTACATAGAGGCAACTAGGGCTATTTTGTAAGACCTTTTCTCAAGTAAATAAAAATTAAGCCGGGCGGTGGTGGCGCATGCCTTTAATCCCAGCACTCGGGAGGCAGAGCCAGGCGGATCTCTGTGAGTTCGAGGCCAGCCTGGGCTACCAAGTGAGTTCCAGGAAAGGCGCAAAGCTACACAGAGAAACCCTGTCTCGAAAAAACAAAAAAAAAAAAAATTAATTTAAAAAATAATAAAAAGAATTATGTTGAAAGCTTGGGCCTCTGTTAGAAGTTATACTGAGAAGGATTAGACCATGATGGATGACCTGATAATGGACTCTTCCATTGATAGATCTATGATATGATGACAAGTTAGACAGGTATCTCACACCTGTGATCTCAGTACTTGGGAGGCTGAGGAAGATTGTCCTAAGTTCAAGGCCAACCTGGGTTACATGTGAATTTTAGGGCAGCTACATAAATTTTAGGACAGCTACATATTTGAGACTCTGTCTCAAAATAAACTATGAAACAAATAACTCAATGTCTTTCTTGGGAGGCAGCAGTAGAAAGGAGGATGTGAGACTTAGTCGGGAGTAGGTCACTAGGAACGTGCCCTGAAGGCTCACATCTATTGCTTGTTCTATACTTCCTGTCCACCATGATTCATAGTGATCAGCTTCCTCTCCACACATTCCCACTGCCCTGGCCTTCTGCCTCGACATAGACCCAGAAACAATGGAAGTGTCTGAGATTTGGAGGCAGAATTCACTGTCTTCTCTTTAGTTGTTTCCTTGGGTACTTTGTCACGGAGACAAAAAGGCTAACACACCCTTCCACAAATATGTACTCGTTACAAGGTCTTTGTGGTGGCCATACATTGTTTGACAGATCTGGTGGCTCTGTTCCCTCTGGAACTTAGTAGGATTATGATACTTTCTAGAATTCCTGGATTTTAGGCTTGGTCATGACTTCATTTGTCAGTGAAACAACTGATGGGTGGTGGAAGTGTGACGGGCTTGTACAGAATCCAAGTTCTCTTGTCTTATCTCATGGAGTGTGTGATAAGATAGAATCACCCCCCCCCCCACAGAACACCTTGTCTGTCACCCTGGGATCCCAATTAAGTAGCAGAAACTCCCTAACAATCCACAATAAACATAGTAGCTTATTCGAGAAATAAATGTTAGTTTATTAAACTTCTAGATTATTAGAAATGTTACTGTACAGGATGGAGAAGATGCCTGAGTCATTAAGAGCACTTGCTGCGCTTCCAGAGGACCAAAGTCAGCGCCCACAACAGGTGGCTCACAACTGCCTATAACTCCAGCCCAGGAGGTCTGATGCCCTCTCTGGTCTCCAAGGATACCCGCATGCACATGTACCCACACACACACACACACACACACACACACACACACACACACACGCACGCACGCACACGCACACACGCATGCACGCACGCTTTAAGAAAGAAATGTTACTGTAAGACTGGTGAGATGCCTCACGTAGTAAGCTGCTGGCTAGGCAAGCACAGGGACCTTAGTTCAGGTCCCCAGCACCCATGTGAAAATCTGGATGAGGTAACACACATCTGCAACCTGCGGTCTCTCCTGGGAAGTGGAGACAGGTGGAGCCTGGGAGTTCACTAAGCTTTCCAGTCTAGCCTAATTGATGAACTCCAGATTCATGGAGACACCCAACAAAAAAACAGTTGGAAAGGTGTCCTGGTCACTGTTCTATTGCTGTGAAGAGACACCGTGACCAAGGCAGCTCATATACAGGAAGGCTTGCTTACAGTTTCAGATGTTTAGTCCATTGTCATCACGGGAGCAGGCAGACATGGTACTGGAGAAGTAGCTGAGAGCTACATCCTGATCCACAGACCAAGAGAAAGAGAACTGGGCTTAGCATGGGCTTCTGAAACCTCAAAACCCACCCGCAGGGGCACATAATTCCTCCAGCAAGGTCACACCTTCTAACCCTATCAAAGAGTTCCAGTCCCTGGTGTTTAGGATTGACTATATGAGCCTAAAAGGGCCATTCTCATTCAAACCACCACAGAAAGGCTGGACAGGTGGCTCAGCAGTTCAAAGCATTGGCTGCCCTTCCAGAGGACCTGTCTGTGTTCATTTCTCAGCACCCAAAGAGCAGCTCCCAAAGGTTCTTGTAACTCTTCCCACATATGAGCACCCTGGCGAGGATAGGGACACATACACACCATATACATTCATAGTACACACTAATAATAAATGAGAAACAAAATTTTAAAATTTAGAAGTCCAGTGTGGGACTTTTTTTTTTTCTTTTTTGATTCTTTGAGACAGGGTTTCTCTGTGTATCTGGCTGTCCTGGAACTCACTCTGCAGACCAAGCTAGTCTCAAACTCAGAGATCCACCTGCCTCTGCCTCCCAAGTGCTGGGACTAAAGGCATGCTCCACCACTACCCAGCTCCAGTGTGGTACTTGTAATCCCAACATTTAGGAGATAAGAGACAGGAAGATCTAGAGCTCAAGATGAATTCAAGGCTAACCTGGGCTACATGAGACCCTGTCTCAAAACAAAATCTAAGACAGTGTGAAGAGTATGGCTCTCATCAGTCTCCATACCTTCTTCCCACCCATTAATAGAGAACATGCTGGGATCATTTCTCAGCCTTTTGACTAAGATCGAGTGTAGAACATGCTGGACACTCCCGTGCCCACCTCTTCCATTAGAGAGCTGAGGACATCACAGAGTGGTTAGCCCTGCTGGGGTCGAATTTAAAATGGTAAAATCCTCAGCCAAAGTACTGGCACACACCTTTACTCCCAGGACTTTGGAGGCAGGTGGACCCCTGTGAGTTTTAGGCCAACCTAGTCTACAAAGCAAGTTCCAGGACAGATAGGGCTACACAGAGAAACCCTGTCTTGAAAAGCCAAAGATAGATAGATAGATAGATAGATAGATAGATAGATAGATAGATAGATAGATGATAGATAGATAAATAAAGGTAAAATCCTGGGCTTGGCTATAAGTTAGAGTTCATATGAAAAATGAAATCAAGAGCTATGACTGTGGCATGGCTTAGGAAAATTAAGTATGTCTGACTAGCCCACAGTAAGTGTCAGGACAGGGAACTAACCAACTTTAAACAACTTCAATCAGTGGGAAGTAGGAAGCAAAATAATTATATTCCCATTCACACCCAAATAATTCATAAGACAGATGTTGAATGTCTGGTTTATTTAAACAGGCTGTCAGAGGCCCCACCACAAAGGAGGCTGGGAGCTGGGAGGCTAAGCCCGGCAGGGAGCTCCCTAGGCATCAGAAGGTAAAAGGAACTCAGCTGAACACCCAGAACAGCATTAAGGACAGGCTGCACACTAGTGGCCAGGCCCCGTGGAGCCCAGCTCTACTCATGGCCTCAGCATAGAACCTCGCCACCTCCTCGTTGGGGTTGCCTTGTGCTGGGTCGAACCACATCTGGATGCAGCGGCCGCTCCCTCGGCTGTAGTTGCTGAGTTTGTAGGAGTGAGTCCAGATTTCCTCACACAGAGCAGCAGGTGTGGGGAAGTAGAAGGTGAAGGGGTGACAGGAGGCTCCCACAGGGCACTGGTTATACCCTACATAAACGATGGAAGACCTTCAGCCAGCGTGCCTAGAACTATCTCTGGTTGTGCCAGCCTCAAAACCCCAGATCTTCATTCAACAGCCGCACAGCCTCCAGCCCTGAGACATGCCGTGGCCCCTCCCACCGCACCCACTCCTACCTGAGGTCCAGTTCCACCCCTTGTGCCAGTTGCTCTTGCAGGTGAGGGAGGTGCGGCAGTCCTCCCACCACTGCTGGCAGTCCTCTTTGCACAGGGGAACGTCAAGGACTCGCTCTTTGCGCCAGCTCTGGTCCACCTGCGAGATGACGAAGAAGGTTTTTGAGCTCAGGAACCTCAGAAATGCAGCCTGAGTAAAACCGGAGCTGGAGGCAGAGCCTGTAGGAGATATGTGGGGGTACAGCTGCCCCATTGGCTTTGAGGGGACACTCATACCTGCTGGATCCAAGGTCCCAGGTTAGGAGAGCATTCATAGAGGCAGGTGTCTTGGATAAAGTGCCGTTTGCATTCCGCTTTCATCTTCCCACAGTGGTCCCAGTTGAATTGGTACAGGTAGGAAATGTCCTTATGGGCTTCCTGGCTTGTGTTGGTGGAACAGCAGGAATTCTTCTTCCAGGGACTACACTGTGATGGGAGACACAGGGCCAAGTCCATGGCCAACATAGACAGAATAGTCCATATGCAGCCTTGCACTTTGTAAATCCTTAATTGCCTAGCCAATCATTCAGGGAAATACTTGCTGCTGAGCCCTGGTTGGCTGTGGGAGCCCAAGAGGTACAATCCTTACAAAAGTCATTAACTCCTGAGACCTGGAGAGCATTTTCTGCTCTTGCAGAAGACCAGGGTTTAGTTTCCAGCACCCACATGGCAGCTCACAACTGTTTGTAATTCCTATTTCAAGGGATCTGATGCCCTCTTCTGGCCTTCTTGGGCACCAGACACAAAGGTGATGTACATACGTACATGCAGGCAAACAAAACACATAAAATAAAAACAAATTTTAAATACTTTATTATTTGTATTTTATGTGCATTGATGTTTTGCCTGAATGTATGTGCTGGGCATTGAACCCAGGTCTTCTGGAAGAGCAGTCAGTGCTTTTTTTTTTTTAAGATTTATTTGTTTATTATGTATATAGTGTTCTGCCTGCATTAATGCCTGCAGGCCACTAGATCTCATTATGGATGGTTATGAGCCACCATATGGTTGCTGGGAATTGAACTCAGGACCTCTGGAAGAGCAGCCAGTGAGTGTTCTTAACTGCTGAGCCATCTCTCTAGCCCCAAAACAAAATAATTTTTTAAAAAATTCACTAATTCACACCAGGTGGGGGGGGGGGCATGCCCTTAATCCCAGCACTCAAGAGGCAGAGATAGGTGGGTCTCTGAGTTCAAGGTCTGCCTGTTCTACAGTGTGAGTTCCAGGAAAGTCAGGGCTATACAGAAAAACCTTGTCTCAAAAAAAAAAAAAAAAAAAAAAAAAATCACCGGGTGGTGTCACATGCCTTTAATCCCAGCACACTTGAGGCAGATCTCCATGAATTTGAGGCCAGCTTGGTCTACAGAGTGAGTGCCAGAGCAGGTAGGGCTATTGCATACAGAAACCCTGTCTCAAAAAACTAAAAATAAAAAAATACATAAAATAAAAAATAATTAATTCACACATATTGTTTCTTTCAGTATTTTTTCTTATGCACATGTGCCTGTGTGTGTGCATGCATGTGCATATATATATGTGCGGAGGCCAGAAGACAACCTCAGGCAGTCTGTCTACCTCCTCAGAGGCAGGGTCTCTCACCAGCCTGGAGATCACAAATCAAGCTATATTAACTGCTGGTAAGCACGGGGACTCACTTGTCTATCTCCTCAGTGCTGGAGTTATAAGAACACATTACTTCTGCCCCTTGCTTGGCATTTTTACATGAGTCCTGGGGATTAAACTCAGGTCCTCATGTTTGGGAGGCAAGTACTCTCTCCCCAGTCTTGTTTTTCTGAGACAAAGCCCCACAGAGTCCAAGAACGACCTTGAACTCCTGAATTTTTCACCCCCCCTCTCAAGTGGTGATATTACAGAGATGTGCCACTACATCCAACTTTTTTTTTTTTTTAAAGTCAGGTTCTCACTACGTAACCCTGGCTGTCGTGGAATTCACCATATACACCAGGCCAATCTAGCACTCACAGAAATAGGTCTAACACCCCCATGGCTGACAACACGCCCAGGTTTTAATTCATTTTAGTTCTTTATGAGCCCTATCCAAGCTAAGCCAGGCACTCTTCTAGGAAATAAGGGATAAAATGATTTTAAAAAACAAAAACACATGCCAATTGCTTTGGAAAAATAAATGAATACAACCAAGAGAAAGGCATGCAGACTTGCAGCGCCACCAGATGGTCAGATTAAACTTCACTGAGAAAACGGCAAAAACCTAGAGAATAGTCCAGTTACATAAACGCTCAACACGTACTTATTAGTGAAGGAAGAAGACACTTGGCCTTGAAATTAGTATATAGCAAAGTGTTTGTTTTTGTTTTTTGTTGTTTTTTTTTTGTTTTGTTTTGTTGTTGTTTGATTTTTGAGACAGGGTTTCTCTGTGTAGCTTTGGAGCCTGTCCTGGAACTCACTCTGTAGCTCAGGCTGGCCTCCAACTCACAGAGAGTTGCCTGGCTCTGCCTCCCGAGTGCTGGGACTAAAGGCGTGCACCACCACCGCCTGGCCATTTTTTGTTTTATTCTTTGAGACAGGGTTTCCCTGTATAATAGTCCTAGCTGTCCTGGAACTCACTTTGTATAACAGGCTAGTCTCAAACTCACAGAGATCCACCTGCCTCTGCCTCCTGAGTGCTGGGATTGAAGACCTGCGCCACCACCGCCCAGTGCAAAGTTTTAAAATACACATTCAAAACAATTTGTTGTTGTTGTTTTGTTCAGTGGTGGTGTCTACAGAACAAGTTCCAGGACAACCAAGGCTAAACAGAGAAACCTTGTCTCAAAAACAAAAATCAAATAAGGCCTGGAGAGATGGCTCAGTGGTTAAGAGCATTGTCGCTCTTGCAGAGGACCAGGGTTCAGTTCCCAGGACCCACATGGAAGCCTACAACCATCTACAACTCCAGTTACTGAGAATCCAACGCTCTCCTCTGGCCTCTGCAGCAACTGCATTTGGTGCACAGACATGTGCATGCAAAATACTCATAAAAATAAATACAAAAACAGACATGTGCATGCAAAATACTCATAAAAATAAATACAAAAACAGACATGTACATGCAAAATACCCAAAAAAAATAAGTACCAAAAAAAAAAGAAAGCAAATGGAACTGTGATGGTTCTCAGCTAACAGAGTCAGGATGTTCATTTATAGATTGAAGGAAGCAGTACCAATTGCTTTCCTTTGCTTTTTAAAATTTCTTTCTGGGCCAGGCAGTGGTGGCACATGCCTCTAATCCCAGCACTTGGGAGGCAGCCAGAGGCAGGCAGATCTCTGTGAGTTCAAAGCCAGCCTGGTCTACAAAGGACAGCCAGGGCTATTACACAGAGAAACCCTGTCTCAAAAAAAAACCACAAATAAAATAAAATAAGATTTCTTCCTGGTGTGGTGGTTCCCACCTTTAATCCCAGCACTCAGGAGGCAGGCGGAACTCTGAATTTTAGGCCAGCCATAGTTACATGATAAAACCCTGCTCCCCTCTCCAAAAATTTTGTTTTTTCTTTCCCTCTCTGTTTCTTGTCTCTTTCTTCTTCCCTTTCTTTCTTTTTTTTTTTTTTTTTTTTTTTTTTTTAAGATTTATTTATTACATATACAGCATATATGACTGCAGGCCAGAAGAGGGCACCAAATCTCATTACAGATGGTTGTGAGCCACCATGTGGTTGCTGGGAATTGAACTCAGGACCTCTGGAAGAGCAGTCAGTGCTCTTAACCTCTGAGCCATCTCTCCAGCCCCTTCCCTTTCTTTCTTGACAGAGTTTCGTGTATTCCAGGCTGACACTGAACTCACTATGTGGCTGAAGGTAGCCTTGAACTTCTGATCCTCCTGCCTCCACCTCCCAGGGCTCAGATTACAGCTATATGCCAATATAACCAGTTTTATGTGCTGCTGGGTATCCAATTTAGAATGCTCTGCAGGCACTCTATAAACTGAGCTACGTTCCAGCCCTATGTATTTATTTGCTTGTTTATTTATTAGCTTTCTTTATTTTACATGTATGATTGTTTTACACACGACCTTTGCATGCCCAGTGCCTGCAGAGTCAGAAGAGGGCATTGGAACTGAAGTTATGGGTGGTTGTTAGCCACCATGTGGATGCTGGGTACTCTGTAAGAGCTAACTCTCCGGTCCTTATTTTTTGCTTTTTTGAGACACAGTTCTGACTGTAAAGTCCCGGGGTCAGACTATCCTCCTGTCTCAGACTCCCCAGTAGCTGACCTTCTGTTATTTTACTTTACAGTTGCTGCATCATACTGATTTTATTAAATGTTTAGGTAGGTTTGGGATAATAAATGGGCCATGGCAAACATCTGTTACAGCGCAGAGACCTCAGGCCCTACATGGGTGAGGGCCAGTCCAAATGTTTGCTAGATGCCTGACTCCAAATGCTTGTCAGCCAGTCTCATAGGTATGAGAGAGTTTCCTTTCTCAAAGGCTGGCAGAAAAGAGCGACCTTGGGCAGCACACAGCCTCTTCCCTGAGACCCCCAATGGAGTCTTTCTCAACTTAAACCTAAAACCACCACAATGGTCTGCCTGTTCCATTTCCCAAACTCCTCCCTAAGCCTACTTCCTTATTTGTACAATGTCAAAACCCAGCTACCAAGAAGACGAGCTACTAGCATTACACTGACAATTGGCAGCCATTATGTATTGTCAAAGTCACCCATATTAGAGAGAACTGCTGGTCTTCTCAAGCAGGTCTGCCCACCTCCACCATAGACTGGGGCCAGCTCCTTCTCTCTCCTGACCCACTAGTCCTCAGTCAGCTCCATGTCACCCCAGGGGTGGGTCATTCCTCGTCCTACCTGGTTGTGTAAATCGTCCTCGGGGCCTGGTTTTTCTTTGTGGTGCTTGGCATCCATGCAAACATTGAGCAGTTCAGTTCTGGCCCGAGTAGCTCTTGGTTGGGCACAGTGGGCCACCCATATCAGCAGGAGCAGCAACGGCAGGGTCATCAGGTGAGCCATGCCGGACCCTGAAGGAAGAGCTATGGTCAGAGGAACCGCCAGGAGTGTACTCAGCTCCAGTGGGTGGTGCCTGCACTCCTGGGTCCTGTGTCACCTCCTCCTGTCAGTCTTCCCAGACTCTGAGGCTCAGACGCCCTGGAGACAGTCACTGGTCACAGCATTTTTGACTTCTGTGGTCCTGAGACTCAAACAAGGCAATTCAAAAACAATTAGAGTTTGCCCACATCCGTATTCAAAATCCTTGGAGGCAAATGTTTCAGAGATAAAATTTTTAAAGATTTTATAAAAGGTGATACAGGTTGCAGGGAGGTGGGGTTGCACACCTTTAATCCCAGTACTTGGGAGGCAGAGGCAGGTGGATCTCCGTACAACAGCCTGGTCTACAGAGTTAAGTTCCGGGATAGCCAGGACTACACAGAGAAGCCCTGTCTCAAAACACAAAAACAAAAAAGAAAGAAATCCTGAAGAATAACCTCCTACGGAGGTTGGAACTAAAAGCATGTGCAGCCACACCCAGGTTTGTTCTTTCCTTTTTTTCTTTTTTTTTTTTTTCTTTTTTTTTATTTATTTATTTGTTTATTATGTATACAGTGTTCTGCCTACATGTGACCCTGCAGGCCAGAAGAGGGCACCAGGTCTCATTACAGGTGGTTGAGAGCACCATGTGGTTGCTGGGAATTGAACTCAGGACCTCTGGAAGAGCAGCCAGTGCTCTTAACCACTGAGCCATCTCTCCAGCCCCTCCTTTTTTTCTTTTCAGGATTATCACCTGGGCAGTTCAACAGGCCCCTCCCAGAGACTCTGGCCTGGGGGAGTCTGGACCGAGCGAGAGCTGGACAGCCCTGGGATCTGGAGACTTAAGAGCCTACTCCCACAGAGCAGGGGTCGCCTTGGTCCTCTCACTATCTTTTGACTTTAAACACTGAATTTCATGAAGGGACTGTCCAAACCTGTCCCCTCCCCCTCAGAATGCTAAAATTACTAAAATGTTCCAAATTTATTTCCCACAAATCCTCTCTACCTCCCTCCAAATCTGTGTTTCATTCAAGAGTTGATAAAATAAACGTACTTCCTGTCAGGTCCAAAAGGAACTCCGTTGGAATGGCTGTCTGTGGTGCCTATTAGCATACCTAAACTCAGCTAGCCTCCAGGCTCCCTCAGTAACACTTCCTGCAGGCCTCAACTCTACCTACCCAGCCCCCAACCCTAACCTTCTCTAGCTCTTGGGCATCCCTCCCCCTTCGCATTCCCTGATAACCCTGGTATTTCAGCTATGTTTTCTCTTTTGTCTTCCTCTCATGGGCCCCTCCCTCTTGCCCCTGTCTCGATCCCCCCCCCCTCACACCCCACTCCACCCCTCCTCCCCGGTCTCTCCTCTCATGGCCCAGTCCAGTCTGCTGGCCATATTCATTCTACTACTTTCTCTGGACTCTTCCAGACGCCTCTGGCTGTACTCTGCCTCATGCCCACAATAAAAACCTTCCCTTCAACCATACCTTGGCATGGTCATGTCCCCAGTTTATGGATTTCCAAGCTCACAGGTGTATCTTGTCTCCATATGACCACATTTCCCTTAGAAGCTGGGGTCCAGCCGGGTGTGGTGGGGCACGCCGGTAGTCCCAGCAGAGGCCGGCACATCTCGGCCTGGTTTAGAGAACTAGATCCAGGACAGCTAGGGCTACACAGAGAAACCCTCCTTGTCTTGGGAAAAACAAAAAGACCTTGGTGTCCTGGGACTGGAGATATAGCTTGGTTGGTAGTGGATTCTCAGAACATAGGGGCAGGAGAATTAAAAATTCAAGGTTATTTTCAATTCCATATCAAATTTGAGACCAGCCTGGAATGGTGAGATCCCAACATTAAAAAAAAAAAAAAAAAAAAATCCCCCAAACTTGGGTGTCCTGACTCTCATCAGACTGCTTAGGCTAGAGTAACCCTGCAATTGAATGCCCACCCAGCTTTCTTCTGGGCTCCACAAAACATTCTGCATTAGTCCATTGCCCCACCCCCATCCCAGCCTTTATTTTTGAAGTACTGGGTATTGAACCTAAGTACTCTACTGTTAAACTGTATCACAAACCTTCCTTCCTCTTTGGGTTTTTGTTTTGTCTTGTTGTTCGTGACAGGGTTTCTCTGTATAACAGCCCTGGCTGTCCTGGAACTCACTCTAGACCAGGCTGGCCTCAAACTTACAGGGATCCATCTGCCTCTGCCTTCCAAGTGCTGGGTCTAAAAGCGTGCGCCACTTCCTCCTGACTCACTATGTATTTTTGAGACAGGGTCTTACTATATCACTCAGGCTGATCTTGAACTCATTATATGGGCCAGCCCTTGAACTTTTAATTTCCTTGCCTCAACCTCCAGAGCAGATGGGATTACAGGCTCACACCACCAGACCCAAGCAGTCTTCTATTTATCCCAGCGCCTATCTGTTTATTCTCTCTCTTAAATCATTCACTCCAAGGCCCAGCCATGCTTCTGTTAATCCACTTACTCTGATCTGTGACGGCGAGTCCAGGCCAGGGCAATCAGTCCTGCTGGAGCACCAGGTGTGTCTTCAACTCCTGTGGGGCAAAAACAAGACCTGCCTGCTCAAGCACAGGTTAAAGCACAGAGAGCAGGACCCAGCCCAGGCCTCTCTCCACTCCCTGCTTGACCATGCGGAAAACAGACCCAAATGACCAGACCAGTAAATGTAGAAGAAGAAAAAAAGTCACCAGATAATAGTCAATTTCATATATGTGTGACCGGCTGGACCTGGCTGAGGGGCATGCTTCATTAAGTCCAACAGCAGGGACTACCCACCCAAGTCTGACCCTTCCTCAGACCCTCCCCCCTGCAAAATGTTCCAAATTGCTAAAATGTCCCAAGTTCCTGCTGAGTCCCCCTAGCCCTGCCTCCTTGGATCTTCTCCAGTCAATGGTCTCTTAAAACTTCTGTCTTTTTAACTCCCTTCATTCAGCCAGTATTCTCTGTCTCCCCGTGAGTTGCATTCTGCCAGCTCATCACCATTTTCCTAGTCACACTTTCAGATCTTAGTCCACCTGTGACAGGGCCCCTGCGGTTACCACCCCACGCATACACTGAGGGGCCCCCACACTAGGAGAGCCAAGAGCTCAGCACTTGGCTGGAGAGCTGAAGCCTCAAGTTCTGGTTAAAAGACAGACACTACTTACTACCTCACAGTTTAACCACGCCCTGATCTGGGCCTCAGTTTCCACCTCCAGATTCTCTGGGCTTCAGGCATATAGAAAGGCCTTTCAACTCAGCAAATTCTTTAACATATGCTGGGGGTACCGTAGGGTGTGTGGTCCCGGATGAGAAGTGTCAGGCGACATACCTGGGAACCGAGGCAGCCCTCAGACTGGCTCAGGCTTCGGCTCTGCTCTAGACTCTCTTTGCTTTTATTCCAGCAGCCGACTGAGGTTTAGTGGCCTAGGAGACGGGGCTGTGGAGCAGGCAGTGGGAACGGAGCCCAGGAATGGAGGCTAAGATTGGGCGAAGGCCACTCAGCTGTTAATTATTGCATGTGAGCAGCACCGGTCAGGCCTCTGTAGGGATGGGAGTTAACAGCACTGGCTGGCTCTCAGGGTTTATGGCAAGGGCTTGTCTATAGCATGTCTGAGGCCCTGGGTTCAATCCCCAGCATTGCCAACAAACAAAAGCCTATGAAAAGCCAAACACTCAGCTGTAGCTGGAGAGTTTCTCTCTGGGTCCCACCAACACCACCGCCCTCCCGCAGTCCCGGAGCCCACTTATAAATTAATCACTCAGATGCTTATATTACTTATAAACTGTTCCGTATTTGGCTCTGTGTTTCTTATTTAATAAGACCGTTTAGAATTTCATCTACACTCAGCCCTAAAAACAAAAACAAAACTTTTGTGGCTTGAGCTGCTAAGATCCAGGATCCTTTCAGATAGTCACATCCACTTCCACCTCCGGTGTCCTGTTACACAGATGAGCAGAACGAGACCCAGAGAACTACAGCAGAGCCAACGGCAAGACCATCACAAGAGCACAGGCTTCCAGTTTCCAGGCCTGCTGTGAAGAATAAGAAGGTCCCGAGTCCCCAACTTCTACGAGCTACCAGTTCCCTCAACCTCGACAGCCCAATCATTACCCACTTCCAGTTACAAAATCACTTATGGTCTAAATCTTCTGATGGAGCCTCGGTGGTTTGAAAGCCCAGACTCCCTTCTCTTTCTCCACTCACTCACCTCCCACTCCTGTTATAGGTCTCTATGGTCTTTTAAGGATCTGAGCTAATTTTAACACCTCCCACATACCACTGCAGCCAAAACAGAATCCCCCACTCAGGAGTCCAGGGTGATGCTGCTGTTGGAAAAGGGAGTAGATTTGAGCAGGAGAAAATGTAGAGCTGTTGATCAGGTGTCTGTGTGTATGTGGCCCCAGGGAAGGTTCCAAGTTGCACATAAATATGGGAGCTGCCAGCCCGTGTGTTACAACAGAAATTTAGGTAAAGTAATACCTTGGTGAATGCAGGGAGAATGAAAAAAGGAAGGAGACAGAGGACGAGGAGGAAGGAGAGGAGGCAATTTGCCCTCTGGAGAAAAATCAGCCGAAGAAGAAGGCCCTACAAAGAGACCAGCTCCCAGGAGGTCCCTGATTCTGACTGGCGGCATTCTCCGTGGCCTCAGAAGTGTACCTGAATCCTGTGACACCCCAGGAGTGTTTGTTCCCTGAAGATCATAATGGGTTGAGGACCCCTCTAGTCTGAGACCTCCTTTCTTGTTTGTAGGTCCAGATGAGCCTACTGATTAGGGAAGGGTGGGCCAAAGATCTGTCAATGCCTGAAGCTGGAGGTCCTGGGTGGTAGAACCTGCCTCTGACTTGGGGGCTGATTATTAACTGGCCTTTATGGCTCCTCTATTGCAAAGAGTGAAGTTTGTCCCCTGAGCAATGTTCCTGAGCTCCACAGCTTCTGAATAAGTAACCTTTCCAGTGAGGATCTGAGTTGAAGACTGAGCTCAGGGCCTAGGTGAACCCCTACCCTTTGATAAGCCTCAGAGTCCTGCCTGAATTAGGGAAAAAAAAAAAAAAGTAGCTGGATGGTGGTAGTGCAGGCCTTTAATCCCATTACTTGGGAGGCAGAGGCAGGCAGATCTCTCAGTTCAAGGCCAGCCTGGTCTACAGAGTGAGTTCTAGGACAGCCAGAGCTACACAGAGAAACCCTGTCTCAAACAAACAAACAAACAAACAAACAAACGAATAAACAGAAAAACAAAAGAAATAAAAAGGACATGATGACTCCTGGGGACGGTGGAGGAGAAGGGTTATTGTAGAGATGGGGGAGAGCATAGCCAGAGTATCTGGAGGGGTCCTGAGTGGACACGACACTGAACTGGGCCATGTGAGGAGAAGCGGGAGGAGAGAGCCAGATGAGGAGACCGAAAGGACAAAAGACCAGTGTAGGCAAAATTACTGGATTATATAGTGAGGAGCAGCTGAGGGAAGGGCAGCCCAGCCCCTGGGCAGGAGAAGGTAGGGGGCCAGGTATGCCAGCCAGGAGGACCCTGTAACAGGTAGGGACTGAGGGATGCTGGGAGAACCTGGTGGCCAGCTTCAACTTTGATATGCTAATAGGCATCTCCATTAGCCATTTGTCTGGTTCTGAGACCTGATCCTGCCCTGAACAGTGAGGTGTTGTACCCATCTGGAGCCTGAGTGCTAGGATTAGGGAAGGACAGAATCGGGAGTCACTTTGGACCCAGTCTGTTGTTGGTTGTTTTACTCTTTGGCTCTTTTTGGTCTTTGGGGGGCCCGCCACCCAGCTCCCAAATAAATACACAGAGAGAATTATTACTTATAAATGCCCAGCCTTAGCTTGGCTTGTTTCTTGCCAGCTTTTCTTAAATTATCCTGTCTACCTTTTGCCTCTGGGCTTTTACCTTTCTCTGTTTCTGTATATCCTTTCTTTTCTTGTCATTCCATGTCTAGCTGGGTGGCTGGCCCCTGAAGTCCTCCTCCTCTCCTTTTCTCACTTTTTTTAAAAAAATTTATGTATTTGCGGGGCAGTGGTGGCGCATGCCTTTAATCCCAGCACTCGGGAGGCAGAGCCAGGCGGATCTCTGTGAGTTCAAGGCCAGCCTGGGCTACCAAGTGAGTTCCAGGAAAGGAGCAAAGCTACACAGAGAAACCCTGTCTCAAAAAACCAAAAAAAAAAAAAAAAAATGTATTTATTATGTATACAGCATGTATGACTGCAGGCCAGAAGAGGGCACCAGATCTCATTACAGATGGTTGTGAGCCACCATGTGGTTGCTGGGAATTGAACTCAGGACCTCTAGAAGAACAGTCAATGCTCTTAACCTCTGAGCTATCTCTCCAGCCCATTCTCACTCTTTCTTACTTTCCTCCCAGATTTCTCCTATTTATCTCTGTCTGTCAGCCCTGCCTATCCTTTCCTGCCAAGTTATTGGCTGTTCAGCTCTTTATTAGACCAATCAGGTATTTTAGAAAAGCAAAGTATCACAGCTTCACAGAGTTAAACAAATGCAACATAAAATAATGCAACATATCTTTGCATCATTAAACAAATGTTCCACAGCATAAACAAATGTAACACATCTTAAAATAACATTCTATAACACCAGTCCAGGGTGTATCTCCCTGAGCTAGCAGCTTTTTTTTTTTTTTTTTTTTTTTTTTTTTTAATGCCGAATGCCGTTTATTGAAGGAGGGAGGAGGTCTTAAATACAGGCTTATAGCACAATGGGAGAACCCCGGAGGGCAGAAGTTTGCTACTGATGTTTTTTTACAATCTTGCATCTGAGCTAGCAGCTTATTAGCAGCAAGACTGACCATCAGCATCCCTTCTGGCCCAAGCTGCAAGTGCCTTGTGACCAGGTAGTATAACAGGAAGGTTATTGACACCCTCACCCTACCACTACCCCAGCAGAGGGACTATAAGGGCCATGGAGTAAGAGAAGGCCTCCAGATTGCAGGGGGAAAGGAACCTGAGCTTTTCTGAGAGCCGGCCCACACTCATGCCTTTCACACCACCCATCCTCAGAGCTGTGGACACACTGGATTTTGTCTGCAAGTCTGATGTCCTTCATTTGCAAGAGACAACTCTGCAGGCATCCTGGAGCAGCATCCTAGGATTACAGTCTCCTTGCTGTTCCTTTAGGCCCTCTCCTGCCTGCATTTCTCAGAACTTCCAGCTCAGCTAGCTGGGAATTCTGCTTGTACTTCTTTACAAGCAAGCCCCACCTTGCTGTTCAAAGCCTTGTTGACTTTTGGGTATATCTGCCCTACAAGACCTTTGCAAGGGACTCCCTCCAGTCCTTTCTGGCCAAGCTCCGTTAAGCTACCACAACACTATCATTTGTGTTCTATGATGAACGCCTAGATTCCTTAACTTCCCAGCTCCTCCCATTCAAAACCTAGGCCCTGGGCATCTGTGAGAAAATGGCACTGTCTCCTGCCCTGCTTCAGATATGCACATTTCTGCTAGGGGGAAAGCATGGGTACAGAATGACATGTCTCCTCAGGGACTAGAGTGGGTGGCTTTCTTAGACTGATGTTTTAGTAGGCAGCTGTAGGTTGAGGTCTGTCGGAGTTACTTTCCTGCTGCTGTGATAAAACACCATGACCAAGGCAACTTATAGACGGGAGAGTTTATTTGGGGCTGACAGTTCCAGAGAGATAAAAATTCATTACCATCATGTTGGGGAAGTGTGGCAGCAGGCAGGCATGGGCACTAAAGCTACAAGCTGAGGCCTGAGAGCTCACATCTCAAACTGCAAACAGGAAACGAAGAGAGAACTTTATGTTTTATGTGCGTTTGTGTTTTTGTCATAGGTGTCAGGGTCCCCTGAAACTGGAGTTACAGACAGGTGTGAAATGCCACGTGGGTGCTGGGAATTGAACTTCCGTTCTCTGGAAGAGCAGTCAGTACTCTTAACCCCTGAGCCATCTCCAGCCTAGAGAAAGAACTCTAAATGGTGAAAGTAATTGAAAACTCTTAAGGCCCTCCTCCAGTGGCATACTTCCCCTAACAAAGCTCCCCCTAAACCTCCTCCTAAACCTCCCCAAACAGCCACCCACTGGGGATCAAGTTCAAAATGCCCAGACTATGGGAGGCATCTCATGCAAACCACCACAAGGTCTAAGTGGCCACAAGGGTCCAGCGTGCAGAGATGAATGAAGAACATCTAGCCACACAGAGAGGAGATGGCTGGAAAGATTTCCCAGAGTCAGGTGGATGAGTGGAACCTATTTATGGGGGTAGAAAAGAGAATGATTTGACATGAGGCCTAAACGGAGATAGGGTATTTCCACACCACTGAAAAAGTTTGTGTTTTACAAGGTACCACAAGAATGCATTAAGAGTCAATAAGAGCTGGGCAGTGGTGGCACATGCCTTTAACCCTAGCCTTTGGGAGGTAGAGGCAGGGGGATCTCTGTGAGTTTGAGGCCGACCTGGTCTACAGAACGAATTCCAGAAGAGGCTCCAAAGCTACACAGAGAAACCTTGTCTGAGAGAGAGAGAGAGAGAGAGAGAGAGAGAGAGAGAGAGAGAGAGAGAACAAGAAAAGCTGGGTATAAAGTGAAAAAAAAAAAAGAAAAGAAATAAAAAGGAAGGACATGACTGCTCCTAGGTATGGTGGAGGAGAAAGTTTATTGTAGGTAAAAGGGAAAGCATAGCCAGAGGCAGGAACATCTGGGAGAGTTCAGAGAAGACATGACCCTGAGCAAGTGATGGGGGGTGGGGGCGCGGAGTAGGAGAGAGCAGACCAAAAGGCCAGGAGGGTAAAGAGTAGATTTAAAAAAAAAAAGACCAAGCCGGGTGGTGGTGGCATACCCCTTTAATCCCAGCACTTGGGAGGCAAAGGCAGGAGAATCTTTGTGAGTTCGAGGCCAGCCTGGGCTACAGAGTGAGTTCCAGGAAAGGCACAAAGGTATACAGAGAAACCCTGTCTTTAAAAATAAAATAAAAAAAAAGACCAAGAAATCAAAATGACTGGATTATATAGGGAAGAGCCTCTGGGGGAAGGGCAGCCCAGCCCCTGGGCTGGAGAGTTCAAGGGTACTTGGGTGACTGCCCAGGTAGCCAGATGTCTGTCATTTCTATAAGTTTGGAAGTGGCTTGCACTGCACTTCTTGTTTACTCAGGTAATATTATATCCTTCTGGGTTCTTTGATGGAGTTGAAGACTAGGTAGTTGTAGTTGCAGTTTTCTTTAGTTATGATAGAAGGTAAATTAGGTACAAAACTTTGGATTGGACATTGTAAATGTAATTTTTACCTGATAATTCTTATTGTGTTGTGGAATAATCCTTTTGTAAACTGTGAAAATGTGTTGCTATCATTGTTAATAAAGAGCTGACTGACCAACAGCTAGGCAGGAAGAAGCTAAGTGGGAGAGCCAAACTGAGAAAATGCTGGGAAGAAGGAGAGTAGAGTCACCAGGAGACATAGGGGAAGCAGGAGATGAACTTGCTGTGCTGAAAAAAGGTACTTCCATGTGGCAGAGTGTAGGTAAGATATATGGATTTATATAAGTTGTAAGAGCTAGATAGCAACAAGCCTAAGCTATCGGTTGAGAATTTATAATTACTAAGTCTCTGTGTGGTTATTTGGGAGTGAGCTGGCAGGACAGAAAAGTCTGCCTACATTATTGTTTATAGTTTTATTATGTTAGAGTTAAAACCATTTGTTTTAATTTAGACAAAAAGGGGGGAATGTTGTGGAATATTCTTTTACATTGTGTGAAGATATGTCACTGTGATTGGTTTAATAAAAATCTAAACAGCCAATAGCTAGCCAAGATTTTTGGTGCAGAGAAGACTCTGGGAAGAAGAAGGCAGAGATGCCAGGACACAGAGCAAGCAGCCTGGGCATTACGAAGTAAAGGTAACTGAGCCATGTCGAAGAATGTAGATTAAAAGCTATGGGTTAATTTAAGTTATAAGAGCTAGCTAGAAACAAGCCTAAGCTATTGGCCAACCTTTCATAATTAATAGTAAGTCTCCTTGTCGTGATTTGGGAGCCAGCTGGTGGGATAGAGACTCAGAACAGTGTGGGTATGAATGTGTGAGGGAAGCGTGTAAGTGTATGTGAATGAGCACATGCAGCATGCCACAGCTAATGGAGGTCAAAGGACAATTTATGAGAATAAATTCCTATAAGTTCCCTCCTTCTACCACATGGGTCCTGGAGGTCCAACTCAGGTCATCAGACTTAATAGTAGGAAGTTGCCTTTACCTGCTGAGTCATCTTGCTGGTTCCTGATGAACATTTAAAAATATTTATTAATTATTGTAGGTGTATGCATGTGTGTGCCTGAGTATGTATGTGTACGACATTCATTCAATGTCCGTGGAAGCCAGCAGAAGACATCAGATTCCCTGGAACTGGAGTTACAGGCCATAGTGAGCCAACTGATGTGGGTGCTGGGATGTTCAGGGACCTGGTTTTGCCATTGACTTTCAGGATGGAACTAGTCAGCCTCTTTTGGGCCTCAGTACCAGTGATGAAGCCATGTATTTTCTCAACCACTCATCCTCAACTTATTTATAAGGTACAAGATAGATGTCTAGAGCTGGGTCTAATATTCTTTGTTTTTGTTGTTGGTTATTGTTTTGTTTTTCAAGAGAGGGTTTCTCTGTGTAACCCTGGCTGTCCTGTAGCTCTCTCTGTAAGCCAGACTGGCCTTGACCTCAGAGATCCACCCGCCTCTGCCTCCTCAGTGCTGGGATTAAGGTCATGGATCATTCTTTTAATCCCTACATCAGAGAGACTGAAGCAGGAGGATTGCAATTTCAAAACCAGCCTAAGCTGTAGAATAAATTAGAGACCTAGACTATATGGCAAGACTGTATCTTCATGGTTAGTTGGGTTTTATTGCCATTTTGTTGTTGTTTGCTTGCTTTTTCTTTTGTTTTTCTTTTGATTTTCATGTGTGTGTGTGTGATGTTCACATGTGTTTGTTTGCCTGGGATGGGTACACGTGCGCACACGTGTGTGTGTTTGTGTGTGTGTGTGTGTGTGCGTGTGTGTGTGTGTGTGTGTGTGTGTGTGTGTGTGTGTGTGTGTGAGACCCAAGTTTGAGGTCAGGAATCATCTTCAATTGATCAGCTTTATTAACGGAGGCAGGGTCTTTGTCTTAGTTATTATTCTATTGCTCTCCCTGATCCTGTAGTCCTCTCTCCCCGATACTCACTTTCCTCTTTTTATTCCGTCCAGGACTCCAATCCATGGACTAGTGCTGTTCACATTCATGGTGGGCCTTTCTACCTTAGTTACCCCAAAGTAGAAAGTCTCTCTCAGACATGTCTCCTAGATGCTCCTCCATCTCTTCACGCTGACAATCAATATTAACAATCACAGGTGGAAGTGCTAGAGGTTTCTCTGTAAGTCACTCTAGGCCAGGACTCAGAAGACCTGAGTGGGCATGAGTCAATCACTGACAATCTCAAAGATATACACTCTTATGCCTTGGGTCAAATGAGAGAGACAATGTCATCGGTCCAGACACACAGGAAACTGTAAGGAAATCAATGGAGATAAGACCAACTCTTGCTCTCTGCAAACAAGCTGGTCCTCACCCACTGCTGGCAGACACATGGTATTCTTCTGGGCTCCCCACTTCTTCACTTGTTCCCCCTAACTGCCCCAACTCTGATGACCCTAAAAGCCATATGCACACCACACCTGCCAGCCAAGGTTGGGGGAATCTGCCTCCACAGGAGCCACTTGATACAATGAAAAGCACTCCTGGCCTGTAGGAGGGACTTGGGGGAGGGAGGTGGCCACTCTGGCTTAGGTTGTCACTCAGTTACAGGCATCTCTCCCTCTCTGGAAGGTCTGTCTGCACCATTTCTTGACAAAGAGGAAGGATTCCAGAGGGCTTATGAGAGCAAAGGAGATGTGGGTACCGGACTTGGGTTTGAGTTTGGGAGGATAGAGGAATTCTGGAAACAGGAAGCAGTGACATTTACACAAGAATATGTGTGTAATTCACACCTCTGAACAGCTGAAACATTTTTTATGTGTATGGGGGGTTCTGCCTGCATGTGTATTTGAGTACCTGGTACCCACAGAGGCTGGAAAAAGACATCCAATCCCCTGGAACTGGAATAATAGATGGTTGTGAAACATGAGGTAGGTGCTGGGAATTGAACTTGGGTCCTCTAGAAGAGCATCCAGTGCTCTTAGCTGGGCGGTAGTGGTGCATGCCTTTAATCCCAGCACTCGGAAGGCGGAGCCAGGCAGATCTCTGTGAACTCGAGGCCAGCCTGGTCTACAGAGTGAGTTCCAGGAAAAGGCGCCAAAGCTACACAGAGAAACCCTGTCTTGAAAAAAAGCAAAAAAAAAAAAAAAGTTTATTTGTTCATATATGCATGTGTAAAGTTCATTTGTGCATGTGTGCACACAAGTATGCATATATGTATAGACACAGGCGTGTAGCTTCATGCATGTGGGGTATAGGATAAAAGGTCTAAGGCCACTTCAGGTGAAAAAACTTACCCAAATCCACCAATCCCTGAGCACTAAACCCCACCAATTCCTGAGCTTGCCCCAAGATCAGGCCACAGAATCCTACCAATCCCAGGCCACCCTGGGAAGCTCCATCCCCACAAGAAACCCTACAGAAAGCCTGCCTCCTGCTCAGCTCTTTGCTGCTTCTCTTCCAGCAGGGGCGGCCACCCTCTTGTGTCTTTCCCAATAAATCTCTTGTGTGTGGTTGGTTGTGCCATATGACTTTGTGGTATTCCTTGGCTCCTGACAGCCAGGATAGCTTTCCCTTCAGAGCTGCAACACCTCTATCAGGAAAGTCTTTCTCCTCAGAACTGCATCATCTCCATTGGGGAAGCTTTTCCCTTCAGAGCCTGAACACTTTCATAGGGGAAGCTTTTCCCAACTCAGAGCTGTAACATTTACATGAGGGTCAGAGAAAAACTTGTAGGGGTCCGTTTTCTCCCCCTGCCATGTGGGTCCCCAGGATTATACTTAAGTCTATTTATCAGGCTTGAAGCCAAGTGCCTGTTGAGCAATCTGACCAGCCATACATGATACATTTTTTATATAGTTTTCCGCCATATTAGTACCATTTTTAAAAGGCATGTGGGGCATGAAGGAACACATCTCTAATCCCATCACTTATGAGGCTGAAGCAGGAGAACCCCCACATGTTTGAGGGAACCCTGGTCTACATAGCAAGTTTCAGGTCAAGTGATGATACACTGCAAAATCTTGTCTCAACAAGAAAAAAAAAAAGGAGAAAAAGGGGACAGGGATGAAATGTTGGAAGTGACTGAGACAACACAGGATTTTGAACTTCCCTATAGTAAGTTCAAGCCTCTGCAGCCTGGAGCCTATCCACTCCACAGTCTGTCTGCCTCTCTCTCTCTCTCTCCCCCTTGGAACATCACTGGCCTTTAGGTGATGTGAAACCTATGGGAAGCCTCGGAACAAAGCGTTGCATTTCTTCTGATCCTTGAGTTCCTCGAAGCTCGGCTGCTCAGAAAAGCATCAGAAATCCTAAGTATGAAGCGCAGGCCCTGGCTTCCTCTCCACTTCCTCTGTGGCTCTGGCCACTGTTTATGCTGTCACCCTCTGACCTGTGTATACACTGTCTTTTGACCAGCTTCCCTTTCCTTCTCTGTCTTCCTGGAAAACATTAATAATCCTCCAAGGCAAAGTCAATGGCCCCTTTATGGGCTATCTTCCCGGTATATCTGTAGTCCCTTCAGTGTCTAACAGAGGTGGAGAGCCAACTCTTCTATATGTTTACTGTATGATGACCTTCTTCAGGGACCTGTCTCCTCTTAGACCTTGCCATTGAACTCTGACACATGAATGAGGTTCCTTCTCAATTCCCACATGATCTTGTTCCCCTTCTAGGCCTATATTTTCTCACTGGCTAAGTGAAGACTTCTGCCTGCCAAGTAGGCCCTTAGGTCAGAGTCACTGACATGGTAAAAAGCATGGTATAAAGACAGTGTTTGACTCAGTAGGGCTAGACACAGGAACCCTATACTACTACAGATTTGGTGGCATCCTGGGAGATGACCTTGCAGGATCATATCCTGCTTCCATGTGTCCCACCGCAGCTAACCTTTCTAACTTCTTCCCTGTCAAGGTCAGACCCCTCCTCTTCCAAGACCCCACTCTGATCTCATTTGGTCTTTTTTGTTTTTGTTTTGAGACAGGGTTTCTCTGTGTAGCCCTGGCTGTCCTGGATCTCGCTCTGTAGACCAGGCTGGACTCAAACTCAGAGATCCGCCTGCCTCTGCCTCCCGAGTGCTGGGATTAAAAGCGTGTGCCACTACCTCCAGGCCCTCACTTGGTCTTATAGTGCTTGGTGTTTAGCACATTCATCCTGCTCCAAGCCATCCCTGGCTAGGCACCCCCTAGGGCTGCCACTAAAAGCAGAAGCAGTAGCTGAGTCATCTGTAGCTCATGTCCAACTCTTCTGCCCTGTGAGACACAGTCATAGATAGACAAGTTATAGGGCAGAGGCAACGTCCACACGGCTCTCACCAAGTTTACTGTCTCCCTCTCAAACCCACACCTTTGGGTCTCCACAGCCTGTGTACCCCACAGGGCAGCTGAGCAGAAGAATGAGGGGCAGTCAGAGGTCAGAGTCCTTCCACGGGCCTAAAGGAACGAGCCCTCCATCTGTACCCCACTCCCACGAGCGCGGCAAGTCTAGGCTTGGACACTACCTTGTTCTGTGATCTCAGAAGGAGCCTTGGCCCCTTGAGACCCACGAGCTTCTTAAACTCTGACTCATGACCCTGTATGGAGTCAAATAATTGAAAATAAGGTTCCCCAAAATTTTGACAACAGTGAAAAGTTTCTGAATGTCCAACGACCAAAAATTAACAAACCATGTAACAAATCTGAAGTATTTCTGGCAGAGATTGACCAGGTTGCACGAATTCACTGAATCCTTGGTTCTGCACACATAGCATGTGTACAGGAATGCTGCCCGGAACACGTGGGCTCAGATCAAGACTTGTCTGTGATGAACTTCAGCGTTTTTACTGTGCCTACAAACTTTTCTGTTTGTTCTGGTCTGAATGTGAAATGTCTATCTTAGTTAGGGGTTTCTACTGCTTTGAAGAGACACCATGGCCACAGCGACTCTTACAAAGGAAAACATTTAATGGAGACTGGCTTATGGTTTCAAAGGTTTTAGTCCATTATTGTCATGGAGGTGCGCAGGCAGACATGGTGCTGGACAAGGAGTTGGTGCCACATTGGGCATAGCTTGAACATATACAGACCTCAAAGCCCGCCCCCACAGGGACACAATTCCTCTAACAAGGCCACACCCACTCCAACAAAGCCACACCTCCCTCTGGGGGCCATTTTCTTTCAAAACACTACCATCCCCATAAGCTCGCTTGTTTAAGCACTTAGTCCCCAGCTGGTATTTTAGGAGGTTACAGAACCTTTAGGAAGTGGGGCTGTGCTGGAGGAAGTACATCACTAGGGTGGTCTTTGATATGTTACGGCTTGACCCTACTTCTTGGTCTCTATCTGCTTTCTGTGTGCAGATGAAATGTGATCAGCCAACTTCCTAACTGCCAGCCAGCCTCACATCCTGCTATCATGCCTTCTCCACCATGAAGGACTGTATCCCCCTAGAACTGTAAGCCAAAATATACCCTCTCTTCCCTCTGTCAAGGTATTTTATCACAGTAACAGAAAAGTTACTAATGCAATGTTCATATAGAAACATAAGAGCTTAATTACAGAAAATAAAGATTGAATATTTTCCTACCATCATTCCTCAACATGTAAGTATCTTTGTTAGACATCTTGTTAGGTATGCTAGCACATGCCTGTGATCTCGTCACTGAGGAGATTGGGGTCAAAAGATCTGCCTGGGCTACTTGAGACTTTATCTAAAAAAATTGTCACACCTAAGCTAGGTATGGTGGCACGCATCTTTAATTCCAGCCCGTGGGAGGCAGACACAAGTGGATCTCTGTGAGTTTGAGGCCAGCCTGGTCTATGTAGTGATAGTTCCAGGACAGCTAGAACTATATACTGCGATCCTGTCCCAAAAACCAAAGCAAACAAATGAACAAAATTACCCCCACCCCACCTCCAAAAGGAGTGTATCTTTCAATTATATAAGATTTTTTTTTAATGTATATGGCTGTTTTGCCTGTATGCACATCTGTGTACACATGCATGCCCAAGAAGGCCAGCAATGAGCACCAGATACCCTGGGACTAGAGTTACAGACAATTGTGCACAGCTGTATGGGTGCTATGAATAGAACCTTGGTTCTCTGGAGAAGCAGCCAGTGCTCTTAAGCACTGAGCCGTCTCTCCAGTCCTATTTTCTATCGGGGACTATGGGGGTCCAGCCCCTCGATAGTCCCCTCCCAGGGTCCGGGAAGAATCTACAACCAGCTGATAATTAATCTTTGATGAGAAGAAATGAATCTATGTACATGAAACTCCTTAGTCCATATACTTTATTATTCTGTGTCAGTTACAAGCTTATATTCTGCTCTCATATTTAGGTCTTTTCTTGCCTGATTTCTCTCTACACTTGTCCGCGGTCCCCTCTGGGTTCTATCTTAATTCCTTCATCTTGTTCTGCCCCTTCTAGGTTCTCATCCATCTTGTTCCTTCCCATATCATCTTTTCTCCCATCTCCTTCTCTCTCCTCATCTCGTTCTTCCTCATCTTGTTGTTCCCCATCTGGCTCATCCTCATCTTCCATCTCATTCCTCTAGTACTCTCTTCTAGCCCTTCAATCTAGTTCTTCCCCATCTCAGTTTGTTCCTCTCAAGTTCTTACCCGTCTAGTTCTTCCATTCTCTTTTCTCTTCTCTCACTCTCCTTGCCCTGGAAGTCCTGGTATATAAAGCCAGGCTTCCAGGGTCAAATGGAAGGGTGATAAGAATCACATAGGGGCCGGGCGGTGGTGGCGCACGCCTTTAATCCCAGCACTCGGGAGGCAGAGCCAGGCGGATCTCTGTGAGTTTGAGGCCAGCCTGGGCTACCAAGTGAGTTCCAGGAAAGGCGCAAAGCTACACAGAGAAACCCTGTCTCGAAAAACCAAAAAAAAAAAGAATCACATAGGGAGGCAATAACCGTTAATTATCATTTGCAACCCCAAAGGGAAGTGACCAATGGGGAAATGAATTAACTAAAGGCTGAATTCAGGTAATATCTAAGAAGAGGGCTCTTATGTGCTCAACTATAATCTTAAACGTGATTGGTAGAAAATGTTAAGAATCTATAAGTTGCTAGGTCAATGGGAGAAAATAAAACTGTCTTCTTTTTTCCTGTGGCTCCTATCTGTCCAAGCTATCTGCCGTTTTTCTGCAGGGTGGGGAAAAGTGTGCTCAGTTGCTAGGCAACCTGTGTACAGCTAGATGCCTCTGGTGATAGTTAAAGGGAGATCTGGAACTGGAGGTAAGGTTTGGGAAAGGAGGAAGTAAGGCTTAACTGGCACATCTGCCAGGCCTTCTCAAACAGGTAGCCTGGATTAAGTCTGTTCTTAGAAAGTCCAGAGGTATCTCTGATAAGGTACTTTCCTCCATCCGGTGATGGACCTGGCCAGATGCTGCCAATAATGATAATTACAGGGAGGCTTGAACTGGGGTTCTGGCTGAGCATAGCTGTCGGCGCAGAAGGTTATCTAAATATTCCTAGAAGTGGTTAGGTAAGGAGTTAGTGGTCTATAAAGTTAGTAAGGCTGTAAGAAAGGAGGGTCTGAGCTGAATTGTGTAAAGCTATTACTTAACGTCCACCTGACCTAGGTGGTGTCTCCTTGTGGAACTTACCTTAAATCAGGAGACTTGCATGTGGACTGTTATTACTGCTAGTCCTTGAAAGTAGCCAAGGCAGATATCTGATTCCAGAGAAAGCCTTTCCTGAGGCTGTTCTCCAAATACCTGGAATGTGTATGTCCAGAGAGTGATCAGTCCACACTGTTAGCCCTTCTTAGGGAAAAGTCAATTGGGAAAACTATGAAAGCACACATGATTTTCATAACAGAAGACAGCTGATATATAACAAGCCAAGTAACACCAAAAACTCCTTGGGATTTGGCTTCCTCTAGAAGAATTCCCTGATTCCTCCAGGTAGTGACTTTGCCATAACCAGCTGAGTTCTTATAATATATTCCTGCGGCCTGCAGCAATTTTTATTATTTTAAAATATAGTATACTCCTTTAGAAAAGAAATTCAGTGTATCATTATCCCAGGCAGAGGCAGATTATTTTTCTACCAGTTTGAGGACAACCTGGTCTACATAGTGAGTTCCAGGATAGACAAGACTACATAATGAGACCTTGTCTCAAAAAACAAAACAAAACAAAAACAAACAAACAAAACTTAGGAGGCTTGAGTGGATTCAGTGATTAAGAATGAATATTTCACTGGGCAGTGGTCTCACATGCCTATATTCCCAGCACTTGGGAGGCAAAGGCAGGCAAATCTCTGATTTTGAGGCTAGCTTAATCTACAGAGTGAGTTCCAGGACAGCCAGGGCTACACAGAGAAACCCTGTCTCAAAAAGCAAAACAAAACAAACAAAAATATCTTATCTCAAGAACAGACAAAACAACTAATAGTTTTTAAAAGTGCATATTGCTTTTACAGAAAATCCCAGTTTGGTTCCCACACCCATATCAGGTGGCTCAGCGCCACCTGTAACTCCAGCTCCTAGGAATCTGACACCCTTTGACCTCCTAGGGCACTTGCACACACGTGCACACACACACACACACATACTAAAATAGAAAAGTAATACTTAAAATGGGCCACTAAGACGGCTTAGCTGGTGGGGCATGCTGGTAGCAACTTTGAGAAGCTGGTTCTCTCTTCTCTCCAGCATTCCCAGGATCAGGAACACAGGTTACCTGGCTTGGCAGTGGGTGCCTTTACTCACTTAGCCATCTCACTAGCACTATTTATCTTTATTTATTTTTTTATTTTATTTTTGAGACAGAGTCTCATATAGCTAACCTAGACATCATAATATAGCCAAGGATGACCTTAAACTCCTGACCTTTCCTACTTCTGTATTCAAAGTGCTGAGATTATGGCCATGAGCCACCACACCAGGCCTAACCAGGTATTTTTTTTTCCCCCTGAGACAGGGTTTCTCTGTGTAGCCCTGGCTATCCTGGAACTTATTCTGTAGACCAGGTTAGCCTCGAACTCAGAGATCCACCTGCCTCTGCCTCCCCAGTTCTGGAATTAAAGGCATGTGCCATTACTGCCCAACAGTTTTTAGAAACTGGAAAAACTTGAAGTGAGGATTGTTGTTCGTTGTTTTTAGGGGGCCTGCCAACCAGCTCCCAGATAAATCACACATGGAGGCTTATTCTTTATTATGAATGCCCGGCTTAGCTTGGCTTAGTTTCTAGCCAGCCTTCCTCATCTTAAATTATCCTGTCTATCTTTTCCTCTGGGCTTTTCCCATTCTCTTACTTCTGTAAATCTTAGTCTTACTCCATGGCTTGCTGATTGTGTAGCAGAGTGGCTGGGCCCTAGAGTCCCCTTCCTTCTCTGGCTGCTAGCTCTCTCCTTTTCTCCCAGATTTCTCCTTCTATAGAGTCTCTCTGCCTGCCAGCCCCGCCTATCCTTTCTCCTGCCTTGCTATTGGCCTGTTCTTTACTAGACCATCAGGTGTTTTATGCAGGCACAGTAACACAGCTTCACAGAGTTAAACAAATGCAACATAAACAAAAGTAACACATCTTAAAATATTCTACTACAGAGGATTGGGTACCATGTGGGAAGAATAATAATTAGGATTCTTGAAGTACAGGGGGTAAAGACTGTGTCCGAGGGGCATGGTGAGCAGTGACTACCGTTTGATAGTCAAGGGTGGATTTTGTGGAAGACTAGTGTTCATTAGGGAAAAATAAGGCAGGTTTGCCTGGAAGCACCCAAGAACCAGAAGAGCGTAGCAGAGCCCTGGAACTCCTGCTGGTAGACAGCCAGCTCCCGAGGCTATAACTTCCTGTGACAAGATTGCCAGAATCTGTTCCCTGGGTGGTCAGGCAGGCAGGAACCAATGCTCTGATCTACCCAACATTCCTGCTTTGGGGACAGTGCCAGAAAGTGGGAATGCCAGGATACAGGGCAGGACATGTGCTATTATGAGACAATATGGTCGAGGAATGGTACCTGTGTTTAATGCAGCTTAACATCCAGAAGCTATGAACTTACTTCCTAAGGAAAAAGGAATTCAGGGGCAATGAAGACATGTATCTTGAGACACACATTACATTACCTAGATTCTCTGACATAGCGGATGGGGACAAGAGTCCTTAGATTAGTGAGGGGGCTGGAGAGATGGCTCAGTAGTTAAGAGCTCTTCCAGAGGCCCTGGGGTTCTATTCCCAGCACCCATAAGGTTTTTGTATCTGTAATCTAGAATCCTCTGTAATTCCAGTTTCAGAGACTCCAATGATGTCTTCTGGCTTCCAAGGACACTGCCCATATGTGGTACCTAGACATACCTGCAGGCAAAACACTCATACACATAAAATAATGAAATGAAATAACAAAAACCAGTTAAGAAAATCAGCCAGAGAAACAAGAAGCCGGCCACTGGGTGTGGTAGCACTTGGGAGCCTGAGGCAGAAAGACTGCCATGGATGTGAGGTCAGCCTTGGTGAGTTCCAGGTCCACTAGGGCTACACAGAAAGACAAAACAAGAGGCTGGAGTGACAGGCAGAAAGGGGAAGTGAGGGAGCTGGCCCAGTAAAGCAGGGTACATCCATCAGGACAATATCACTAAGCTGACAAACACCACCCAAAGATTGGCTTTGGACTACAAACTGCTCAGGACAATTTTGAGATGGCTAGCTGAGATGATCCAGCCTCACAGACTGTTCCAGCAAGGACTTGAGACAAGCCTTGTACTTTTGAATTATGCAGAGACTGGACAACAAATGATACAGCTACCTCTCCCAGGACTTAACAATTAACCCAAAAATTTTCTTTTCAGGATTCCCTAAAGACGCCTTTGCTCCTAGATGCAGGAAGTAATTTTAAGAACATGATGCACACATTCCCCAAGAGGTAGGGTGGGTGGTTTTTGGTCGTTCAATGGGTTATGGATAATTGTCATTGTTTAGAATGGTTGGTTACAAGTTGTTATTGTTAATGGTCAGGAAAAAGGCTAAACAAAGGAGATTAGATTTAGGGATTTTGTTTGAAAAAAAAAAAAGAGGCTATAGATATAAGATAAAAGGAAGATTATTGAATCTACTTTGAAAAGAAAAAAGAGGATATAAATATAATAAGATAAAAGGTAGATTATTGAATCTAGTCTGAAAACAAAAAAAGGGGGAGGATATAGATATGATAAGACAAAAAGGTAGATTATTAAATCTGCTTTTAGAAAGCAACTATTAGTTTTAAATATTTTACATTGGATTGAATTTTTGTATATTGTATACAAATTTGAGATTGGTTTTGTTAGAAAATACTGTACATATATTTCTAATCTTGTTCAAGGTATTGTACCTATACAGCTCATTTAACAATGTAATGCAAATTGCTAGTCCTTGAAAGTTATTATTACCAACTAATTAGGAAATAAAGAAATGTAAGTTAGTATTTAGTCACCTATTACAATCAAACTTGTAGTCATATTAGGTATGTTTTCAAGGTCAAACAGAAATATATTTTAGATAGACAGCTTATCTTCAAACACTTCAGAGATCTACAAAATATGGCATTTAAGGTTTTTTGTTTTTGTTTTTTGGGTTTTGTTTTGTTTTGTTTTCGAGACAGGGGTTCTCTGTGTAGTTTGGGTGCTGTCCTGGATCTTGCTCTGTAGACCACCAGGCTGGCCTTGAACTCACAGAGATCCACCTGGCTCTGCCTCCCAGGGCTAGGACTAAAAGCGTGCACCACCACTGCCTGGCTTTAAGATGTTTTAATAACATAGATTCTTTTTTTTTTTAAATGACAATGAGACACATCTGCTCCTGGCAGCACCAATATACTTCAGAGAAGATAATGGGCATCAAAGAAACTCCATACAGAGTTTACTTTCTTTGTGGCAAATCAGCCACTGGGCAAGAAAATGCCCTTGCCATGACTGCTGACAGTATGCTGTCCAAAATGGAAAAGAAAGACACAAAAGAAAGGACTGTTGAACCTTGCCAAGACAAGGTAGAAAGGCTCTTTAGAAAATCCTGCTTCACAGATGAGTCTGTTAGATATGCCAGACCTGTAGGCCGAAGATGGATGCCCTAATGTTGTAGAGAAATCTTAGGTGACTGTCCAGGCAGCCAGCTGTTTCTGTCATTTCTCACATTTTTTTGAAGTTTCTTGTTTGCACTTCTTGCTTACTCAGTTAATATTATTTCCTTCTCAGGTTTATGAGGGTATTGAAGATTAGATAGTTATAGTTTTCCTTGTTAACAAATTCAGAAAAGAAATTCACTCAAGATGTGTAAAGTGTATAAGTTTGAAAGACATCAAAAGACAGTTTTTGGTTAGTAATACAAGTTAGGATAGACAGTGAATTAGGTACAACATTTTGGACTTGCCAAGATAGGATAAATAATGGAGTTTTTTGTCTGAATTTGTTAAAAGTTAATGGACTGAATATTGTTAATGTAATTCTTGACTGTATATATTGTATTTACTTATTGAACTTATTATATATAGTTTTTCTTATATTAGTTATAACCTTCTTTTATTATTTTAGACAAAAAAAAAAAAAAGGGAAACATGGTGATATATTGTGTACCCTAATAAACTTGCTTGAGGATCAGAGGACAGACCCAGCCACTAGATTAGACATAGAGGTCAGGCAGTGTTGGCACACACCTTTAATCCCAGGAAGTAATATGGCAGGGCAGAGAAAGTTATATAAGGTGGGAGGAAACAGGAACTCACTCTCTTAAGGCCAAGGATTTCGTAGAGGTAAGAACTAGTAGCTGGCTGGGCAGTGGTGGTAGCACATGCCTTTAATCCCAGCATTTGGGAAGCAGAGGCAGGTGAATCTTTGTGAGTTCAAGACCAGCCTGGTCTACAAAGTGAATTCCAGGATAGGCACCAAAACTACACAGAGAAACCCTGTCTTGAAAAAAAAAAAACAAAAACAAAACAAACAAACAAACAAAAAACAACTAGTAGCTGGCTGTTCTACTTCTCTGATCTTTCAGCTTTTACCCTGATATCTGGCTCTGGATTTTTTTTTTTTTTTAAAGATTTATTTATTTATTATGTATACAGTGTTCTGTTTGCATGTGTCCCTGCAGGCCAGAAGAGGGCGCCAGATCTCATTACAGATGGTTTTGCGCCACCATGTGGATGCTGGGAATTGAACCCAGGACCTCTGGAAGAACAGCCAGTGTTCTTAACTCTGAGCCATCTCTCCAGCCCCAGGCTCTGGGTTTTTTATTAAAAGACCATCTAAGATTTGAACAACAAATATATTTTATTTTATGTATATGAGATTTGTTTTTCTGTGCCTGTGTATGTGCATCATGTACATGCTCATGGAAGTCAGAAGACAGTACTAGACTCCTTGGAACTTGAGTTACAGAAGGTTGTGAGCCACCATGTAGATGTTGGAAATGGAACCTGGATCCTCTGCAAGAATAAGAAGTGTTCTTACCTGTTCAGCTCCCTTTTATTTTTTTTGTTTTGTTTTTTAAAGACAGGATCTTGCTGCAAAGCCCAAGTTAACCTACAATTCCCTATGTAGCACAGGCTAGCTTTGAACTCACAACCCTCCTACCTGCTCCTTCTGGGTGTTAAGATTATAGGAGTATGTCACCACACTTGACAAGGTCCTTCATTTTAATGTCTCTACAAAATACCTCTTGTAATATAAGATAACACACTCACAGGGTCTAGGATGAGGACACAGACATCTTTGGGAGTACCCTTTGTTTCACCTGCTAGCCAGGTGTGATGAAGGGTAAGTTTGGGTAAGTTTGGGTTTCCTCAGCCTTTGCTTCCAACACACAAGGGCTCTCTTCCTGCTTTTGTCTGTTTTGGTCAGAGAAAACTTTAACTGTGGTAAGCAAATGTATGCAAACCCACCATGTAAATAGGGGGCCAGTGAGAACTCCCTTCCTGAGGCTGGCGTTTTAGGGAATTGGAAACGAATCTAAACAGATCCCTTCCAACTCATCCATCCCCCTTAAACTCTAGATGTGATGGTTTGAATGAGAATCATCCCCCACAGGCTAGACTATTTGAACATTTGGTTCCCCGTTGCTTTACTTTCTTTTCTTCACGATGCAGGGGAAGATGTGATCTCTCAGCTTTCTGTGCTGGTTGCCTTCTGCCATGCTACAATACCATTATGGACTTTTATCTCTCTGGAACTGTAAGCCCCAAATAAACTTTCTCCTGTAAGTTGCCTTGGCCATGGTATTTATTCCAGCAACAGAAAAGTAGCTAATGCACAGGTCAAGTCCTGAAGGTTCCTCAGTGAGATGTCCAGTGCCCATGACATAGAAGGAATCTTAGTTTTGGGCTAAGGTGCATTCTTGAGCCAACCTTCCCTGCAGGGCCTCCCAGCTCAACACACCATCCCTCATCATACCTGCTGTCCTGCCTCAGCATTCTCCTTACTCCTGGCAACTTCATCCTGTCCAGGGAATCCCTTGTCTCCAGGATGGTTGTCTCTGTCCTCTTTTTCTCTGATTCTCTATGATCCAACTCTTGAGACCTCTTTCCCCGGCTCAAGAGCATTGTTTTAGTGTCTGGACATGGCAGTACAGGTCTTTAATCCCAGTGCTTGGATGGCAGAGGCAAGAAGCTCTCTGTGAGATTAAGACTAGCCTAGTCACACAGTGAGTTCCAGGCCAGCCAGAGCTACTCAGTGAGATACTATCTCTAAAAAAATCAAATCAAATCAAAACAAAACAAAATGCCTTTCTCAGTGTCTCCTTATACCCCACAGGATTATGTGCCATGCTGAGAAGGCAGGGAACCATCTCTTGGACCTGTTTCTCACATGGTGCCCATTGCCATGGTGACTACAGAGCAGGACCTCAGCCAGTGCCGTTCCCTGGGCACACCACATTCTTTGTCTCCCTTGTCTGGAATGTCCTCTCCTGACTCCTTTATCCTGTAGCTCTCATTTCCTTTGAGGACTCTTTCACATCTCTCTCCCACGTGTTGTTTTTCTCAATATCCCCATTTTTCTCTTTTCAGAACTGATCTCATTATAGCATTCATCACATGAATTGATGGCGTGAACACACGAACCATTGGAACAGTGAATTCATTAGGCTAAAAGAAACAAACCAATACTGTGCAAACATTTACTGAGTGGCATTTACTGCAGGTTCTGAAGATACAGAGATGAACTCTTCAGATATCTGTCCTTGGAAACCAAATGATATGCTTTATATATCTAATGCAAGACTGGGGACTGCCAGAGAATTGAGACTCAGCTCAGATCACTCTCTGGGTTTTCATCATGAAGCACAGAGAAAGTTTTATGAGGAGTTGTCGAGATGGCTCATCAGCTAAGGGGACTTTCTGTCAACCTAAAGACCTGAATTCAATTCCCTGGACCCACACAGTGGAAGGAGAAAACCAGCTCTCCTAGGTTGTCCTCTAGCCTCCACTCAAATGATTGTGTACACACACACACACACACACACACACACACACACACACACAAAACAGTAATTTTAGGGGGCTGGAGAGATGGCTCAGCAGTTAAGAGCACTGACGGCTCTTCCAGAGGTCCTGAGTTCAATTCCCAACAATCACATGGTGGCTCACAACCATCTATAGTGGGATCTGATGCTTTCTTCTGGCATAAAGTTGTACATGCAGATAGAGCACCATCTACATTAAGTAAATAAACAAATAAATCTTTTAAAAAAGAACAAATGTAATTTCAAAAAGATTAATAGAAAATTTTGTGA